>NC_047102.1:24643303-24962168 GCF_902459505.1 Geotrypetes seraphini | reverse complement strand
GAAGAGAGGAGAAATGCGGGGAAAGAGCCAGCCAAATCTAGTATTTGTTGCTACCCAGTGCCGAGGTCTGCTCACTGCTTGACTCTCCCACCACTCCTTTCGTTTCTTCTGATGTAACTTCCGGTTTCGCAAAACCGGAAGTTACATTAGATGGGAAGAGTTTGGTGGCTGGTGGCATGAAATAGCCCGAAGTTCCCCGAACTCGTCTTGCGGCTGAATCGGTGAGTCCGGTTTTTATAACAAATGAACCGATTCGAATCAATTCACCTGATTTGAATCGGTGAAATGATTCGAATTGTGAATCGGGCAGCACTATTTCCTACAAGCTGTCTGGCGACCATAGTTGCATAACCCACAAATCCAGGAATGGAGTGGGAATGTACAAGAAATACTTATCTGGTGTTGGAGTCTGTGTCACTATGACATTACAGTAAGTTGATACCCCATTTCCCCCACCCCCAGTGCAAATATTTTTGAATGCATGAAAATCACTGGGTGGTCATGCTAAAAAAAATCTATAACTTTGCTATGTTTAAAAGTAATCTCATTCCACTCATTCCATGTGAATTAACTATTCAGTGGTCGGTTTCAGCGGTGTTAAGTTTAGAAAGGGATATGGTGCCTTGATAAAAGCCTTTTGGGTTAAACATGTTGGCAGTATAAATCCCTGAAAGCATGATCACAACTTTTAAGCTAAGTATTTAAACTATTTATACACTAAGGTGGAAAAAAGTATTTATAAATTTAATAGCAAAGTATGGAAGATCCGGTGAGGAAGTAGTACATAAAGTCTGACACAATGAATTTGTATGAGTGCTAGGTGGTACTTCTGAGGATCTATAAACTTTGTACTATTTACTATGAAGAGAGTTAGGAGGAGTAAGAGAATATACACCCTTCCAATCTGAATTTACAAATGATACAAGGTATAATATATAACAGATTGCAGTTAGAAAAACATATTTATCTCACCACATTGCAGCTGAGGTCATACAAACAAGGCAGGCACATAAAATGTAAACACAAAAGTGAAGTAACCCAAAAAGGGAACAAAAAAAGATGATGAACAGTTCCTTTTTTTTGTCTCACACTCTGTATGCAAGTATGTGTATAGATTAAGGGGCTGATTCTACAAAAGGGAAAAGGGGGGCACAGCTTGAAGAGTGGCTCATGGACTGTAGGGGGTGATAGCTATGGTACGTTAATGGAATGGATAATGAATAAGATGTGTTTGTGGAGTATTTTGTGGAGTTTTTCTACAAAAACGCCTGCTTTTCGTATGGTTCTGGGTAACTCTAGTTAGATACAAACATATGTGTTAGTTAAGGCCACGCCCAATAGAAGCATACAAAAAGTTGGTAAATAAAAATCTAAATATGGATGTAGCCAAGGCCAGAAAAACACACTATAGATTAATATTAAGGAAAAGCATAATAATATGCTCTTTATGTACTTTGCTATTAAGCCAGATCATACAGAAATCAGGATATACATGATACATAGAAAGATATTAAGAACTCCATCTTGAGGTAATGCCTCCATTTTGTTCTCTGTCTTTATGTATCTTCTGCTTGGCTTTACTCCACTTTGTCTCTTCTGAGCCTATGTTCAACTTCCCTCGTGGTTTTAATTGATACCAGATGAGCTTGAGCTGGGTATACTGGGCATAGAAGAAAAGCTTTCTTGCATTAAATATGAATGAAATATATGGTGTGGATCTATGGATGAAAGGAGCCCCGAATGAATGATGGATGGATGAAAGATATGTGAAAGAATGGTGTGTACTTAATTTCCAATATTTTATATATTTAAAGATGCAAGAAACTCAAAGGAGAAATCCTGAGGCAACATCTGGAAATAGTTAAGTTACAATCAGAGACGCTGTACTAGTCTCTAACATAGTAAGGGATCTCAATTTTCTGAGTCTGTGTGTTAGTGAAATTTGAAACTGTCAGTTTTTGCAAAGCTCAGAGCAGGAGGGGGAATATCCCTCCTCCTTTCTATGGTGCTAACAGGGACAAGAACTTTTCAGCAGGATGCCTTTTACACAGACAAACTGTCTGAAATAAGTTTTAAGAGTGACAAAAAGAATATTGGATATGTAGTAAAATGTTTATGTATATTCAGAAATGAATGTAAACAAAAATTTGATTTCTGGAACTTTTAGTTCATGTCTAACCAAGAAAAGTCTCCAAAGACTCAGCAGATCCAGAATACTGCAGCTAGGTTGATCTTCACAAAAAGTAAATTTGGTCAGATTTTCCAGCTTAAGTCAAAACTTCACTGGCTTCCAGTGATTTCTAGGGTTCACTTTAAATGTACCTGCCTAACATTCAAGATCCTACATGACATTCTTCTTCCCCTAATTCCACTATCTTGGAATTCTTCGAGACCTGACATTACTAAATCCACCCAAAAACTTAAACTATCTTTCCCCTCGTTAAAAGGCGTTATTTATGCTGGAAAATTAGGGAAATCTCTTTTCTTCAAAATTACTGAGCTCTGGAATAACCTTCCTGCCCTGCTGCGGAATCTGGGCTCCTTCCAATTATTCCGAAAGCATCTGAAAACTTGGCTATTCTCAAAAATGTAAATCTCGCTACCCTCTTTATAATCACTAACTCTTATTATGTTTTTCCTTCCTTATACTAAACCTGTAAACCGTGCTGAGCTCCATCTCTATGGAGAGGATGCGGTATATAAACTTAAGGTTTAGTTTAGTTTAATCCTCTTTCTGTCCATAAGGAAAATGCTAACTCCTGCCTTTTATTTAAGAAAATTTATATTCATCTTTCAAGAATAGCTGCTCAAGGCAGAAAACAACATCACCCCTTACAGCTTGGTGATGCCATCTCCCCATACTGCTCGGGACACACAGGTAAGAACACATATTCTTTCAGTTACTTCAAAGGCAGTAATTATAGATAACAGAAATGGATGTGGTTTAGTGATAGCGGCAGCGGCAAAGCCATCTCTTCAGTACCAGATGAATATGCACCAAACTCCGACCCAGAAGAAAGCAAGACTGCCTTTCCAAGCTCACATTTCAGAATCTTTAAACAGCTTGAAGTCAGCAGTTACCCTTCCAGATCTATAAATCCTTATATAAAAGAAAGACAATTCTTCCATGTCATCTGGAACTGAACATATCTGTGACAACCTTGTCTGTTACCATTGCTACTATTCATCATTTCTATATCACTATTAAAGGTAAACCCTCTCTAAGAGACTAGAAAAATATATCACAGTACAGAACATCATCAGTCATTTATGAGGTAATTTTCCAACCTGTAGCAGTCAAGTTCAAAGCCTGTGGGGGCTTTTACACATGTTCTCAAAGTGAAACACACACACGTGATTTCCTTTAAAATTACCCTAAATAAAACCTACCTGGCAGAGATTTGCACCTGCTTTTTTCTGCAGGTGCTTTTTTCCTGTGGGCACTGTTACTATACCTGTCCTAGCCCAGACCCCACGAAAATGGATGCTCTTTAAAAAGCCATTTAGTCCAATGACTGTTCCCACTTTCACTCACTTCCTGGCAAACATTCAACCTGATAACAAGACATGTATATAGCAGAGATGTCTGTATTCAAACAGCAAAATCCAAGATAGAGACCCACCAAATACAACCACATTTTATCAGATTACTGACAAAACATTTTGCCTCATATAGTACAACACGGCCCCCAGGGAATGCTAAATTAAAGAATATGGCATAAACTCCAAACCTTTACATTCTTTGTCGAGAATGACATTCATTGACAGAACAGCTGTTGTCTGCAAACAGTCCATCAACCAGTTATGTTTCGACAACTCTAATGAATTGGAAGAACACCTAATTTATAGTATGTTTCAGTGGCGATTCCTACGATAAAAATTAATTTTGTGTGGCCTGTGGATTTACATACTAAAGAATCTTAAGCTAAAGACTAGAGGATGCCTTTCGATGTCCATTATGAAAATACAAAAGAAGGTTTTCCACAATAGGTATTCGATTGTTTAGTCACAGGATCTATCTAGCATTGTTAAAAATCATGGTCTGCTTTTCAAGTAGCTAATTAATGAATTTAAAAACTAGGTAACACTCACTGGTTTTAACCCAGAGGCACATGATCCATAGGTACTAAAGGAACTCACACTTTTCCAATAAACAGACCTGTTTCCTCACCGTCTCTTCAGTTTCCCAAAGCCACGGCAGTTACAGTATAAGTAGGGGTTCAGCCACAAAAACCCAGACACACGGCACGCCCCATTCCGCCTTTGGATCCGCCCTGTTCTGCTCCAGCTCCTCCCAGTTCAGCCTCCCACCCCGCAAACCTCCTTTCTTCTTCCCCAACAAGCTCCAACCGTGTCTGGAGGACTTGGATCATGTGCGGACGTGTGCGATGTCATCCACGCATGCTCAGATGCCCTCCAGATGTGGCCGGAGCTCGTCGGGGCTTTCCAAAACCCAGACAAACTGCCGGACATGTCCGGGTTTTCCCGGATGTCTGGTAACCCTAAGTATAAGGAGGAGTCACTGAAGAAATGCTACCAGAAACAGAACATACCGCAGGTATTCAACCACCCATGGAGCTGGTGTCTATGTTTTAGCTAGATTAGACTGCAGGTTTGGACAGTGTTTAGATAATTTGTAGGAAGCACATTTCCTCTTGTCATAATGGTACCTTATAAGGATTATGGACCACTTACAGTGGTGAATTTTCGGGAAGTTGCACTCCTGGAAGAGACACTCCTCCTTTTGGTTACATATATTAATCATTAGGGCTACAAAGAATGGTGCATAAATATAATATCAGATTAATAAGTTCTTCAGGAATTAACAAATGATACTTTAGGACATGGAGAAAGCAAGACTAGCCTACTCAATTAACTGAAATTCTCAAGCAACCAGAAAAAAAAATCTTAAGAAATACTGTAATACTTTAAATAAAAATGAAAATAAAATCAATTTCTGGCAGAAATTTAAGTGCAAACTTGGCACACTACACCTGAGTACGCCCACTCTTTGCCTACCACATGTCTAGTAGTTTGTCTGGAACAGTTTATGGTATGGCATAGTATGGGGTATAGTATTAGTTAGGCCTATTTTTGATAGTAACTCTCAAGCTACCAGAAACTACATTTATCCGGCATCTATGAAGCCCCATGGGTGCCGGTTAACTGAGAGTCTACTGTATCTTATAACAAAATGTTTATGTCAATAAATTGCCATAGTGCAGTTGCTGATATCATGGCCTTGTGTGTGTGTGTGTGGGGGGGGCATGAAGACCCTTACGAGGATTGACTGAAAACCAAACACGACTGTGATCTCAGTATGCCACTAATTTTTCCTATCTCCCTGCTCTGTTTAGTGTTTCCTTCAACAAGGTCATTAGATGAAGCTGTGGTAGACTTGACTTCTAGACCTGCAAATCAATTCTCCTCTTCATAAACTGCACGTGTTATGGAGCCCTTTGCACGTCTGCCCTTGTTTTGACTTTCAGATCTGTCACCTAAATTCAGTCTCAGCAGTTTTGGGCTTGAAGCTTTGCAATCTGCTCCTCCTCTCATCAAGCAGGCACAGGGAGATACACAATGTTCTCTGCCAACATGCAATGCAGCTGTCAGCCTTGTTCTATTACTTACAATTGTCTCTTTGTATGCACAGCTGATCTCCCTGCTTTTCTGATTAGAATCACCATAAGTAGCTTGTTTGATTTGTAGATACCGACTTCCTTTTCCAAAGCTCACTAAAATGCTGCCCTGTGTTCAGAAGACAGTCAAATGTGGACGCAACATAAAACCAAACCAACTCACACAGAAATAATAATCCTGCAATCAAGTACTGTAAACCTCAAAAATGTTATTAGTTATTTTTATACCTCCTCGGAGAGAGGCGGAGTATTAAATTAAGAAATAAACTTTTTTTGGTCTAAGCCACGGGTAGGCAAGTCCGGTCCTCGAGAGCCGCAGCCAGGTCAGGTTTTCAGGATATCTACAATAAATATGCATGAGATAGATTTGCATCTCAAGGAGGCAGTGCATGCAAATCCATCTTAAAAATAGGTGGAAAAATTAAAATTACACCCCCCCCCCCAAATCGCGACTAACCGACTCCGCGGATTCGGAGGGAGAAGTGTAAATCTCCTGTGAAATCTTATTTATGATCTTGGCTTTCCAATTTTTGTCAAAATTTCTTTTTAGCACCACTTTTTCCTCTTATTACACCAGTGTCTCTCAAACTTTCTCGAGCCAGGGCACACTAAAGGTAGTGACCACGGCTTGAGGCACCTAGAAGTATGAGGACATCACTGTGATGACATCACGCATATGCGTGATATCATCACATCAATGTCCGTGCATGTGCAGGGGCCCTCAAGATGGGCCCTGAGATGCCAGTAGGGGGTGCCATCAGGGATGAGGGCCGGAGAGAAGGAGAGGCACTGGCGCCAGATGATTGCCCACAGTAGTGTTTCTTAACTACTTCAAGCTATGTACCCCCTAAGTCAGGGATCTTAAAGTCCCTCCTTGAGGGCCATAATCCAGTTGGGTTTTCAGGATTTCCCCAATGAATATGCATTGAAAGCAGTGCATGCACATAGATCTCATGCATATTCATTGGGGAAATCCTGAAAACCTGACTGGATTGCAGCCCTCAAAGAGGGACTTTGAGACTCCTGCCCTAAGTCTAACAAATATCAAGTGAGTACCCCAACCACAGACCTCCCTAGGCCCACCCAAGCTCTGCCCCAGATCCCATCCCCTTTACTAATTGTAATGCAATTTTTTCCATTCATTTTTCATTTACAATACAAAGCAGATATAAATTCTCAAAACTGACACATTTCAGTCACTATATTGAAAATAAGATCATTTTACCTACATGCGATTCTCTGCAAGCTGCTGTAATTAGCTTTAAAGGTGAGACCGGGAGGCCGGAGGAAAGCCGGAGGACGCTAGAGAGAAGAGGGAAACATGCAGGCCTTCGGCGAATCGGGTAGCACTGGCGCTGTACCACCTAGGGAAGTCAGGTGGCAGGTGACTCTTCTTCCTCAGTGTGCCGCAGCACACTTGGAATCTAAGGAGGCCGTGGCACATAGTTTGAGATATACTGTATTACACTGTCAACCCAGGCAATGTAGCAAACATGGAGAGAAGACTACCAGGAGAGAAGTCTCCTCTGAGACTGATCACCAGCACTGCCCCTTTGGTCAGTGGGAGTTGTCATAGTTCATCCAGCTCTCTTCCCTTAAGCATACAACTTACGGGATGCACATAAATTAGTGGTCTCAAACTCGCGGCCCGCCAGGTACTATTTTGAGGCCCTCGGTATGTTTATCTTAATCACAAAAGTAAAATAAAACTGTTTCTTGATCATATGTCTCTTTAGCTCGTGCAAAATTGTCATTTCTTTAATAAGACATTAACTATTTTTTCTGAGGCCCTCCAAGTACCTACAAATTCAAAATGTGTCCCTGCAAAGGGTTTGAGTTTGAGACCGTTGACATAAATCCTGCTGGTCTTGTTGGGCTGCTTTTCTCTAACTTCAGTATTTGAAGAAGTAGCACTAGCATCTCTCAACCTTATATTCACAGAAGATGAAATCTCTTCCTAAAAATAACTATTATTTCTGAGTGCTAAGGCATTGAGTTCCCCGGACAATCCTTTCCTATAAGAGAGATTCTGATGTTACAGATGCACCATCCCCCCACTATCTATTTTAAGTAGCATGTATACATTAGCAAGTACAGATAAGATCTTTTCATAGCTAAAAATAGCAGCTCTGTGACACAACACGGAAGTCCCACCTAATTCTGTACAACTGCATTAAGACATATCCTTCCAGAAAGTCAGAGATTGTAAGATATGCCATGCTGGGTCAAAACACATTCTCTTTCCAACACTGGCCAATTCAGGCCACTAAGAAGATCCCCAAAAGAAGAAGATTCATTCCTTGCAGCTCACAATTAACGATAAGCCGTGGCTTTCCCAAGTCTACTTAATTATTTTTATGCAATCCCCCCCCCCCAAGAACCTTTGCAAACCTATTTTTTCTATCACAGCCCCTCAAACATGGAACTCGCTCCCTATTTAAGAGCAAATTAAAAAGCTTTCTTTTTAAGGATGCATTTGATAATTAGTAAGCCTGATTTTAACTCTACTGAGCAAAAATTTGCAGATGACACAAAAATATTCAAAATAGTTGAAACACAAGCAGATTGCGAGGGACTCCAGAAAGACTTTGTCAGACATAAGAAGTAGGTGTCAAAATGGCTATGAAACCATGAGGACTGAAGCAGAATTTAAAAATCCAACAAATGGCACAGTTTAGACTTGCAATGCTGATCTGTACTCTGTAGACCACAGCCCACTTCATCATAGCGCTACAAGGATATGGCTGATATAGATAAGACAGCGAAGAGAGGGAACCAAAGTACACAACACACAGTTAAAGGAGAAAAAGCACTGAGGACGTCACAGAATGGGACAATGAGATTCACTTTATTGATTGACCCACCATGAGCTGTGTTATGGCATAAACACTTGCATCAGAGGTCATAAGAGTATAGACCAGGGGTGTCCAATGTCGGTCCTCGAGGGCCGCAGTCCAGTCGGGTTTTCAGGATTTCCCCAGTGAATATGCATGAGATCTATTAGCATACAATGAAAGCAGCGCATGCAAATAGACCTCATGTATATTCATTGGGGAAATCCTGAAAACCTGACTGGACTGCGGCCCTCGAGGACCGACATTGGACACCCCTGGTATAGACCTTCAACATAGTAAGAACATCTGAGGAAAATAAACACTAAGGTGGGACCAAAAATGCCAGCAAATCTTGCGCACTCAAACGAAGTTCAGCAGCATCTGCCAACCACAACAAAAAGAATCACACACAGCAAAAGTAAAAAAGCTCCAAAGGCCTCATAGAATGGGACAATGAGATTCTCTTTATTAATTGACCTGCCACACAGAAAAAGGAGAAAAGCGATTGGCAGACACTGATAAACTCTCAGTTTAAGTGTTAATTTTCCTCAGTTGTTCTTACTACATTGAAGGTCTATATCAGGGGTGAGCAATGAGGGCCGCAATCCAGTCGGGTTTTTAGGATTTCCCCAATGAACATGCATGAGATCCATTTGATTACAATGGAGACAGTGCATGCAAATATATCTGATGCATATTCATTGGGGAAATCCTAAAAAACTGACTGGATTGTGGCCCTTGTTGCCCACCCCTGGTCTATATTCTTTTGATCCCTGATGTAGGTGTTTGTACCAAAACACGATCTATGTCAAGTCAATCAATAAAGAGAATCTCGTTGTCCCACTGAACGAGGCCTTTGGTGCTTTTCTCTTTTTGCAGTATTAATCAACATCCCTCCTCCCCTTTTTTGAAGGCTTTTTTATTGCCGGCCATGCCGGTAAAAACTGTGACGCTCGTATGAGCGTTTGATTTTTTTACCGCCGCAGCCGACAATAAAAAAAAGCCTAATGCGGCTTCATAAAAGGAGGCCAAATAAGCAGAATTTTCATTCGCTACATTTTAACAGCTTTTTTTTTTTTTTTTAAAGGTTATGAAAATGTACATATAATTTAAAACCTTTTAGATGAACTAGTCATGAACTATATTTAAGGGATCCCCCCCCCCCCACACACACACAAATCTTATTATTTCTTACTTGCTTAGATTGGACAGTTTCATATGCTGTCAATTCAAATTTGAAAGTCCAACAATATTGTACTGAAGACTAGATCTGATGCATCCCACAGTAATCTTGCAGAGAAACTGGAAACATTTATTAATGCTGACGGCAGCTTTTTGCGTGAGCGCTTCGGAAGATAAAGGAGCTAACTATACTGCCAGCTGAAAACCATTATCCACAAACCCAAAAGATATAATAAGAATCCCACACACATGAAAAAAAAAAACCCCAAACACTTGCAATGATTAGTAATCAACAGTGTTTTTCTGATTCCCCAGACACCAGCTTACATGAAACTAGAACAGACAATAAAAAATACAGTGCTTATGTGGTCACAGATTTCAGAACACTGCAGTTTATCAGCAGATCAGTTTCAAACTCTGTAGCTGGCACTCATAACCAAGGGACTGATTTACTAAAGTGTGGTTAAGTTTCACGATTAAGGTACAGTAAGTGTAAAGCTTGTGCAGCAAATGCAGAGGGCATGCTCAACATCTGCTCTTCATTTATCACATATAGTAGATACGTATTACACAGGCACAAGATTAGGCACCTTTAGGTAGCTGTTGCCCAAGAACTAGCTGCCGAGGCATGAAATGTGGATTTGGAGCTGTGGTGGTGTGATCTGACTCCTCCCAACATTTCCCAATCTCATTACCCTCCCTGAAAGGAAAAGCCCTACTGAGCCTCCACCACCATTAAGTGCCCCCTTACACAGAAGACCCTCCACAGGTCCCGTCTAAAAGTCCGTCACCCACTCCCAAAATAGCAACCCCCATACTATGCCCTCTCCCGCAAGACTCACCTGGGGGACTCCCTCATAGTCTAGAGCAGGGGTGTCCAACCTTTTGGCTTCCCTGGGCCGCATTGGCCGAAAAAAAATGTTTTTGTGGCTGCACAAACGCTGCAGCAAGACAGAGGAGGGAGCCAGCAAGACAGTAAACACCCGGGGGCAGCAGAGGAAAACACTGGCCGCACAAAATACTTCACGGGGCCACAGGTTGGACACCCCTGGTCTAGAGGAATGAAGCAGGAGTGGTCCCTCTCTATTTCTGCTCTGTTTGGCTCCAGGTTTCAAAATGGCAGCTATGACCCCGAGCAGTATTCTATAAGCCATCATTCCCCCTTTGAACATATCTCACAGTCTGATCCCCCTGGCCATTACTTCCTAATGCTCAAACACCCTACTTAAGATCACATATCCACCCCCCCCCTGCACATTCCTCTCCAATACTCAAGACTCTCTCTCCCAAAGAGAAGATCATTCTTAATCCCCAAGTTAATCCCTTCCCTCAGCCACCCTACCCAGACCTACTGTCCCACGTGTTGTAGTAGTCTAGGGGGAAAAAGGTTCTTGAGATAAGTGCAGATACTCTATAGGCGATCATGACAGCTAGTGTGTGGCGCCAGCTTCATGCAAGCTATCACAGCCAACTGCCTCTTCTCTGCCTATCAGCTGCCCCTACCTGCACTATGCAGCTAGCGCAGGATTTTTTCCTATGCTGGCTAGTTTTAGCATGCAGTAGCCATTGGCACAGTTTATTTATTTAATTCATTTTCTATCCCATCTTCCCCAAAGAGCCCAGGACAGGTTACAGGTCAACATACACAATATACATTTAACAGTTTACAATTTGCCATAGTTACAGTACAAGTTTTTTCAGGTACATGTTTTTATCCTAACTCGACACATACTAGGGATCTAATACCAATATCCATAATAAACAATTTACAGGTTAAATTAGTCATAGTTACAGTGCAAGATTTTTCAATACAAGTTTTTATCCTTTTTTTAAATTTATTTATCATATTTTCCATAAATATATCAAGTATCCACTTGTACAGAAAGATGGAGTTATCTAAAGAACACAAAACACAAAATTTGTTTAATTTAACCACAATCAAAAAGAAATGTAGCTTAACTCCAGCTCAAGTCCACAAATCGTAGATCCAAGAAGTAATAATAGCGAGCACTAATATAACATTAGAATATAAAGAAAGGAAAACAGGAAATTCGATCAGCTGAAAAGTATCCAAATTAATTCAATGAGCTCTCATGATGTCCCAGCATTCAGGCGCGCAGCCGACAAAAAGGTTGTCAGTTGAGTAGGGTCAAAGAAAACTTATTTTTGCTTTTGATATAATATCACACATTTACATGGGTGTCGTAAGAAGAAAGAAGCTCCAAGAGCAATAACTCCCGGTTTTAAGATCAAAAATTCACAATGTCGCTTTTGGGTATCTCGTGCCAGATCAGGAAACATTTGTATTTTATGTCCCAAGAATTGTTTTAATTTTTTTTTAAAGTAAAGTCTTAATAACCATTATTTATCTGGTGCCAAGACAACTGTAAGGAGTAAAGTTGCTGGTGTAGCAATTTCCCTGTCTGACTGTTCCAAGATTGTCGAAATGTCTAATAACTTTTGGTCCTTTGGTAATTCCTGTGATTTTGGATGTTGTCCTTCTTCCCTTCGTATAGGCAAATAGTAGACCTGGGTAAACGGCGGCAGCAATTCTTCTGAAATTCCCAATATTTCTACCATATATCATTTCAACATATCACGCAGAGGTATTGTTGCCACTCTAGGAAAATTAATTAGTCTGAGATTATTATTGCGAGAAATATTGTCCAGTGCTTCCAATTTCCTTCTCAAATTTATATTATCTCTCATTAATGTTTCTGTGAGCTGTTTGGTGACTGTATTTGAGTTTTTTAGTTTTTGCATATCAGTCTGTAAACTGTTGGTAACAACCTCAGGCACCTCAGGGCTCTCCAAACGGGAATCCTGCTCCAACTCCAAGCTCCCCTCTCTGATATTCAAAGCCTCACAGGAGGGGAGCTCACTGCCTTCCGATAGCTCCTCCTCCTGTGGGGAGCTGGCGGTCCGAGGTAGGGGGGGAGGTGCTCTGGCGTCGGGGCTAAGGGAGATCTCTAGTCTCGGGGAGACTGCCTGCAGCTCGCCACCAAGTGCCTCCTTCGGGTGAGCCGACGCCGCCACAGATACTGCCTGCATCCGGCGGAGAAGTTCGTCGATACTGCCGACTCTGACAGGGTCAGGGCGCTGCGAGGCTGCAGCGGCGCTTTGGCCCCTTCTTTTTGGCATTCTGGCATAAAGAAAAATTTGTTGAAGAAGCAGGTAAATCACTTATTCGCCCGAAAGTCTGAGCCAGGACGCTCAGCTAACCGTCCCTGCAGCCATCTTGGATCACAAGTTTTTATCGAGGATCTTGGAAACATTTCTTTTTAATCTATTGGTCGTGGGTGGGGGAGTTAGGTGAACAGATATGTTTTTATTGCTTTCCTAAAGTTGAGTTCTTTAAGGGATCTAATCTGCAGGGGCAGTTGATTCCAGAGGCTCGGTATGAACTGGGAGTAGGAACTTCGTTTGGCAGTTTGCAGTTGAAGAGCACAACCAGGGGGCATTTTGAGGCATATTTCATCCTGGGAGCGAAGGGACTGTTTGGCACATACAAAGGAAGCTTGGTTGTCATGTAGCCTGGTGCCATATCGTGCAAGGATTTGAACTCTATCCATCAGGCCCTTGAAGACACAACATTTGGCTACGAGCAGCCAGTGAGCCAACAACAGAGCCTGGGAGACAGGGTCGCGGAATGGAGGTTTTTAGAAGTCTGATTGCCACGTTTTGAACACGCTGGAAACGTCGTATGTTCTTCGTCGTGAGACCGTTGAATAGCAGGTTGCAGTAGTCCAAGCAGCAGAGGACTAAGGCATAGAGTAGCTGGGTGAAGTTGAACTCAGAAAAGTAGTTCCTTATATTCCGGAGTTGATGCAGGTAGTAAAAATGAGGAAGATACTACCTGAGAGATGTCGATCTCACAGTAAAATGTCCACCTCACAGTAAAACCTGAACTAGCTGCTTGATGCAGTTTAGTAAACATGTCCCAAGTTTGAGTTTCATGATTTCCATGAAGAGTTTTCATAGAAACATGATGGCAGACAACAGCCAAATGGCCCATCCAGTCTGGCCATCCACAGCAACCATTATCGCTTTCTATCCTAAGAGATCCCCACATGCCTATCCCAAGCTCTCTTGAATTTAGAGTCTCCAACTTCACCATCTCTTCCAGGAGACTGTTCCACACATCTACCACCCTTTCTCTAAAAAAAGTTTACTTAGATTACTTCTGAGCCTATCATCTCTTAACTTCATCCTATGCCCTCTCATTCCAGAGCATCCTTTCAAATGAAAGAGACTTGACATGTGCATTTAAGCCACATAGGTATTTAAACGTCTCTTCCACCTTTCCTCCAAAGTATACATATTTGAGATCTTTAAATCTGTCCCCATATGCCTTATGAAAAAGACCACTGACCATTTTAGTAGCCTTCCTCTGGACTGACTCCATCTTTTTTATATCTTTCTGTAGGTGCGGCCTCCAGAATTTTACACAATATTCTAAACTAGTGTTTTAGCCCGTTACATTAACGGGTGCTAGCTGCCCTTTCCTATGTCCTTAGTGCCCCCTCCTATGTCTTTAGTGACCCCAGTGCCTCCTTCCCATGTCCTTAGTACCCCTTCCTACGTCCTTAGTGCCCCCAGTGTCTCTTTCCCATGTCCTTAGTGCCCCCATTGCCTCAGTCCTGTGTACTTAGTGCCCCCAGTGCTTCCTTCCATGTCCTTAGTGCCCCCAGTGCCTCTGTCCCGTGTCCTTAGTGCCCTCAGTTCTCCTTCCTATGTCCTTAGTGCCCCCAGTGCCTCCTTCCTATGTCCCCCTCACTACCTTCTAGAATTTGTCCCACCCCCACCCCACCCAACCATAGCCAGCCTGCCTGCCTCCCTCCCTCCCATCCCCCTGTGCAGTAGAACCCTTGAGCAGCATCTTTCCATTTCTACCTCCCATCCCCCCGTACAGTAGAACCCAGCATTTTTCTATACCTCCCTCCCTCCCCCTGTGCAGTAGAACCATTGTTCTCCTCCCCCCACTACCGCCACCGTGCAGCCGACCCCACTGGCTCTCCCAGCTGACCCACCGCGAGACGACATACAAACCTCCTGACTCCAGCAGCGTCTGCAGCACTCTAAACACGCTGCATCATGGCCTTCTACTGCTTGTGATTTCCTCTGCCGCGTCTCAGGGACGCGGCAGAGGAAATCAGGGCAGAAGAAGGCCATGAAGCAGCGTGTTTACAGTGCTGCCGACGCTGCTGGAGTCAAGAGGATTTTGGTTTTTGTTTTTTGGTTTGTGATCTTGCTTCATCTGCTCCTTCTTCTGTGCGGGCCACCCGAGCAGAGAGGACGGGGCGAAGAGGGGTGCTGACCAGGGCTGGCGGAGAGGAGCTAAGTGGCTGGAGGAGCAGCAGCAGCCACCGCCGATCGCAGCCTCCTCGTAAGATGTTTGCAAGCTCGGGTGCTAGAGAGACATGCAGGAATTTGTGAGGTTGCAACTGGAGAGCATCGCGATGTAATGCTTCCCTGCGCCGTCCCGCCTTCGCCTACCTGGATTTGCTTTTTTTTACTTTTAGTTTTCTTCGCCAATCCTTTTGTTTCTTGCATTGTGGATGGCATGGTTTGGCAACGGTGTCTTCAGTGAGTGAGGGGGGAGGCGCGCAGGGTGTGAAGTGTAAGGGAGCCGGCAAGATTGCAGGGACCATTGTATGCGTGCATGCGCACTCCTGCCGGCTATGGACCTACAGATCACGGATCAGGGATCACACAGGTAAGAGTGCGCATGCGCGCTTAGCGTTTTATTATAGTAGATGAGGTCTCACCAGAATCTTATACAGGGACATTTTAGCTGCCAAATTTCAAACCATCCTTCAAACTTCGTTAGGTCTTTCTTCATGTTATTAACAACTTCTGGAGTGCCCACTCTATTGCAGATTTTTGTATCATCTGCAAAGAGGCAAATCTTACCCGACAGCCCTTCAGAAATATCATTCACAAAAATGTTAAAAAATATCAGGTCGAAAAACAGAACCATGAGGCATACCACTGGTAACATCCCTTTCTTCAGAGTGATCTCCATTGACCACTACCCTTTGTCGCCTTCCACTCAACCAATTCTTGACCCAGCCCACTTTGGGACCCATTCCAAGTGTATTCAGTTTATTTATTAAATTTCTGTGTGGAACACTGTCAAAGGTTTTGCTAAAATCTAAATACACCACATCTAGTGCACTCCCTCTATCCAATTCTCTGGTCACCCAGTTAAAAAACTGATCAGATTTGTCTGACAATATCTTCCTCTAATGAATCCATTTTGCCACCAGTCCTGTAATCTGCCAGATTCCAGAAACTTCAATATTCTTTGTTTTAAAAGTTTCCATTAATTTGCTTACCACAGAAGTCAGACTTACCGGCCAACTTCCAGTTTTGTGGAGAGGGACCACATCCGCCCTTCTCCAGTCCTCCAGTACCACTTCCGATTCTAGAGAAGCATTGAAAACTAGTCGTTAAGCCAGTTACATTAACGGGTGCTAGAATTTATGTCTGTCTGTATTTTTCTTTCTGTCTCTTTCCTCCCTCCATTTCCCTGTGTAGCACTGTCTCTGCTTTCTTTCTCAGTCTGCACTCTCAAGCTGTAACATTACTGCTTAGCTTTTTCTCCCTGCAAGCATCTCTGCTCTCTTTCTCATCCCCAGTCTCTTTGCTATTTTTCTCTTCTTTTTCTCAGTCTCTGCTCTCCTTTCTCTATATGTTCCTGATTCCTGCAAACTTCTGTTTTCTCTGTATGCTCTTGATCCTGTGTTTCCCTGTAGGTGTCTCTTCCTTTTTTTTTTTTATTCCTTCTTCACGTATGGTTGATTTATTAAAAGTTTTTATATTTTTCCTATTTATTGCACGCCTGTCTCCTTGGCCGCTGTATGTTTCTCTTTTTTTGCTTTCTGTGTTTGTTTGTGTTTTTTTGCTGATTGTCTACTTGGTCGCTGTCAGTCTGTCTGTCTCATTGGCTGCTGTATGTCTGTATGTCTTTTTTGCAGTCTTAACTCCTTGGCCACTGTATGTCTGTATGTCTTTTTTTCCTGAATTTATCCTTGGGCATTGTATTTTTTATTTTTTCCTGTTTGTCTCCTTGGCTGTTTGTATTTTTTTTGCTGTCTCTCTGTCTGTCTACTTGGACGCTGTATGTAAGTATGTCTGTATTTTTTTGTTGTCTATCTCCTTGGCTGCTGTATGAGTGTTTGTCATTTCTTTCCTGTGTCTCTCTCTCTCCTTGTCCTCTGTGTTTTTTGTTATTTTTTCAATCTGTCTCTTTAGCCCCCTGTCCTTCTGTGAGTGTCTGTGTGTCTCTCTCTCCTTGTCCTCTGTGTTTTGTTATTTTTTCAATCTGTCTCTTTAGCCCCCTGTCCTTCTGTGACTGTCTGTGTGTCTCTCTCTCCTTGTCCACTGTTGTTTGTTTGTTTTTTTCAATATCTCTTTAGCTCCTGATCCCCTCACTGACCCTTGCGACTGCATGTTATTCCGGCTGGGTTTCCATGGCAACCCTGCTCGCGGGTCTGTGAGTGTAGGGCCGTTTTGTTATTTCCTCGTGGGAAGCTGTCCGGGTAGGGCGGAAGCAGGAAGGTGGGGCCTCAGCACCGGCTGGGCGGCTCACGCCGCCGGCCCCCAGGAGCCCGAGGCCGGCGGCGGGGGAGGCAGGGACATGCCTGGCGTGCCATGGTGTGGGAGAAACAGAGATCGGTGGCTGACTGCGGTCCGGCTTGTGGAGGCGATCGGCTGGTGACGTATAAGCGCGCATGCGCACTCCTTCGGCCACAGACCTACAGCGCACGGAACACGCAAATAGGAGTGCGCATGCGCGGCTAGCTTTTTATTATATAGGATGTCAGTCATTGGAGCCACCAGAACTTCCCTATGTACCTTCAGCACCCTCAGATGTACCCCATACAGCCCCATCGCTTTGTCTACCTTTAATTTAGCTAGCTCCTCATGGACACAACCCTCTGAAAATCAATCAGGGTCTACTACTCCTCCATCCCTATTTGTGTTTGTCTTCTGCGGTTCCGCTCCTGGCGATTCAGATTCAAAACGAATGCTAGGAAGTAAGGGGACAGATTCAAAACGAATGCTAGGAAGTTCTTCTTTACCCAACGTGTGGTGGACACCTGGAATGCGCTTCTAGAGGGAGTAATAGGACAGAATACGGTACTGGGGTTCAAGAAAGGATTGGACAATTTCCTGATGGAAAAGGGGATAGAGGGGTATAGACAGAGGATTACTGCACAGGTCCTGGACCTGTTGGGCTGCCGTGTGAGTGGACTGCTGGGCACGATGGACCTCAGGTCTGACCCAGTGGAGGCATTGCTTATGTTCTTATATGCTCTTAACACAGAACAGAAATATTTGATAAGCAATTCATCCTTTTCTTTATCAGCTTCTACATATTTTTCCCCTTCACCTTTGAGTCTCACAATGCCACTTTTGCACTTCTTGCTATCACTGATATATCTAAAAAATGTATTGTCTCCCTGTATTACCATGTCAGCTATTTTTTCTTACATTTGCATCTTTGCTTTCCTGACTACACGACCAGCCTCTCTTAACTTTCCAGATATTTTTGAATGCCTTCCTCTTTCTGCGGTCTTTTGTAGTTTATGAAAGCTAATCTCTTATTCCTTACCATCTCAGTTACTACTTTTGAGAACCAAAGCAGCCTTCTTTTTCTTTTCCTTACTTGCCTCACTTAAAGGTTTGTCGCCCTTTCAGTTTTGCCCACTGCACTTCTACTCCCTCCAGACGTTCCCATCCAGACATTTATTTGACGTAATCCCCCATCCAAACAAAGTTAGTTTTTTTTAAAGTCTAGAACCTTTGCTTTTGAATGAGCCCTCTCTATACCCATCTTATTATTATTATTATTTTTTTAAATAAATATATTTATTAGATTTTTCAAACTTAATTACCAAGCAATACTTGTACAGAAAGCAATATTAGACATATACACATTCCATCATATCAAGAAAAAATAGATTTGGCTAATTATGCTCAAGTCCTCAAGTTGGATCCAAAATATTATAGTCAAGCGAGAAAAGAAGGTCTTAAAGTACAAATGTTTCCTGATTTGACATGAGAGACGCAGAAGCGTCGCTGTGAATTTCTGTTAATGAAACCTGGGGTTACATCTTTGGGTGCCACTTTTTATTTACGGCACCTTTGTAAATGTATTGTTGTATATCGTGCTGTTAAATGTCTTTTTTGAACCAAGCCAGCTGACAACCTTTTTGTCATTGTCCCGCTTGGAAAAGGAAAATCTGAGCACTGTTTAGATGGAATATATACCTTTACTCAACGCTTTAACCAGCCTTAATTCTTATTGAATTTTCTTCTTTTCTCGCTTGACTATAACCCATCTTAATATTAAACCGTACCATGCAGTGATCACTGGATGCCAGATGATCACCCACTGTAACATCAGAAACACTTTCCCCATTTGTAAGCACTAAGTCCAGTATGACCCCATCCCACGTGGGTTCCATTTCCAACTGCTGGAACAGTTCTCCTTGTAGAAAATCCAGGATCTCCCTACTTCTAGAAGATCCCGCAATAGGGATACCCCATTCAATATCCGGCATGTTAAAATCACCTATTAGTAAAACTTCCCCTTTTTTAAATATATTATGAATGTCTACTATTAAATCTCTGTTGACTTCTTCCGTTTGTGAAGGAGGCCTGTATATCACACCAATCCACTATAATAAAACCATTAGCGTGCATGCGCATTTCAATCTTTGTGATCCTTGCGTCCGTGATCCGTGTTTCCTTGCCACACATGCGCAGTAGAAGGAGCCAGCGTTGGTTTCCCCATCACCCTCTCTCGACAACGCTGGCTCCTTCTACTGCGCATGCGAAGGCACCTTAAGCACGGACTTTTAAATTTTTTTTACCCTCCTTTTGTACTTTCCTTTCATGTGTCCTTTATTAAATTAAATTAAATTATGCTTATTGTAGTTCTCCCTATTTACCTTATGTATCAGTATGTCATGTTCGTGTGTTTCTGTTGTAGTTAATAATTACGACCCTGTTTTTAATTGTAAATCGCTTTGAATTGATGATATTGCGATACATCAAAATTTTAATAAAACTTGAAACTTCCTCTTTTTAGATATATTCTGAATATCTACTATTAAATCTCTGTCCACTTCTTCCATCTGTGAAGGAGGCCTATATATCACACCAATGTAAATATAATACCATTCCCTCTTTCCAAACTGATCCACAGTGCCACTTCTTTGCCGTGCAGATCCTGCAATTGTGTGGCTTTAATATGATCTTTAACATATACCGCTACTCCTCCTCCATTTTTTCCTACCCTGTCTTTCCTCAACAGATTATAGCCTGGTAGAACTACATCCCAGTTATGGTTCTTTGTGAACCACATCTCTGCGATTGTCACTAAATCCAACTCATCTTCTTTCATCACAGCTTCTAGATCTAGAATCTTGTTTCCCATACTTCGAGCATAATAATAATAATAATAATTTTATTTCTTATATACTGCCAAAGCCATAGTAGTTCGAGGCGGTTTACAATGAAGAAGGTCTAGAGACAATCAGCGAAAATGGTACAATGGTACAATCAGAGAAAATAGGTGGCAGAGAAAAAATGGTACAAACAGAGAAAAAAAATAGTACAATCAGCGAACAGTGGTACAATCGGTGAAGGATGGTACAATCAGCGAAGATAGGTACAATCAAGGCAATAAATGGTACAGGGAAGAAGGTCAATACTATATACTATATAACTATATACTATATAACTATATACTGCTTTCCAGACATTGCCCCCTTTTCCCCATCTGTGTAGAAGTATTCAGTGATATACTTACCTGAGGGCTTATACCAGGCATGTCAAACTCAATCACATAAGGGGCCAAAATCTAAAACATAGGCTAAATTGCAGGCCAAATTTTTTATTAAGATACTTATAGGTCCTTTTATTAAGGTACGCTAACCAATTTAGCGCACACTAAATGTGCACCTTAATAAAAGGACCCCTTAATCTTAGTAGAAGTACATGGTTACAACTTCTCCAACCCTACGCCGGCTCTATGATGTAAACAAAAGTAAATAAAAAAAGACTTTTTCTCTATCTTTTAGGTCCTAGTTCACACTTGCTGTCTAACACCAGCTCTGGCAGGATACACATTTCAAATCTGACATATTGCAATCACAAAACAAAATTATTTGTTCTACCTTTTGTTGTCTGGTTATTATTCAAATCATGTTGTGGTCCCAGGCTCTGGTTGTCTTCTGATAACTCACTTACCAGGGTCTCCTGCCCATTTGTCATTTTCTTCTTTCTCCGTGCTAACTATCCATCTTCCATCTCTGTCCTCCCCTTCCGTTTCCTTTCCCTGGAGGTCTGGCATCTTTCCTTTTTTCATCTCCATTCCTGCAGCCATGGATCCCACCATCCCCAGATCCACCATCTCTCCTTTTCTCAACTGCCCTTTCATCCAGCATCTCCATTTTAGGTTTTCCATATTCTCCATTTTATTATGAAGAAAAAATATTGTCTTTCATTAAGGCAGAGTTCTGATGAAAAGCAGACTCTGCCTTAGCTTCTACTATTTGGACATGATTGGCTATAGAATTCAGTTCTTGAGGCTGTGAATTAAATTTTCAGAAAAATCTTGAGTAGGCATACCTTCAGTTGAAAACTATGCAAACAAATGCTTTCAAAGTTCTTTAATAGCCAGCCAGATTGAGGCTAAGGACACTACACTACAGCTGAAAGATAACTACTGGATAACTTTCCACTAGTTTACTGTTGCTGCCTCAGGTTCACCTCGTATCCTTTCTCAGCAAAATATTATGCACAAGGAAAGGAGGGACATATCTCTGGGTGCCTTCTGACCAGGCGAACCCGAGCAGTGATGGCATCTGGGAGGACCAGGCGAACCTGAGTGATGCTGGCGCCCGGAGGACCAGGCGAAGGCAGAGGAAGGCGCTTGTGAAGAGCAGCGGTGATTACGCCAGCATTGGGTAAAAAAAAATTTTTGTATGTTCGCTGTAAGTGTCACGTCATCACGTTTTCATTCTTCTGATGTCACATGCACAGACGCGGCTTTTTTCGCCGCCTCCTTTTGATCAGGGTATTTAAACTGCTCGGCGTCTCTTTCAATCTGACGCCATTTTTTAAGCAAATGTCCAGGTTACAAGCGTTCCGTAAGTTTGCTGTTTCCATTAAAAATTACTGCATTTGAATCTGTTTAGCGTATGCATCCATGTTGTGCTTAAAGAACTTGTTTTGAATTATATTTCACTTTATTTGATTTTTAGGCACTGCGATTGGTTTTTTCCCCTGGGTTGAATGCAGTGCCGTCCCATAATTAAGCTAAGTGCTTTATCACGGTTCTGCACTATCTTTGCATTATTGGATGCTTTATTATAAAAATACTTTAAGGCTTTAAATTATAAGCTTTCAGACAAAAAAATCCAAAAAAGTTTTATATAAAAAAAGTTAAAAAGCCCATGACTTTTTCATGCCATTAGCCCATGATTGAGATCTTGACCGAATTATTTTTCAGCAAGACTGGCTTGAATTATCGGTCTCTGAGGCTTGGCATCATTGTGGTTAGATATCCTCTTTCAGTAATTTACCAGAAGTGATTTTGCTGTTTCCAGTGTATTTGACACTTCTCTAGTATTTGTTTTTTGGTTTAAAAAAATGGCTGTCAGCGGGCCAGCTTAAGTACAAATTTGTAATTGTCTGGCGGGTCAAATTTTATTACACTGTGGGCCAGAGTTTGACACCCCTGGCTTATATTCACCTGGGGGCTTTGGTCACCCTGATCATTGCTTCTAGTTTAGAGCCCTCTTCAGTAGATTAGCCAGCCTGCTGCTGAAGATACTTCTTTCCTTCTTTGATAGATGAACACCATCCCTGCGCAGCAGCCCTTGGAAAATCATTCCATGGTCCAGGAAGCCAGAATGCTCTCACCATCCATAACATCCATGTAGCCACGCATTCATCTCCAAGATACAAGCTTCTCTGCCCTGGCCTTTACCCTCGACAGGGAGGATGGGCGAGATTTATGTGTGCACCTGTGGACAAAAGTGTTAGTTAAGTTGCACTTTAGAGCTATCTTGAAAACCTGGCTATCAATCCCGAGACCGATTGTTTGCGGAGGCACCTTCTGTTGGTATTGCATCTTCATCTCTGAAGGGTTCTTCATAGTCAGGTAATATATTTCTCAACTTTATAACCCAAATTTCCCTGGCAGCAGTGCTCTCCAAGTAACAAACTCTGTCTGCTCACTTTTAAGTCTCTACTCAATAAAACTCCAGTTTTTATATATAAACTATTAATCCCCTACAATCCAAGTAGAACTTTAAGATCTAATGAGCAAAATCTATTAACCATTCCCTCACTTAAGATCATCAATACAAGACGGCAATTCATCTTTTCAGTAACTGCTCCACAGATCTAGAACGCCCTCCCAATTTTTCTACGAAATGAGCATGATCTGGGAAAATTTAAAAGTAATCTAAAAACATTTCTTTTTAAAGATGCCTTTGGCATTTAATCTATTAATCCTTAGACTGTTGTTTTAAATATTATATTCTACTGTTATTTGTCTTCCCTATGTTTTTTCCTTTTTTTGTTCTACTTTTCTATCATGAATTGTATTTCACACCCCTTTTTTACCTTATGTTACGAATATGTCTAACCATTTTTAATATTATGTCATTATTTAAAGTTTGTATTGTATTGTTTCCCACCGAATGTATTTTAAATTGTACATCGCTTTGAATTATGATTAAGCGATTAATCAAAAGAACCATTAAACTTGAAACTTGAAAAAATCAATTCTTAAGCCCCGTAATGTTCGACCTGATTATCTGCCAGCAAATCTGATAGCTCAATTTATAAAATGGGGTTGCTTGCCCCAACAGTTTCAAAATAATCAACAGAAGAGCTGCTTGTCCCAGAAAATATAAGTTTCCAAACAACAATTCAGTTCAGAGGCACTGTCGATTTTTCTAATTACAAGAACAGAAAAGGGGAGGGGGAGAGAAGTCTCTCTCTCTTAAAATTCTTTCCCCTTTTAAACAGCAAAGTAAAAGACTTGTTTGGCCTCCTTCCACAGTAGCAACTCCAGACATCAAAATGATTCCAAGTCCCATCCCCAGTTCCGCCCCGACATTCAAGAAAGTTTTTCCATTTTAATTTTTCTTTATAAACAACCCTCTTCAAAATACACAGTCAAATGCAACAACAAACTTGACATAGTTCATGTTTATTTATATTTGGTATACTTCTCAGAGAAACCTATCAGAGTGATTCACAAGGCCAATATTAGAAGTAATAAGAAAGACAATGAAGTTTCACTAGTGATATAACAAGGAGGAGTTCAGATTTGTAGGCTGATCCAAAGACTGCAGCCCCCAGGCCATCTATAATGATAGTATGGATTGAATGATATTGACCAACATAGTCTCCTAATAAAAGTTAGCTCTTAAGGAAAATTACTTTGAGTTTGAAGGAGTTTTCTACCTAATATACCTAAAGGCACTCTTAGCGTTACCCTTCTCCTCCACTGCCAATTCCAGACTTCATTCCTTTCATCTAGCTGCCCCCTATGCCTGGAATAAATTACCTGAGTTTGTCCATCAAGCCCCTTCCCTTGTTTAAAAGCAGACTGAAAATCCATCTTTTTAATATAGCCTTCAACCCTTCTGTCCAGCTGATTAACCATTCTCCTTAACTGCTCCATGACATTCTGTTTGCCTGTCTTGCCTGTTAGATTGTAAGCTCTTTCGAGCAGGGGCTGTTTTCTGCTTTGTGACTCTGTACAGCGCTGCGTATGTCTGGTAGCTTTATAGAAATAATTAATAGTAGTAGTGTGAAGAGTTTCAGTCTTTGGGAAGCAGAGCTGAGATTGTGATGTCATAATGCCTCTTTCCACCAATAAGAGCCAACCTCATCAGTGATGTCACAATGGCTCGATTGTCCTGTACTCCTTTCTGCCCTCCAATCCAGCCAGCTGATTAACTGTTCCCCTTAACTGTGTCCATAACATCCTGTTTGTCTGTCTTGTCTGTTTAGATCAGGGGTCTCAAAGTCCCTCCTTGAGGGCCGCAATCCAGTCGGGTTTTCAGGATTTCCTGAATGAATATGCATGAGATCTATGTGCATGCACTGCTTTCAATGCATATTCATTGGGGAAATCCTGAAAACCCGACTGGATTGCGGCCCTGAAGGAGGGACTTTGAGATCCCTGGTTTAGATTGTAAGTTCTTTCGAGCAGGGACTGTTTTCTTCTTCTTTGTGACTCTGTACAGCGCTGCGTATGTCTGGTAGCTTTATAGAAATAATAGTAGTAGTAATATCAAGGGTGCGGCCATGGGTGCAGTCAGTGAACCAGATATAGCAGAGTGATGTTTCCACTGATTTTGTCTTCAATGAAAGAATTATCAGTGTGCTGCCGCTATTTGTGCTTTTATCCAACCGTATCATTTTAGAGGGCACTTTTCAATGTCATTTCCCCCAACAAACAGGTATTTGTCTGGGTAATATGGCTTAGTAATAAACACAGTACTGTTGTATTTCATTTACTCTGAAAAAAAATTGTTTAGAAACACGTGCCTTTATAGCTTCTTAAAAAAAAAAAAGGGTGGGGAGTCTCATTACTTCACTCATTTGGATCATCATTTTGCTTTTTACAACAAACCTGGTCACAGAAAGTACAGCATAAAAAGATGGTTTAAAAACTGGACCACATTACGTAAGGCAATCCTACCGCTGTTAGAAGCAGATTTATAAATATACATCTAGCTGCTTCTCACTCTCCGTTTCCCACCACAATTTAGTCTGTTCCAGAGAAGAGAGACAAATTAGACAAACAGGCACTGTTTTAGAAGTAATATTACTATGAACTAAAGGGTGGCTCAGCTGGACATTCTGCATAAACAGCGTCCAATGATTTCCTTTGATGTGATTCTCTGTGCCAGTGGTATAGCATTTCATGGTCATATACAAGTGTAGGCACATTAGGAATTGCAGCTGTTTTAGCTCGTGTGTGATTGGCTGAGAACAGCACTGAGTAACTATAGCAACAGCTACTAGAAAAGGTCTAATGGATGGACCATGATAAATCTCCACAGAGCTCTGTGGATAAACCTATAAATGGAAAAAAAAAAAAAAAAAAGTCAAAGAAAATACTAAAGAGATATGCTGTAGCTCCTTATTTAATAAACAAACATATTCTGCATCTGACTGCAGTGTCATAACATGTCAGAATTTCCAACTATTACAAAATGCACTTTATTATCATCTTATTAACCTCTCATTTTTAGTTTATCACTCATCTTTCCTTAGCAGATCAAGATAAGATACAACAAAATACAATTCAAATTAAATATGAAATAATAAAATATATCAATAGCATAAAATCATGCAGAAACATACATCTAAAATTACTAATGCACACTAACACTTAATTCTCATTAACTAGGACCCACTGCATAAACTGGGATCAATATCTGGGCATCACAGAAGTGCTCGTTTTAATATTAATGACCTCATTGTACTACATTTACATAACAGAGTCGGAGGCTGCTATGAAGCACGGAAAAGACCATGGTGAGCCATTATGTACATCGCTAAACCAGTAAGATCCATGACCAAACTAACAATCCAATCGTATTTTCACATTTTACTTGTCGACATCTACTTTACAATGTCTTCCCCTCTCCCCCATTGAGAAATACAGCATATAATATGAATATGGTATAAAATTAAACAGAAAAATGTACAAGCAGAAGGATCAATGACGATCCAGCAGATCTTCATAAAACTTTGTTGAAGTATGCTGTACTATTCCGAAGATCCTTGAAAAACTGCTAAAAAGTGTATGTTTGGAGAGCATAAATATTGCACGACACATAAAGCTTGTTTATATGGTATAAGATATGCATACTTGACCTTGATCCATCCTTGCCATTCTCAGGATTCAGCTCATTAAAAAATCTGCCCTGCTACTGGAGATGTCGTCAAAACCCAATCCAGCCCATCCTGATTTGTCTTGTCATGAACAGGATATAGATCATAGAAGTCCATCCAGCATTGGTCTCACTTGTCCACTATTGGAGCTGCCATTTAAGCAGACAGGAACAGAAGACAAAAATATCCTCCACAAAAAGCAAGCACACAAAAGCACAGCGCAGGAGACGACAGCCAATGGAATAGAATAGAAACACTTTATTATCACAAGGTGACTTGTGATATTTAATAAAGTGTCCCTATTCCATTCCATTGGCTGTCATTTAAGCACTATTCCTGCCCATCATGAACTTATATCTGTTGATGTGTTAAGTTTTGTTCTGATACTATCCTCTTTCTATTTAGGAATCGTCTGTATCTATCCCATGCATTTTTTAATTCCATCACTGGTTTTCTGTCCACCACCTCGACGGCATTTCAGATATCAGCCAACCTTTCCGTGAAACATATTTCTTGACATCACCTCCTAAGTGTACCCTGGTTTTACTGCTTTTCCATCTCTGGAAAAGATTTCTTTGTAAACTGATTTGATTTATTGATTTTATATACCACCTTTTACTGAAGTGTAAGTGCAGTTTACAATTAGTAATTAACATTTAAATACAATACAACATACAATTAATATACTTTACTTTTTTAAGCAAAACATTGTTGAAAAAGCCAAATTTTCAAATCTTTATAAAATGGGACATTTCATATCTCAGATGAATTCCAAAGGGAAGGTCCAATATAAGAAAACACGTTCTTTCTAATAAAGGAGGGTTTTGCCACATCAAGAGCAGAAAGCTGAAGAAGACCTTTCTGAGATGAATGAAGTGTCTGTTGAGGTGCACATTCCTTTAACTTCTCTGAAAGATCCAAATGATAAGACTCGTAGAACAAATGGTCCTAAGGACCCATAGGAGGAGTTTTAGGCACTTGGGTCAACTGGAGTCTTAGGCCTAAGGGATCTGGCCAATCCAAGTCTTAGGCACTCCCAGTGCATCCCAGAACACATTGGGAAGGCAAAGGCCTGCCATTCTGAAGAGGCGGGCCTGCCGGCTGGAGGTGTAGGAATCTCTCTAGCTGGCGGTACTCCAAAAGGTACTGGGGGTTGGGGTGCTACGGTGACAGCTCTGTTCTGGAAGGGAGGTTGCTGGCATAGGGGTGCTGGAGAGTGCTGGGGTGGAGGTTCTGCTCTGCGGGGGTGTCGGGGTGGGGGGTTGTGCCATGTTGGCAGGAGAGTGTGTGAATCCATCCTGCCTTTCATGGTTGGGAGGAGTGTTTTGGGGGTTCCGGCATGAGGGAGTGGACATCCCTCCTGCCGGGGGATTTCGAGGTGGGGTTCTGGATGGCAGCAGAAGGAATTGGGCATTTATTCTGCCAGGAGTTGTTTTGGGGATTGTAGCAGGAGGGATTGGGCATTCCTCCTGCCGCGGACAGTCGGGGGGGGAGGGGGGGAGGGGGGAATGGGGTTTGGAGTGACAGCAGAAAGGAGTAGGAATCCCTCTTACCGGTCAATTTGCGGTGGGATTTGGGGGTTCATTGCTGTGGCCACTCAGCTGATTGCAGGCAGCAATTAGTTTAGCAGCCGCACCTATTTGAAATGCAGGCCAGCATTTCAATGGCCTACATTTCAGGTGCCTATCGCAGCCCTAGGGAGACGCCTAGGTCTGCCTAAGCTCACCTAAAGCCACTTCCTAGCAAAACCACACCCACACCCAGCCTTGGGCAAGCTTAAGCATCTCTACGCATCTCCCTGAACTGTGACAGATGCCTAAAGTGTAGGCAGCCTGCCTCGGATTGTTTTTTTAAAAGAAAACGTGCATCCTGATTGGCTGGTTAGACAGCGATAGGATGCCTATCGCCGCCTACAATCAGGATGCTGTGTATAGAATATGACCCTAAGTGTCTTATTGTTTTACATGTGTACGTCCCGGATTAGCAGGAACTTGTCCAGCTTAGTCTTGAAACCCTGGAGGGTGTTTCCCCCTACAACAAACTCTGGAAGAGCGTTCCAGCTCTCCACCACTCTCTGGGTGAAGAAGAACTTCCTTACATTTGTACGGAATCTATCCCCTTTAGAGAGTTCCCTCTCGTTCTCCCTACCTTGGAAACCTAACTAAAAGCATCTATAGGAGGAAACAGAAAATGCATTTCAGCTAACAATAATACTCGTACCTCATGTGACTGACTGATGCTTCAAATTCAGAACCTGATTCCCCACTCTCAAAAGACAGAGAATGAGAGCAAAAGCCTTTGTGAATCGGAGCCTGTGCTCATTTCACAACATCCTGCTATAGTCTACAACTGTACTTGCTCTTTGTTTATACATTTTCAGTTAGAAACCTGTTAAAGCACATCGACAGCTTTCCTACAACAGGACCCGGACACAAGGGAGGGAGGGTATAGTTTAGTTTATTTGGTGCTTGGTTCAGCTGCAGGAGGCCTTGGGCATTTTGCTGGGCTTGTTCAATGGCAGAGTGTGGCGCAGTGGTTAAAACTGCAGCCTCAGCACCCTGAGGTTGTGGGTTCAAACCCACACTGCTCCTTCTGACCCTGGGCAAGTCAGTTAATCCCCCCATTGCCCCGGGTACATTAGATAAATTGTGAACCCACCAGGACAGACAAGGAAAAATGCTTCATGTAAACCATTCTGAGCTCTCCTGGGAGAACGGTATAGAAAATTGAATAAATAAAATAAAAATATGTACAGTACACTTTTTAAACGTAAATGTATGCTTGTTGTTTAAAATTCACCCCCACCCGATGCTTCATCTTAAGGCAGCTGAAAATACATCAGAAAATCCACTAACGTTGGAGCCTTCTTTTGAAAATTTAGACAGTATATCAAATATGTAATAAACGGATACCTCTTAAGAGGTTCCAGTGGAGAAAGTAGCTCTTAGCCAGATGCAAGGGTATTAGGTGACCTAGACCAGTGGTTCCCAACCCTGTCCTGGAGGATCACTAGGCCAGTCGGGTTTTCAGGACAGCCCTATTTATCTCCGAGAAGAAAAGAACTTAGATAAATTTAAAAGTAAACTTAAGAGCTTTTTTTTCAAAGATGCTTATGATATTTAGGAGTCCCAGCCTATTTTCATAAGGCTACTTCTTTTCCCTCCTATTGTTTTTTTACCATAATCGTCCTTCTTTTTTTCATTATTATTGTATTTCATTACCCTGCCTTTCCCTTTGTTTTCCTTTTCTGTTTATTCTGTTAGTCGTTAATTTAATATGTTTTGTTCAGTGTCCATCTGTCTTTTATAACCCCTGTATTATCTGTAAATTGAAATATTTGTTCATCGCTTAGATATTTGAGTAAGCGATTAATCAAATACTTAATAAATTTGAAACTTGAAACTTGATAATGGAAGTGCAAGGCATGCAAACCTGCTCCATGCATATTTATTAGGGCTATCCTGAAAACCCGAATGGCCTAGTGGTCCTTCAGGACAGGGTTGGGAACCACTGACCTAGACAAGCCTTCAGCCTTGCTTCCTCCTCATTTATTTTCAAGCCCGGAGATTCTCTACTCACATTTGGATACTTAAACTCAACATCGCTCAAGTACCATTCTTCTCAGAAGGATCTTGAAAAGCTTTTAATTGGTATAATTGGTCATCAATGTTTTAAACCTAGTTCCGTATTTACACACAATGAGAGCAATCTCTGGCAGTCATTGACCTAGATAGATATATATTTGAGCAGTTAAAAGGACTACTTGAAAATTGCCTACCTTCCCCTGTGGCTAATGTATGACTTTGAATCTATCTACTACCAGTGTGACTATCAGCTCATTTTTGGTACCACGCTTCAACCCCCTACCTCCCACGCAGCTGATGCCCTAGTCAACTCCTAATCTGGTTGTACCTGCCCACTCTTAAGAGTTGAATACGACTATGTTCTGTCCCAAAGCAGAAATGCTTTTGCAATGCATCTAAGCAGTGACCAGTGGCATTTCTTTTCTTAAATATATGATATTTTAATGTATTGTAACCGTCTGTTATTGAGAAAGACATAGGGCTTGCCCTGGATCGGTAGCACGGAATGTTGCTACTATTTCTGCTACTCTCTGGGATTCTATATGGAATGTTGCTACTTTGGGGTTTTGACCAGGTACTAGGGACCTGGATTGGCCACCGTGAGAACGTGCTACTGGGCTTCATGCAACATAGTAAATGGCAGCAGATAAAGACCTGAACGGTCCATCCAGTCTTCCCATAAGTTATACTCATTAAAAAATACATAGGGTTTTCTTTGTTGGGGATGGGGGTCAGGTAGGTCCGGGGAGGACATAAGAGTCCAGTCCTCCGCGGGTGTTAGCTGAAAATGCATACCATGGTTATTATTGTAGTTGTACTTACTGTTGTTTAATAAAATAGATTTCAACATAAAAAATACATGATTAGATTAACTTCTCTTCTTTGAAATTTCTGGGCCGTAGACTATTGTCCTAGGTTCCAAATGCTGCAGTTGCCATCCAAGCTCACTCCAGCCTATCCAACCATTCCGTTGTTTGCAGGACATCTACCGTAAAGTCTGGCCAGTAACATCCTCTTGTTCCATATTAGTGGAGTTCACATTGATGCCCACCCCAAAATAGTGGCAAGGTAATCTCCCTGCCACAATCAGTTCAGCAGCAGCAGGAGGGATGCCCACCCCGTCCTGCAGTCACCCATGAATCTCCTATTGGTCTGACCCAGTAAGGCTATTCTTATGTTCTTAATTGTAAGTAAACTGTAAGAGACAAAGAGGGAAACATTGGGTGAGTCATTTTCTTGGTGTCCAGTTCCTGTCCTATAAAGTACAGGTTATGCTAAATGAGGCTTACTTTAAGGACACTCCATGAAGGTATATGGTATTACTTTTAAAACAAATAGGAGAAAATATTTTTCCACGCAATGAATAGTTAAGCTCTGGAACTCACTGTTAGTAAAGGCAGTTGGCACATCTGGGCTTAAAAAAAAGATTTGGACAAGTTCCTGGAGGAAAAGTCTATAAAGTGCTATAAAGGAAAATGAAGCACAGGATTAGCCACCTGGATTGGCCATTGTTGGAAGCAGAAAACTTGTCTAGATGAACCTCTGGTCTGATGCAGTATGGTAAGACTTATGTTCTTGTTTTATGTCAGCTGTTACCCTTCTTCATCAAAATAGTGCTTTTCTTTCTTGTAGTATTTTTGCAGATTTAATTTTTTTTTTTTTTTTCCTAATTATTGCAATTTTAAACAATAAGACTAGGACAAATCACTTGCTTACTGAATAAGGGAGTGATACCAGATAAAGCAAAATACAGAAAACAAATATGCAATACAAATCCCAGTATAAGGAAGAAAATTCTAACCAGAAAGCTTAAGAACGACAGAAAACAAAATGAAATTTAGTTCTTAAAATGAAAATCACCACACATTTCAACGTTAATCCAAAGACTACAATCCTAGACAGAGGGGCAAATTCTACAAGCGGTGTCCTGATTGTAGGCAGCAGTAGGCATCCTACTGCTATCTGACCAGCCAAACGGGGTGCATGTTTTCTAAAAAAAAACACCAAAAAACCCCGAAGCAGGCTGTTTACACTGTAGGCATCTGCCGTGAGCACAGGGAGATACATCGGAGCACTTAAACTCTCCCAAGGCTGGTCGTAGGTGTTTTTTCACCCAGAAGTGGCCTTTTGCGAACTTAAGCACCTCTAGGCATCTCACTAGGGCCACAATAGACGTCTGAAATGTAAGCCAACAAAATGCTGGTCTACATTTCAAATAGACAAGGAAATCTCCCTTCCATGATCAGCTGAGCAGGGAACCCTCCCCCTCCGCAAAGACTTTCGACAGGAGGGTTACCCACTGCCTCCCGCCGTCACCTCAAACCCCCTGTGAATGTCTGAGATAGGAGGGATGCCCATTCCCACCCGTTGCCTCTCCCGAACTCCCCCACATATGTCCACAGCAGGAGGGATGCCCATTCCCTGCTGCTGCCATCCCTGAACCCCCCTCCAGGGCCCCCCACATGTAGACCTCCTGATGCCTCCCCTATCAGGTAGACACCCCCCCTCCGGCACCCCCCCAGTACCTTATAAGATGAACGTCTGACTGGTGGAATGCATACACCCTCTGGCCAGTAGGCCCACCACTCCAAAATGGTGGGCCTTCCCTGTGCATTCTGGGATGCACAGGAGAGGGGCCTAAGGCTCTGATTTGCCCAGATGTCTAAAAAAGCAAGGGAGAATATAAAGATAAGCTCACAACACAAACCCTTTCCAGTGCATCCTGGGATGCAGTAGGAGTGGCCTAAGACTCTGATTGGCCAGATACCTAAGGCCCCTTGCAAGGGTCAAGGAAATAACACACAATTTTAAGTAAACACTTTGTTGGAGATTTAAGAGAAAAGTTTTCCACCATGTCTTGATAGAGCTGCAAAAAGAATTTAATTTTGTAATATGTAGTAAATGAAACTGAGTTAAGAGCCAACCTTCTTAAGTTAGTGGGCCAACTGAAATCAGTTTCTATTTAGCAGGAACTCTTTCAAAGAGTAAGAAAAAAAAAAAAAAAAATATATATATATATATAAATAAATAAAAACATTTGACGTACTAAGTACCAATAAAATATAAATCAATGATTACAAAAATAATAGGGTCTAGATAAGAAATGAAAACCTAACAAGGATTCTTGTAGTTTCATTCAATTTATTAGTCATTCTCTTCCTAGCAGGCACTCAAAATGATTTATAATTTTTTTAATGTAACAAAAAACCAAAAAAGCAAGGGAGAATATAAAGACAAACTTACAACACAAACCCTCTCCAAAATAACCTAATGATAGTAGTCTGAATAAAATCCACACAACAGATTTGTATATAAAAGCTGATACAAAAAAATTAGAAAACTGTAATATTAGTGGATAAGGAGTAGAGAACCTGGGTTTTACTACCATGGAAAGCAATGGAAGCGAGGCGAATGGATAAAGACACCTGGGTTTTACTATCATGGAAAGCAATGGAAGCGAGGTGGACGGATAGAGACACCTGGGTTTTACTACCATGGAAGCGAGGCGGATGGATAGCGACACCTGGGTTTTACTACCATGGAAGCGAGGTGGACGGATAGCGACACCTAGGTTTTACTACCATGGAAGCGAGGTGGACGGATAGCGACACCTGGGTTTTACTATCATGGAAGCGAGGTGGACGGATAGCGACACCTGGGTTTTACTATCATGGAAGCGAGGCGGATGGATAGAGACACCTGGGTTTTACTACCATGGAAAGCAATGGAAGCGAGGCGGACGGATAGAGACATCTGGGTTTTACTACCGTTTGAACCCAGTCATGTTGCCCGTAACTTGTTTCTCCAATTTGCTGAAACTATTGCCTCCTCTCTTAATGTTTCTAATTGCTTTGTGTGTGGGGGCACCAACATGGGTGAACAATGGCCTTGGGAAGCTAAGGAATTGTCCCTGTTTCCCTCTTCTTCTGCAGTAACCTTCAATTTCTCTGCTCCTTCACCTGCTGATTGGGTATTGCGTCATGGCATTGTTTTCAATGTATATATCTGGCGCCCCCGCCTTAACGACTCTTTCCCTTTCATGGGCATTTCTTTGTCTCAATCTTCTTACTCTTGGAACTCCACCCAGTCCTCTTGGACTCCCTGGCCTGCTAATGTCTCTTCCTTTACGGAAGCGTTCTCCCTCTTTTATCCTCTGTCCAATATGCTACCTTGTCTACCTCTCCCAGGTCCTCTCCTTGGCCTGCCCCTGATGGTCTGTATTGGATTTGTGGTCATATGGCCCGTCGAGTCCTCCCTGCCTCTTGGACTGGCGCCTGTGGCCTGGGTAACATCCGACCCAGTTTCTTTCTTATTCCCCTTACTGTGGGTGAGCAGCTGGGTGTCCCTGTTTTTGCTCCCCGTGCTCGCCGCTCTCTTCCTATTGGCGATTGGAGTGATACTGAATGGCCTCCTGAGCGTATTATCCATTATTATGGCCCTGCCACCTCGGCGGAGGATGGGTCATGGGGCTACCGCACTCCTATTTACATGCTTAACAGAATTATTTGCCTTCAGGCTGTTGTTGAAATCATAACCAATGAAACTTCTTTAGCTTTAAACCTCCTCGCCAAGCAAAGCACTAAGATGCGCACTGCTATCTATCAGAACCACCTTGCCCTCGATTACCTCCTTGCTGCGGAGGGTGGGGTATGTGGTAAGTTTAATCTTTCTAACTGTTGCCTTGAGATTGATGACACTAGTAAGGTAATTGAAGAGATCACTGATCGCATGCGCAACCTCGCACATGTTCCAGTCCAGACCTGGCATGGCCTTGCGTCCTCTGGGTGGTTTGATTCTTGGTTCCCTAATGTTGGGGCTTTGCGCCCCCTGCTCCTGTTTTTAGCTGTACTTTGCGCTATTTTCTTTCTCATCCCCTGCCTCCTTCCCTGTTGTTTTAAAGTGTTGCAGAGTACTACTAAACGTGTGACTTCCCAGTTCCTTTCCCATCATGGCTAAATGCCTGTCCCCTCTTCTGCTCAAGAGTATGTTTTCCCCCGCCCTGTTGACCCTGTGTCTAATGACTCTGAGTTTTAGCTTTTGTCTGATTGAACATCCGCGTTTATGATTTTGTCTCTGTACTCTCTCATATGCATTTGTATTTACTCTCTTGTTTGGTTCCTTTCAGGACTTGTACCTCTGCCTTTTGTTCCTCCATCCTCTGGTTCTGGCATGTATTGTTGTTCAGTTTCAATAGATAGTTGGGAGGGTTGCCCCTCCTCCACACCTCTGATTCTTCCTCTCTCTGCTACCTTTTGCGTGGTGGGCCTACGACTTGCCGTCCTTCAGCCCGCCAAGAGGGGACTGACATGGATACCTTGGACATACAGATGCTTCAACTGGACACTACAGACCTATATTTTCACTTGTGTATGCTGGACACTACAGACCTATATTTTCCCATAGCCAGGCCCAGCCTGTACCTTGCTGTTGCAATGCTAACAACGTGTTTGTTTCCATTCCCTGCTGGGAGGATATTTCTCCAAGGTTCTGCTGAACTGTTATCAGTGCTGTATGACTTCATCTGCCAGGCACCCTGGAAAGCCATAAAACTTTTATAATGAGCAAGGATCCCTGCAGGACGATGTGGGTATAGCGAGATGAAAGAACTTGGTACCAAAACATTTGCTCCCTGTCTCTGAACCAAGCTATGGGAACCAAGCAGCTGGATTGTTGAAAGGTCACCTTTGCCAACTTTCAGCATACAAGGACACCAGAAGATGCACAGAATTGTAAAACCACTAATTAGCAGCTACATGTCTCAGTGCTGAAGAAAGAAAGTTCACCAAGAGTTCTCTGTTTCTGCAAGGCCCCCCCCCCCTTACTAGGCAGGGGGGTGGAGGTGAGAGAGGCGTGGACTGAGAGGAGGAGTTAGATATACATTATTTTATGTACCAATAGGGAATTACATAACCAGAATTCGGGGATGGACTTTCTTGGAACAAAGGAAGAATTGCTCTGTATAAAAAACACGTGTATTTTAGGTAGAGCTAGAGAGATTTGCTTACTTATGCTGCAGGGAGCTGCTAGCCCCCTGCTAAGCATATGAGTGTTAGTTCTGCTCTCCATTGCATATTCTGAACTGACAATATATTTACTACGCCTTTGCTACTGCCATTTTTGTAACTTTTTATACTAACAATAAACAAATATTGTCTGTTTTTGGAACATACAATGCTGTCTCGTAGTCATTCCAATGAGGTAAAATAAGTGGCATTACTTCACATGGAAAGCAATAGAAGTAAAACTCGGCTGTCTAAATCCGTCCTCCTTTTTCTAGAGCCACCTTAACCTACTTTAAAGTCGTGCAAAAGTGCTATAGCATGCATATGCAAGGGGGCGTACACAGTCATGTCTCCCAGTTATACAAGCAACTTATGGAAAACTAAGATACATATGCCCTTGCTGGTTTTAGGCTCTGCCAGTGATAGGCTGATATAACTGCAGGCACTTAAATTTAAGGTGTGGCACTAACAGGTTATGCTGGTGGGCTATAATGAAATCTGGCCGCCCAAATACACACTTAGGCTCAGATTCTGCAAATATTGGCATCTGCCTTAAAAATAAGAACATAACTATTTGAAAATAAAATTAACAAACATGAGACTGACATTAAAGACTTAAAAAGTGAAATTGAGGACTCTAAGACCTCAATACAGAATGCATATTAAGATATAAAGGTTTCTAAACAAACTATTGAGACACTAATTAAAGATAATACTGATTTAAGAAGGAAAATGGAGGTAATGGAAAATTTTTCCCGGAATAACAATCTTAGGCTGATTAATTTTCCTAAGGTGCCTATGATAGCCCCTAGAGAAATGCTTAAGCGTCATATGATTGAAATATTGAAGCTTTCTGAAGAAACATTACCACCATTTACAAAAGTTTATTACCTTCCAAATAAGAAATTGCAACAGCAACAACAACAGAATATGGGACAGGACTCTATGAATTTATCTAATATTCTGGAAACATCGGATAAAGAATTGGCTGACCCAGCAACTTTACTTATAACAGTAGCGCCCGCGCCAGATAAAAACTGGCTGCTGAGACTTTTCTTTAAGAATAAACAAAAAGAATTTTTAGGTTGTAAAATACAGATGTTTCCAGATTTGGCCAAGGAGACCCAGTGGAGGAGACGTGAATTTTTGCTAAGGAAACCTGGTGTTATGGCTCTAGGGGCTACATTTTATTTGCGACATCCATGTAAATGTGTAATTAACTATCGTTCACATAAATTTGTCTTCTTTGAGCCATCTCAACTGACAACCTTTCTATCAACTTCATGTTTGGAGAAAGATGGAACATGAGTGCTTAGATTAAGGAAAGGTGTATTTCCAGTCTACTAGTAATAATTTACTTAATTTAAATTTTCTTTGTATTACTTGCCCATCATCCACCTTGGATCTTAATTGTGGACTTGAGTAGAGATTTAGCTTATATTAGATGTTTGATTGAAGTATATGTTTAATTATTAATTCTTTTGCTGAATTTCCTTTCTGTACAAGTTATGCTTGATTATATTGAAAAAATTCAATAAATATATATTAAAAAAATAAATAAATAAATAAATAAGAACATAAGAAGTGCCTCTGCTGAATCAGACCAGAGGTCCATCGTGCCCAGCAGTCCGCTCGCTCGGTGGCCCAATAGGCCCAGGACATGTGTAGTAGTCCTCTATCTATACCCCTCTATCCCCTTTTCCTTCAGAAAATTGTCCAATCCCTTCTTGAACCCTAATACCATACTCTGTCCTATCACGCCCTCTGGAAGTGCATTCCAGGTGTCCACCACCCGTTGGGTAAAGAAAAACTTCTTAGCATTGGTTTTGAATCTGTCCCCTTTCAACTTTTCCAAATGTCCTCTCGTTCTTGTAGTTTTCGAAAGTTTGAAGAATCTGTCCCTCTCCACTTTTTCTATGCCCTTCATGATCTTGTAAGCCTCTATCATATCCCCTCTAATTCTCTTCTTCTCCAAGGAAAAGAGCCCCAGTTTCTCCAGTCTCTCAGTGTATGAAAGGTTTTCCATACCTTTTATCAAACGTGTCGCTCTCCTCTGAACCCTTTCGCGTATTGCCATATCCTTCTTAAGGTACAGCGACCAATATTGGACGCAGTACTCCAGATGCGGACGCACCATCATCCGATACAACGGCAGGATAACTTCTTTTGTTCTGGTTGTAATACTCTTCTTGATTATACCTAGCATTCTATTTGCTCTCTTAGCGGCCGCTGCACGCTGTGCCGACGGCTTCATTGTCTTGTCCACTATTACCTTCAAGTCCCTTTCTTTGGTACTCTCAGTCAATAACATCCCTCCCATCGTATAGCTGTACCTCGGGTTTCTGCTTCCTACATGCAATACTTTACATTTCTCTACATTGAACTTCATCTGCCATCCCGTCACCCACTCCCCTAGCATGTTCAGGTCCCTTTGTAATTCTTCACAGTTCTCTTTAGTCCGAGAACCACTAAATAGTTTGGTGTCGTCTGCAAATTGTATCATTTTGCACTTCGTCCCTGTTTCTATATCATTTATAAATATATTGAATAGCAGCGGTCCGAGCACCGACCCCTGCGGAACACCACTCGTGACCCTCCTCCAGTCTGAGTAGTGGCCTTTCACTCCTATCCTCTGCTTCCTCCCCGCCAACCAATTTCTGATCTATCTGTGTACGTCTCCTTCCACCCCATGGTTCTTCAGTTTCTGAAGTAGGCGTTCATGGGGTACCTTGTCAAAGGCTTTTGGAAATCTAAATATACGATGTCTATGGGTCCCCTTTGTCCATCCGTTTGTTAATTCCTTCGATGAAGTGCAGTAAGTTTATTAGGCACAATCTCCCCTTGCAGAAGCCATGTTGGCTTGTGATTAAAAGTTTATTTCTTTCAAAATGCTCATCAATGCTGTCTTTTATCAGTGCTTCCGCCATTTTCCCCGGAACCGAGGTCACACTCACCAGTCTGTAGTTCCCTGGGTCACCTCTTGATCCCTTTTTAAAGATGGGCATAACATTGGCTATCTTCCAATCCTCCGGAATCACGCCCGTTTTCAGGGATAGATTGCAAACTTGCTGTAGTAGTTCCGCTATTTCTTCCTTTAGTTCTTTCAGAACCCTTGGGTGGATTTCGTCTGGCCCCGGGGATTTGTCAGTTTTTAATTTTTCTAACTGCCTGCGTACGTCTTCAAGGCTTACTTCCATGGATGTTAGTTTATCTGTTTGGTCTCCTTTGAAGATTTGCTCAGGTTCCGGTAAGTTGGATGTTTCCTCTTTTGTAAATACAGACGAAAAGAACATGTTTAGTCTTTCCGACACTTCTTTCTCCTCCTTCACCACTCCCTTCCTGTCTCTGTCATCCAGTGGTCCCACCTCCTCCCTAGCCGGCTGCTTCCCTTTAACATATCTGAAGAACGGTTTGAAATTTCGTGCTTCCTTGGCTAGCCTTTCTTCATATTCTTTTTTGGCTTTTCTAACCACAAGGTGACATTCTTTTTGATACTTCCTGTGCTGTTTCCAGTTCTCCTCAGTTTTGCCCTTTTTCCATGTACTAAATGAATTCTTCTTATCACCTATCGCTTTCTTCACTTCTTTGGTTATCTATGCCGGGTCTTTTGTTCGATTCTTTTTGCACCCTTTTCTGAATCGTGGGATATGCAGATTTTGCGCCTCCTTGTCCTTGAATAAAGACCAGGCTTGCTCTACAGACTGCCATTTCTTTGAGGTGTTCCTAAGTTTCTTCCTTACCATTACTCTCATCGCTTTGTAGTTTCCTTTCTTGAAATTAAAAGTTGTCGCTGTGGTTCTCTTTCCCTTCGGTATTCCTACTTCAAATTTGAACTTGATCATATTGTGATCGCTGTTTCCCAACGGTCCCATTACTTCCACTTCCTTCGCAGGTCCTCTGAGCCCATTTAGGATTAGATCCAGAGTGCCATTCTCTCTCGTTGGTTCTCTAACAAGTTGATACATGAAGCAATCCTGTATAGCCTCCAGGTCTCTCTGGCGCATTTTGAGCTTCCAAGACTCCAGTCTATCCCGGGATAGTTGAAGTCTCCCATAATAATCGTGTTACCGCTTTTGCATTCTCGCTTCATCTCTGCTTCCATTTCTTCATCGATAGCTTCGGTTTGCCCAGGTGGACGATAGTACAGGCCCATCTTTATCTCGGGCCCTTTCCTTGGCTGCCAATTGTGTATCAATCAAGCAATTGCGCCGTTTACATGGAAGACAGGTGCCGGAAATGTAGGCCAGGGATTTTTAAAGACATTTCTGGAATCCATCTTTCATGAGAATCGCATCCACAGAGGAGATTTACAACACCTAACTCCACTTCCGGTGTTAACCATGCCTACAATGGCATTAGGCGCCTCCATTTTTTTTTTATTCGCAGGTTTAATTGATTTTTAATTGATGCTGATTAAGTCAATTAAAACCAACTAACTCCCCCCTCTTTTACAAAAGCAAAGAAGAGGTTTTTTAGTGCCAGCCGACATGGTGAATGCTGTGCGCTGCTCCAATGGTCAAAGAATTCCTATGAGCGTTGGAGTAGCGCAGAGAATTCAACACGCTGAATGGCGCAAAAAACCCTTTTATGCTTTTGTAAATGGAGGGAGGGGGGTAAGTTATGTGGCAGTGGAGTCACTATCGAGAATTTGGCCCTTATAAAATTGCCACCCTAACTCTGCACTGCCTCAGGTACAAAATGTGACTGGAGGACACAGAAATACCTAAAACAGATGAATACAACTTGCTTTGAATTACTGCTGAAAACATACAAGCTAAATCCAAATAAAACATTTTCTGATTCTAAACCTATCTCCCACATTTGAGTACTCTAGGTTCATCATCTCAGCCTCAATTTCTCAATCAATTTAAAATGTAATTAGGTCCAACCAAATGTCCAAAAGCCTACAGAATGTTTCTGCGTAGCAGCTGAGTCACTCATTAGCAGTCTCTCAGATAAAAATACCACATGTCAAACAAAGTTAAGCAAAAGCTTTCATGGCCTTTCTTAGGGGGACACAAAAATCAAGGGGCATAATTTCACACAGTTTTGTACTCAAACTGATTCAAGTGAGAAACTGGTAATCTACGATCTTAAAAATTTTACATTGTAAAATTGATATTGCATGACGACAGAAATTCTCCCTTGGTGGGCGAGATCAGCTTAAGTCAGCATTAGGCATTGCCCTCCATGAGGAACCTCACTCCCAACTTTCTTTTAACTTAAAAGAAAGCTGCCACCACACATGAAAATTGCAGTGTGTTGGGTTTTTTAAGTAAACACACAAGCTTTTTTCTAGAGTGAAATGTTGTGAAATATTCCTTTTTGAATGGAATATCTTTGTGAGATTTTATATTTGGGTCTACACCACAAAATTTTCTTTCCAAGTATTACATGGATTTTACCAATTGATCTGCATCACTTTTATTTCTGAAGACTTTCATTAAAAACTTTTACATCAAGACCATTCGTTCCGCAGTTTTGTTCTTTGTTTGAGATTTTATATTTGAAATTTTAGAAGAGGGAATGATGTAGTAGGTTTACTTGCTACACTTTGTTTTGTTGTGAAAATTATGTGAAATATTCTGTGTTTGTTTTATTGTAGGCCTAGGTTGTAGGTGGAAATTTAAAAAAAAAAGAAAAATTAAATAAATAAATAATTCACATCCTACACAAATTGATTTAACGTAAGGCACTACTTTATTACTATGCTTTAAGATCCACTTTTACCTCCATTTTATGCAATGGGAATTTTTTAAAATAACACATTTTCATGGCATTACTGTGTATTAAAATACTAGTGTCTTTAGTAATCTAGCCTTTAAATATTTTTGAGCTATATAATTAAAAAGACAGGTTTTCGAGGTGAAAATCCTTTCTAGAATGATCCCCAATCTACAGCATCAGTCTTAAGTGCTTTGAACTGGTTGTGTCGTGGTGAACTTTTTTTCTAAACTTGATGCTTTAAACGGAGGATAACAGCCAAAATGACAAGTGTCAGCAAGATTAGAGCGTGCTAGCTGAATAATTACCGACTGCTTAAAAGGAGGCGGCAGCGGCTAGCGCGCACGGCATTTTAGCACGCACTATTCTGTGCGTTAAGGCCCTAATGCACCTTTGTAAAAGGAGCCTTTAGTCTAACCGTAAAATGACTCCTTTTTGTTGCGCAGGAGTTAAGTTATGGAACTCCTTGGTGGGTCAGATACGAAATTGCTGTGAAAAGAGTAGGTTTAGAAAATTATTAAAGATGCAGCTTTTTGTAGATGCCTTTTTCTAGTTACTTTTGATAAAGTTGATGAACTATCCATGATCTTTTTTATCCACATTATGGTATTTCTTGAAGATTGTTTTTACATTTATTTTACTATAAGTTTATTCGACTATGTATTTGTTTTTATTATGTGTTTATTTTAAATACTGTGTATGTAAATTATGTAAACCATTTAGTTTTAAACGGTATATACATTTTTAAAATAAATTTTTCTATTTTGTCTATTAATCGTCAAATGCTAATTTCTCCGTTAAAATATGAGCCCTTACCGCCACCTATTTTCCAGGTGGTAAGGGCTCCTGTGCTAATCACGTGCTCTTTGGTTAGAGTGCAGAAACGTATGAGGTAGCTGTGTTAAATGATTAGCACTGGGTATGCCTATTCTCTAGGCCACGCTAATAGCTCCAACACTCATAGAATTCCTATGAGCGTCCGAGCTGTTACCGCTGCTGCAGGCACTAAAAAAGCTAGCGCAGCTTTGCAAAGGAAGATGTTGGTTAGGAGGGAAGAGGAGATTAGTTCTGGCCAGGGCAGGATTAATTCGTCGAGGGCCCTAGGCACCCAAGTACACTGGGCCCCCTGCCCCGCCCCACCCCACCATTCACCCAGGCGGAAACAGGAAGCTGCGTCAAAGGGAAGCTTTGGTTAAGCAGCACCACTTGCACAATTACAGTTCCCGTTGCCATTCTTACTCGCGTTGCTTGCTTGTCTTACTTTCCGTCAATGGGGGGCCCGTGTTGCCGATCGATGCTGGAGAGGCCCATTGTCGTTTGGAAAAAAAGAATGCTGATGCCCTCCTTCATTGGACCCCCCTGACCATTTCGGGCCATAGGCACGTGCCTACTTGGCCTATTGGTTAATCCTGCCCTGGTTCTGGCTTAAAGAGAAAAGTATAAAATATGTGTTGTATTTTATGCTAAGATATTTGTGCTTATTATATATGCATTGTTATCTTCTGCTGATGTATTTGTGTACAATTATTTTGAGATTTTGTTTAATCTTAAGCTGCTAATTAAATTTGAAATTAAACTGAATAAGTAGCAAATACAAACTTGGGCTTCTCTATTTAACATTGTTTTGCAGCTTTTAGGACATCAATCAAAAAGGCTATTCCTTAAGCAATACTTATCTTTTAAGCTGGTACCTTAAAGTCCTTTAACCTGTCAAAAACAAACTATTAATTTTAAATGGGTCAGTAGACTAGAAATATGATGTAGTTGTCTGGGTCTTGCCGTGTCCGGGTAGGTAGAACCAATATTTCAGCTATCATGCAGTGGCTTTCTTCAGGGTGTACTATGAGGTCTGCAGTTTGTCTTTATAAATAGTGGGTCCTCCAACCTGATTGGCTGGGGCTTGAGGTGATTGAGGCAGGAAAGTCTGTTGGTCTTGAATTTGAATTTTGGTAGGAAAGTTTGTTGGTCACAAATTTGAATTGTGAAGAGAAAGAACATTTAGGGCAAACATCCTTTCCTGCCAAAATTCAAATTTAAGACCAACAGACTTTCCTGCCTCAAGCACGTTAAGCCCCAGTCCAATCAGTTTGTAGGACTTACTATACATATGATTTGGATGACAGAGCACAAATTAAATCTTAACCCTGACAAAACAAATTTCATCCTACTAGAAACAACAAAACTCCAACATTAACTAATCTTGTAATAAATTTGTTCTCATACCCAATACAATCTACACTAAAATTGCTTGGAATCACAATTGACAGAGGCTGTACCATGCAACCCCAAATTAACAAAATAATAAAGGCATCGTTCATGACCATGAGAAATCTAAGAAAAATCTGAACATTCTTCGAAAAGAAGCAATTCCTACTATTGGTACAATCTCTTATCCTTGGGATGATAGACTACTGCAACATACTATATGTCCCGCGACCATGATGAAGCAATTGCAGACAATACAGAATACAGCCCTAAGACTTGTCTATTCACTAAAAAAAATATGACCATATCACAGAGGCATACCATGACTTGCACTGGCTTCCAATAGAAGCGAGAGTGCACTTCAAATTCTACTGCTTACTTTACAAGGCTATCAAAGGAGAAAGCCCAACCTACTGGAATAACCGACTAAATCAACCAGACACAGAAGAACCCACTCACTATTCTCTCACCCATCATCCAAAAATGTCAAACGAAAAAAAACTTTATGACAACCTAATAGCCTCCAAAGCAGCTAAACTGAACAGACAAATCACCAATCTGTTATCTTCAACTACAAACTACAAAACCTTCAAGAGAGATATTAAAACCATACTCTTCAAAAAACACATAAAACCTATCCAGCACGACCAATCCCAAACCAACATTCAACACTCTCTATACCCTTAGTACTCTCTAATATTCTTCTATTTACCAAACGTTATCTAAAACCCCATAATTCACCCTATTCTTATCTCCTAAAGACTTCTACTTCCCGTTGGTAACTCTTTGTATTCTTTCTTTATTTATTTGATTATTCATTACAATATCTTTGTAACAAACATGCATGAATGAACACAGAAAATACAAATGTAAATTCCCAAACGGGGATTAACATAATATAAGGAAACTAATTCAACCATGTCCTAGTCCACATTAAAACTGATCGCCAGTACAAATAAAACATCAAAGCAAATCTTTCTATCTACTATCTAGGAACAGGCAAATGGCTATTATATATATTATACATCATCCTCCAAAAATAAACTGAATATTAGGAATTAAACTTTCAACAAAGGTTTCTCTTTAATAAAATCTTCCACCTGGGCTGGATCAAAAAACACATATTTATCATTTCCATATGATATCAGGCATTTACATGGAAATTTTAAGAAGAAAGTAGCTCCGACTGCCAAAACCTTAGGCTTTAGCTGAAGGAACTGTTTCCTCTTAAACTGGGTTTGTCTAGAGACATCTGGAAAAATTATCACCCGTTGACCACAAAACATCTCTTGCTTTTTCAGGAAATATAATTTCAAAATATCTTGTTTCTCAAGTTCTGTCTTGAAGGTCACGAGAAGAGTTGCTCATTTCTCAATTATGTCTTTAGATGACTCCAAAAACTGTGATACATTCAAACTCTCTGGTGATACTATTCTATCCATTCCACCTTCCTCTACCTTTTCTTTGGAATCTCTTGAAATGTAATATAAATTATCGACCTCAAAGGTCTCCACTTTGTTATAATGTAATATCTCCCTCAAATACATTTTCAAGAGTTCCATTGAAGAAAGGTAATGTGTGGTAGGAAAATTTAACAAACAAAGGTTTTTAACTCTAATAGCATTTTCCATTTTTTCTAATTTAGCATGTAACATCATACTATCCTTTATATTAGAAACAGCACTAGCTTGTAAATTACCTACTGCCTGATCTAACTTTTCAACCTTTACAGCTGTTTCTCCAATTTTATTATTTTGTTCTTTAATTTTCACAGTTACATCAGATGAGAATTGACATAAGTTCAAAACGGTTTTTTGTAAAGATGACTCTATTCTGTTAATACTAAGCCAAACATCATTTAGAGTGATCACTTTATCCCTGGGGAGAGCATCCGAGCTTTGCCCAGTACTCATCTGCACTGGGGTTAGTTCTTTAGCTTGCCCCAGGGACTGTCCTGAAACCTCCAGACCAGATACTGACAATGATTGAAGGGAAGAAGAAATTATTCCTTCCTTAAAAGGGGAAGGAGATTCTTCTAACCGTAAGGAATATGATGGTTGAGGAGGTGGTGTTGGTTCCCCAGAGGATAAGGAGACAGCTTGAATATTAAAAGTTACCTGTTCCTCAACAGGAGGCAAGATAGGAACCACAAGATGGCGATCCATCGGGCCTGTTGTTGCAGCAGATGGTATTGCCTTAGCTTTCCTCTTACCCATGCTGAAGAAATGGTAGTCCTGCTCCCTGCTCCTCTTAGGCTCCGAAGGGGCTCAAAAGGGGCAAGCCCCTTTAGCCACGCCCCTTCGGCTCGCGACCCGAGGCTCACGACCGCGGGCCGCGTTCCGCGGCTGCTCCGGTTTTAAAAGGCTCCCCGGAGGACCCTCTCAGCTGGCTGGGTCGGGCTGCTGCGGGACTGCCTGTCCCGATGTAACAGAGTGCTAAACAGCACTGGCTACAGGCTCCCTCGCGGCTGCTCCGGTTTTAAAAGGCTCCCCGAAGGACCCTCTCAGCTGGCTGGGTCGGGCTGCTGCGGGACTGCCTGTCCCGATGTAACAGAGTGCTAAACAGCACTGGCTACAGGCTCCCTCGCGGCTGCTCCGGTTTTAAAAGGCTCCCCGAAGGACCCTCTCAGCTGGCTGGGTCGGGCTGCTGCGGGACTGCCTGTCCCGATGTAACAGAGTGCTAAACAGCACTGGCTACAGGCTCCCTCGCGGCTGCTCCGGTTTTAAAAGGCTCCCCGGAGGACCCTCTCAGCTGGCTGGGTCGGGCTGCTGCGGGACTGCCTGTCCCGATGTAACAGAGTGCTAAACAGCACTGGCTACCGTAACTCTTTACCCAAAGTTTGGTTGTTTTTTTTACCTTAAAAATTTTATGTCATCGCTTATTCTATTCCTTCAAATTTTGAATGTAATTCTTGTTTTAGTTTGGATGTCATCCGCCTTGAACCGCAAGGTAATGGCAGAATAGAAATCACTAATGTAATGTAATGTATGATAACAAACTGCAGACTTCACAGCACACCCTGAAGAAAGCCACAGCATGAAGGCCGAAACATCGGTTATACCTACCCAGACGTGGCGAGACCCGGACGACTACAACAATCATGACGCCAACCGCCAAAGCCTAAGAGAACAGACTAGAAATATACTGGAATCCAGTCAAGTAAACTGCAAATGTTTACAAACATAGGGATATCATAGTTAGATTTCATATGCAGTAGAGAAAAGTAGGCGAGGATGACATTTCTGACGGCACTTTGTTTGGACATATTGTCACACTTATTGCAAGTCTGAAAATGAATAAAGAATAAAAAATAAAAAGAAATATAGGAACTCTCGTACAGCAGTGATTCTCAACCCAGTCCTCCAACTAGTTGAGTTTTCAGAATTTCCACAATGAACATGTATAAGATACTGTGAATCTTCATACCTTGGAAGCAGTGCAAGCATATCTCTCTCATACATACTTATTACATATATCCTGAAACCCAGACTGACTGGATATGCACTAAGAAAGGGGTAGGCAATTCCGGTCCTCAAGAGCCAGAGCCAGGTCAGGTTTTCAGGATATCCACAATGAATATGTATGTGATAGATTTGCATCTCAAGGAGGCAGTGCATGCAAATCCATCTCATACATATTCATTGTGGATATCCTGAAAACCTGACCTGGCTCCGGCTCTCAAGGACCGGTATTGCCTACCCCTGCCCTAAGAAATGGGTTGAAACACACTGACCTACAGAGTGCGTCTTCTATACACAGTGTTTGAATGCTGGTAAATCATTTTGTACTACACAGCAGATAAATAGACCCTGGGCAAAAGTGTCCCTTGCTGACATTTGGTCTTAAGATTAAGACCATAAATCTATCCATAAAACTATCACATTTTCTAATATGACCCCTTCCCCATGTCTCCAAGCAAACATTTATCTAAAATCCATGTTACAGACACAACAGAACAATACACTTGTTTTAGTCTGCAATTGTTTCCCATTGATAAATTCTAGCACTGACCACATGACTGACTTTTCATCATATGCTTTCACCACCATGGAGATATATATATATATAAGACGACGAAGCAAGCCCCTCGGGTGAAGGGGAAGACGATTCATTTATCAGTCTACACTGCTACATCCCCTGACCTATTTTACTGCTAAAAATAGCCTCATTTTGGTCACTGCTATAGACTGAATGATGTTGCTTCACTGCTCACCACGGCCTTCTTTGACAGAACACAAAGCAAATCAATCCGTTCCTTCGAATATGCTCCTAACTTGATTTTCACTAACACAATTATACAGTAAAGGAAAATACCAGTGTGAGCTTAAAAAGACACTTCTTCCTGTGTCCAATTACAAACTGGCAATAAATACATCTTTATACACAGAAACTCAAATTCCAGATATTGTAAACCCTGAATCTCCCTTTGCTGGCTACCAGTACCTTACAGGGCTAAATTTAAATCTCTCTATTTGATTTTCAAGCTCTCAGACAAAATGTGCCAGAATACTTAAAGAACAACCAAACCAAAAAAAAGAACAATTTAAACCTTTATACACCATCGAGACCTCTGAGGTCCTCTCAAGGAGCATCACTATCTATATCCTCATCAATAGAAATTGTAAGATGTGATACCTGCCAGCGAGTCTTCCTAGAGGGGTTATGTCTAACTCCAGACGGTGACAGGTCAAAAGCACGCGCCGACAACCCAGCGCAGACAACTGAGCACAAGGTGGAAGCGCGCCGAAGAAAAACAGTATTTTAAAGGGCTCCGACGGGGAGTGTTGGTGGGGAACCCCCCCCCCCCCCACTTTACTTAACAGAGATCACGCTGGCATTGTGGGGGGTTTGGGAGGTTGTAACCCCCCACATTATACTGAAAACTTCACTTTTTCCCCCCCAAAAGAGGGAAAAAGTTAAGTTTCCAGTAAATGAGGGAGGTTACAACCCCCCAACCCCCCCCCCAATGCCGGCGCAATCTCTGTTAAGTAAAGTGGGGGGAGGTCCCCACCAACATCCCCTGTCGGAGCCCTTTAAAATATTGTTTTTCTTTGGCGCGCTTCCGCCTTGCGCTCAGTTGTCTGCGCTGGGTTGTCTTCGCGCGCTTTTGTCTATGAACCACTCCAGACTACCTCTACTTCAGGAAGCAGGTGAAAGACCGGCTCTTCTCCCAAGTCTTTAATAAACAGGGTAATTCACTATACCAGCATCTCGCAAACTTTTTCAAGCCCCAGCACACTAAACTCGGGGCCGCGTCTGCAGGGCCTACGATCATATGCAGATGTCGACACGTTGACATCACGTGCTTGTGTGACGTCATCACATCGACATCTGCGCATGTGCGGAGGCTCTTCAGACAGGGCCCTGAGTTTGCTAACCCTCAAATTGCTATGCCGGGGGGTGGGGGTGGAGGGGGGATGGAGAGAAGAGGCACTGGCTGACTGCCTACAGGACGTGCCTCTTGTGGCATGCCCGGAATCTCGCCACAGCGCACAGTTTGCGATACACTGGACTATACACTCATTCTGCACCAGGATTAGCTTGCCACGCACATTAAGTAAACCAGTTTCTTATGCCTTGTTTAACTATATAAACCACTTGCCTTGAGTTTAGCCTCCCATCTGTTTATCCCAGTGCACACTACACCACCCATCTTGTCTCCATCTAATATTTGCAATTGACCCCTCGGCTATAGGATAAGCTGTGTTTTAGAAAAACATGAGCGTCATATCTACGTTATTTGAATGTTCCGATTTGTGCTCATTAGATGCTACAAGTACGTATTATGTCTCCCTTTTAGTATGCATTAGTGCTGTCCGATTCAGGAAAAAAAAATTCGATTCAATTTGATTCAGCCTATTGAATCGATTTTTCGATTCGATTTTCCTGCCCAAGTGGATGTTTTATTCAAATATCCTGGTGGGTTTATTTTATAGCCTCTTCACCCCTTTTATAGCTTCTTCACCCACTTTGCCCTCTCTTGGCGCTGTGGTGTAAACAAAATAAACAAACAAAAAACACTTTTCCTCTCTCTCTTAAATCCTAGTTCACATTCGTGATCTAACACCATAAAATAGACATTAAAATTATTTTTTCTGCCTTTTGTTGTCTGATCATTATTCAGATCTTATCGGTCCCAGCTCCGGTTGTCTTCTGATAACTTGCTTGCCAGGGTCTCCTTCTTTCTTCTTTCTCCATGCTAACCATCTATCTTCTGTCTCTGTCCTCCCCTTCTGTTTCCCTTCCCTCCCCTGGAGGTCTAGTATCTTTTCTTTTTTACGTCTCCATCCACAGATCCACCTTTTCTGAATTATCCTTTTATCCTTCATCTCTCTCTCCTTTCCCACCAGAAGTTACATCAGAAGCAAGGACTCCGGTGGCAGAGGGGAAGCCCGAACGAGTCTCTGGTGCAGATCAGGGCAGCAAGGCTCTCTCTTCTCCTCCCTGGCCAGGCAAAAGCAGCGGTAGCAACGGGGCCAACGAATCGGTAAGTTCGATTTTCTTTAATAGTAAACCGATTCGAATCGGGCAGCACTAGTATGCATTATATCTCTCATTTTAATTTCAGTGCGTAAGTATATTTTTGAAACTGTTTCATGGGGTGACGGAACAAAAATGCATGAGACTTCGCAGACTCTAGCGCGCCGCCTAAAAAGTTAAGCGGGAACTTTACTTCAGATTGTTTGTGCTGCCTTTGGGGGGGGGGTGCAACCCCCCACATTATAGAGAAAACTTAACTTTTTCCTTAAAAATCAGGAAAAAGTTAAGTTTACTCTATAATGGAGGGTTCCAAACCCCCAACCCCCCCACCCAACGTCAGCGCAAAGAGTATGAAGTAAACTGGGGGGGGGGGTTCCCCACTTACACCCCGCGTCGGAGCTCTTTAAAATAACTTTTTAGGTGGCGCACTGGGGTCTTGCGCCGATTTGTCTGCACTGTAATGTCGGCGCGCCGACAGTCCTGTGCGCAAATGACTATGAACCGTTTCATGATAGCCCTATTATTAAGTTTCAGTTTGCTAGGGCCTTAATGCGTGGAATAGCATGCAATAAATTGCCGCATGCGCTAGCTGCTACCGTCTCCTTTTGAGCAGGTGGTAGATTTCCAAGGAGCGGTATAGAAACATTTTAAATAAAGCCAAACTCTGCCCCAGAAAGTCAATTTGCAGCTGTGTCTACTGGTGACCCGTACTGAGTAGCAGGCTAAGGAAAAAGGTAACATATCACTTTGGTTATGAAGAGGAATAAGGGATTTTCTTCCTCACAAGGAAATCATCCAGCCGTGGGATTTCTGGGATTTAAACCATTTACTACAAGCTTCCATGTGTCACATTTGTTATTTTTCTGGACATGACAAAACGCTGTGTTTGAAGTCCACTAATGAAGCATGCTCAAGTTATTTAAGAGTACTATTTTTTTGTGTTTTTTTTTAAATTCATGCCTTTTGTCAGTAATGCCCGCTGGAAAATAACTCATACATCTAAATAGTGTTAGAGTTTTTACTGTTCAGGAAGATATAATGGAACAATCTAGCTGACTCTACCAATGATCTTCATCATCTCAGCTTAAGAAAGTCTTTAAATGAAGAATAAAAAAAAGATTCTTCTTCAAAAATATGAATCCTTCAAAAGAAGTATTTCTGTTGCCTAGTCAGAAGTATTTCTGTTGCCCCCCCCCCCCCCCCAATACTGAGAATCAAATACAAGATGATGGCAAGTGAGAGCGAGTTAATTCCTTTGACATTTGTGAAGAATGCCTTTTTCATTTAGGTTTAGACATTTTCATGATAAGTTAGTTGACTGTTTATATAAACAAATCGTTTAAATATTCTATTAACTGAAGTTTTGCACAGCTTCATTTACTCATGTCTTAGAGCACAGCCATGTGTGTGAAATACCAGACAATAGATTAACTGAATGGAAAGACAAAATATAGGAGATCTCCCAACAGACTTGTTTGTTCCTCCCGTTAGGTGTCTGAGATTGAACATTATACGAACAAGCACGTTTTTGTGCATCGGCCCGCAGGAATGGAATCGTGTGCCTATGTATATACAACCGCAGGGTAATCTTGAGTTAATGAAGAGACACGGTTTCAAAGGAACAACCATAAGGAAATGTTATAAAGCCTCCATGGTGCAACCTCATCTGGAGTATTGCATTCAATTCTGGTCTCCTTATCTCAAGAAAGATATAGTGGCGCTAGAAAAGGTTCAAAGAAGAGAGACCAAGATGATAAAGGGGATGGAACTAATCTTAAAAGGAAAGACTAAAAAGGTTATGGCTTTTCAACTTGGAAAAGAGACGGTTGAAGAGAGATATGATTTAAGTCTACAAAATCCTGAGTGGAGTAGAACGGGCACAAGTGGATCAATTTTTCACTCCGTCAAAAATTACAAAGACTAGTAGATATACAATGAAGTTACAAGGAAATACTTTTAAAACCAATAGGAGGAAATGCTCTTCCGGAGGCTGTTATAGGAGAAAACACCCTCCAGGGATTCAAGACAAAGTTAGACAAGTTTCTGCTGAACCGGAACGTACGCAGGTAGGGCTGGTCTCAGTTAGGGCACTGGTCTTTGACCTAAGGGCCGCTGCGGGAGCAGACTGCTGGGTACGATGGACCACTGGTCTGACCCAGCAGCGGCAGTTCTTATGTTCCTATTAGTGACCTGGATTGGCCACCGTGAGAACGGGCTACTGGGCTTGATGGAGCATTGGTCTGACCCAGTAAGGCTATGTTCTTAGTGTGTCACACACAGACATCCTGCCCACTGAACAGATCAATCAGATTCCAGTGGTAATGTCAAGCTTTCCAAATCTCTCCTATGACATCCTGCTTATTAAATCATTTAAGGTGCCACCAGGATCAAGTAAAGCATTGCCAGCAGATGTCACACAGTGTCATTCTTCCATTCTGTTTCCTTCCATTGACCTTGGCAATGTTGCATGTTAGAATGTTAAAGAATGTCTAACCTGATTTTAATTTTTGCAAGTTAGCATTAAGCAGGGTCTACAATACCCTCTCGATGGCGGTTTACACATTATATTTGGGTGCTTTTCTCTATCCCTAGTGGATTCACAATCTTAAATTTTTTGTATCTGGGCAATGGAGAATTAAGTAATTTGCTGAATGTCAAAAGTAGCCCCAGTGTGAATCAAACCCATATTTAAATTGTACATGTATTTAAAGGGCAGTTCTATAAAATAGGCACTCATATTTATGCCCATCCATGACTCAATATGTTTTTTTCTATAAATATAAAGGACTATTCTATTCAAGAAATATGAACTTTCTAATTAATCAAGGATTAGTGGTCTGTGCATCCAAGATTCTATCTCTGGCTTCTTATATTAGGTAAGCTATCTTGAACTAAGATTTGGTGTAAGTGGAAGATAAGAGATAGTAATGTATGCATGTGTATGAACACACCTATATACAGTATGTACTGTAAATGCTGAGTTTTTTTCTGGGATCTTTTTTTTGTTTTCCCTAATCTGATAGAGATTGGTGCCTAGCCCTTGAAACAACGTTTGCATAACAGGGCCAGTGTCGGGCTTAGGCGAAGAGTGGTATTCTTCGTTGAAAGAACTGGAATTACGTTTTGTTTCTCCTGTGTTTGCATGACTGGTTGGACATTTCCTTAAGGAATTCCAGAACAGCCACTGAGATCAGTACATTGCTGCAAATTAAAGAACTTTCTGTTAGAGTGTCTATGAAATATTGGATCTATTTGAGATTTTTTGTGGAGTTTATTTTGAGAGACCTGGTGATTATGCTATACCCCATGTCAGGACTGCTGGACTGAATTTTTGGGTGGTGTTCTAAGGTCTTTTTTTTTTTCTTCCCAATTTTTTGGTTCTGTTAGCAGCTGTGCTTTCTCTTTAGCTGTACTTAGTAGTTTTCCATATTTCTTTTGGATGTTGATTTTCTGTTTTAAAGAAACTAAATTAATCTGATTCGCTTTTAACTTACATAGCACATATTTGCAAGGGACAGCATATGCAGAAAGGGATATATGCAATGGGTGTAGCATGGGTGGGACATAGGCAGGACTCCCACTTACACCGGTCTATGGCTGATGTAAGTGCGAGAACCTATATCTTAGATATGCTAATACCAGGTTATGCTACTATTCTGTAACGGAAATCACACTTCTAGGTTCTTCTATGAAATAGATTTCTATCACACAGCCTAAATGGTGTCCAGGCATAGATAAATAGGGAGGTCAAGGGTTTTGTTTTTTTTTACTGAAATTTCAGATTAATTAACATAGCAATGAATATTTCTCAAGTCCACAACATACAAAGAAAGAAAAATGGTGGAAATAATCCCAACGTAGGAGCCAGCTCACTAGAAAGAAACCAAATCCCTTTACTAGTTCTCATGAGCCAAACCCCAAAATTCTCCAGATTTAGTGGGTCAAGAAAACAAACAAATCCCTTCCCCAAAATGAACCAATCCCTCCTAAAAATGAACCAATTAATGGCAAGGAAGCTGCAGAATAATGTTATGATATTTTATGGTTGATTTATTGTAGCTTCCTTTGAGCATTTTATTAAATGGAAAAGGGGTGTGTGTGATAAATGTGATTTTCAGTGATTTGATAGTCTAGACCAGTGGTTCCCAACCCTGTCCTGGAGGACCACCAGGCCAATCGGGTTTTCAGGCTAGCCCTAATGAATATGCATGGAGCAGGTTTGCATGCCTGTCACTTCCATTATATGCAAATTTCTCTCATGCATATTTATTAGGGCTAGCCTGAAAACCCGATGGGCCTGGTGGTCCTCCAGGACAGGGTTGGGAACCACTGGTCTAGAGCAGCCCTAGCGCACCAATCTATGAAACCTGCCTCATTGTCTTGCCATGTGCCTAACTTAGGGCTCCTTTTACAAAGCCACGCTAGGGCCTTAACGCGCAGAATAGTATATGCTAAATTGCCACAGATTTACGGCTAGCACGCGGCTTTATGAAAGGAGCCCTTAGTAGTAGATGATGGCAGATAAAGATCCGAATGGTCCATCCAATCTACCCAACCTGATTCAATTTAATTTTTTTTCTCTTCTTAGCTATTTCTGGGCAAAAATCCGAAGCTCTACCCAGTACTTGGGTTCCAACTGCCGAAGTCTCCGTCAAATCTCACTCCAACCCATCTACACCCTCCCAGCCATTGAAGCCCTCTCCAGACCATCCTCAACCAAAAGGCCGTAGACAGACACATACCATGAAAGTCTGCCCAGTACTGGCCTTAGTTCAATATTTACTATTATTTTCCAATTCTAGATCCTCTGTGTTCATCCCACTCTTCTTTGAACTCCATCACCGTTTTCATCTCCACCACCTCTCTCGGGAGCGCATTCCAAGCATCAACTACATATATATACCCTTTGCAAACTACCCTAAAACTTCTAGGTATGACTTTTGACAGAGGCTGCACCATGCAACCACAAATTAACAAAACAATACAGAAATCTTTCGCAGTTATGAGAAACCTTAGACAAGTCCGAAAATTCTTCGAAAAAACACAATTTCAGCTCCTAGTACAATCTCTAATCCTAAGTATCCTAGACTATTGCAACATCCTCTACCTCCCCTGCCCTGCAATAATGATTAAACAACTACAGACAATTTAGAATACAGCTCTGAGACTCGTCTATTCATTGAAAAAACATGATCACATTACTGAGGCATTCATCAATTTTCATTGGCTTCCAATCCAGGAAAGAATACAATTTAAATTCTACTGTATACTATTTAAAACTATAAATGGAGACAGCCCAACCTACCTAAACGACCGCCTCATCCAAACCACCTCTACCAGGCATAGAAAAACACACACCCCATTCACTTACCCCCAATCAAAGAAGTAAAACGGAAAAAACTATACAACGGACTACTGGCCACTCAGGCAGCGAAGATAGACAACCAAGTCTCCAACCTATTGACAACATCCCCAGACTACAAGATGTTCAGAAAGGAAATAAAAACTATACTCTTCAAGAAATCCCTTAATAAAGCTTAATACCATGATAAAGCTTAACCCCCCTCTTATCATCCCCTCCCTAACCCCAGATCCTACTTTTCCCTCTCTTGGAAACCTTCTCTGATCTAACTTTGTAACTCTTCTTCCATAACTCTTTTTGTAATTCGCTTTGAACCGAAAGGTAATGGCGGAATAGAAATCTGTAATGTAATGTAACTACCCTCTCCGTAAAGTAGAATTTCCAAACATTGCTACTTCCTTAAACTGAATAATTTCCCACTAATTACTTATTTATTAAAATAAATTTGATGGATGTAACAATTGGCTGATCCTCAAGAGTTGCAAACTGAAAAATTTCAATAAAAATGAACACAAGTGTTGAAATGACAGATGTTAACTTAGGAGGGGAAAAGACCTCAAATGTCCCCATGCCCAAAGCTCATGGCTTGATTCAAGGGCACATATGGGGGCAAGGGTATTATCACCCTTCCTCGTATAATATGTGAAGTGCTATTTTTGTGTTTCTTTAAATCTCATAATAATTCACTCAATGCATAAAGGCTTCTTGCCTGCAAACATATTACTTTCTGTGCTGCATTAGAAAACTCCCTAAAGCAAACAGGGACATACAAGAAAATCAGGTGATAGAGAAAAAAACAAGCTATTCAGTCCAGCACAGATTGATGTACAAATCCAAGCAAAAAAGATGAAAAAGGAAGGCACTTATCTAAAGTCCCGACGGTGGCCTTGAACCATTTTATAGTTTAAGTTTTGATTAAACGTTTATCCAAAAGTACAAAGCATTGTACAAAGTATTTAAAAATAGCTGGGAGACAAACATTTTTAAATTATTAGACATACATGAACTAAACAAACATACTTATGACTTGAAAACAATGGGAAAAGAGGAAAGAACTACAATATAGAAAGAATACATAGAAGGAAAATACAATAGGAAAAAGGGAAAAAGTTAAAAATTGCTAGAGTAGATACGTGCCTAAATATCAATTATAGCCTCTATTATTATTGGCCTTAACAAATAAATTCATCCAGCCAACATCGATAGACAATAACTCACAAATTATTTATGGTCTGGATATTGACTCAATCTTTGCAATATTATGTTGTTTTTCAAGACGCCTCAGCCCCACCACTCCACCGCAGAAAGTTATATTCAAATCGCGGGAAGCTTCTGGTGGAACTTCATCATTGGCTGTCTTTGATTTGCCACAAAAATATTTTTTAAAACTTTTTAATTTTTCATTTTTTCTTAATTACTCTTATATATTGATAATAAATATCTCAATTGCATTGGATTAGAAAGTGAAATCCTCCACGGATAATACTTATCTCAGCCAACCAAGGGAGCCAGACCCGACATGTTTCGCACGTATATCGTGCTTTTTCAAGGGTCTCCCTGTAAAACAAATAAATATATAGAGAAGGAGCCGTTATCTCTATTTATAAACCGCCCCCTCCCTTATCCTAAATAATTCTATTAATACATAAATGCATAAATCTTACCAAGGTGCGCCGCCGTCATCCGACTCCAAAATTTTAAAGAGCAAAAGATGGCGTCGGCGTCCTGGAACATCAATTAAATACCGTTCAGCTGTTGTAAAGTATCCGCCCCCCCTCGCTGTCCATTGGCCCGATCCGAAAAACCTACTCATACCAGGGAATTCCACTCAATCATACTATTCAGCCCATGGGGCTCTACCGTATTCAACCAAAAGATGAATCTTTGTTCCTGTTCATTCAAACCCCTCGGATCCCCATCCCCCCCCCTCATCCGTCACCTTATAAATAATTCGCCATCTCAACTGCTGAACAGTGTGCTTATAATTTATCCAGTGCTCAACCAAAGGAGCCTGGACAACCCCATTCAGTATTCGGGACTTGTGTTCTGTCAAACGGAGCTTAATCTTACGGCTCGTACGGCCAATGTAAACAAGGTCACATGGGCACACTATTGCGTACACAACTCCCTGAGAGTTGCAATTTGTCACCCTCCTAGATGATAAAACCAAATCCCTCCCTGGTACCAACCACTCAGCTCCCTGGATAGTGAGCGGGCACCATTGGCATTTCCCACAACAGCCATGGTGCCCCCCCACATCTTTTTCTCTTTTCCCATATCGTTGGAAACAACAACGTTGGCCTAGTGATCTCCCCCTAGAATAGGCAACCAGAGGGAACTGTTCTAGAGATTTATGGATCTGTAATATATGCCAGTGTTTTCTGAGCATACCCACCAAGGCACCCGTTGCCCTGGAAAGCGGCAATACACAGGTCAGTTGGCCCAAATCTCCCTGAGGAGTCTCCTTCACTTGATCTAAAAGGAGGTTCCTCTGTGCATATTTTCCCCTTAGATAGGCTTTTCTAATTGCCCCTGTAGGGTAACCCCTCCTTCTAAGTCTGTCTCCTAATTTTCCAGCCTCTATTTGATATTGTGCCTTTGAAGAACAGATCCTGCGAATACGCAAGAACTGTCCAATGGGTAGGTTGTATTTTAATTTATATGGGTGGAAACTACTATAGTGCAGTATGGTGTTCTTAGCAACCGTCTTTCTAAAAAGGGTAGTAGAAATAACCCCTTCCTGTACCTGAATGGAAATATCCAAGAAATCAATTATGGTTTGATGACAAACCATAGTAAACTTAATATTATTGTCTACTGAATTTAAATACTGAACAAAAACCTCCAATTCTTGCCTCGTATTTCCCCAGATGAAAAAAATATCATCCAGGAATCTACCCCAAAAGGGGATATTAGAATACCATCGAGATGGATAAACCCAAGTTTCCTCAAATGTTTGCATATAAAGGGCAGCTACCGAGGGGGCCAAAGTGGCCCCCATCGCCACCCCCTTAGTCTGTTGGAAAAACTTGTTTTGGTATCTAAAATAATTTATCTGAATAACCCAGGTAGCTAGTTGCATCAAAAATTCTACAGACATACGATGGGGGGGACCATCCCGTAATACCTGATGGATGGTACTGAGGGCTTGATCTTGCGGGATTTGGGTATAGAGGGACACGACATCTAATGTTACTAGCCATTTATCTGACATATCAAGATTAAGATTCTCCAGGTCCCTCAAAAAATGGGAAGAATCTCTGATGTAAGATTTAATTTTAGGAACCTCTTCCCTCAGGAAGAAGTCTACTACTTTAGAGAGAGGTTCTAAGATGGACAGCCGGGTGTTTACAATGGGCCTCCCAGGCGGATTTATTAGAGTTTTATGTACCTTAGGCACAAAATAAATCCGCGGGACCCTGGGATGTTTTTCAAATAAAAATTGATACTCTTTAGTTGTAATGGTACCCCGTTCTCGATGCCTATTTAGAAATTCCAGAATCTCAACCCCCAAAGCTGTAGTGGGGTCTTCCATAAGGGGATGGTAGGACTGGATGTCTGCTAATTGGCGAAGAGCCTCTGTTTCATATTGCTCTCTATTAAGGACTACCGTGGCCCCACCCTTATCGGCCTTAGTGATAACTTTGTTCTCATTCTCCAAAAGATTCTGAAAACCCTCACGTTGGGCCTTGGTAGTGTTAAATGGCCCCTGATTTTTCCAAGATTTTTGCAGATCTTTTAGGTCTTTCGTTATCAATTCCATAAAAGTAAAAATAACCGGGTCCATTGGACCTGGGGGGATCCAAACAGATTTTGGCCTGCATATTGTAATAGAGCCTACATCCTTACAAGTCTCTGATATATCGAGTGATTCCTCAGTCTGTTGTATAATGTCACCAATAGCCTGATCGTCTTCATCCCCATCTAGCCGTATAGCATTAGCTTTGATATAAAAAAAAACCTTAAGTTGGAGCTTTCTAATAAAGTTATGTAATGCCTTATGAAGCTGAAAAAAGTCCGGAGGGTGTGACATCACAAACCCCATCCCCTTCTCTAGAATATCTATTTGGTGAACTTTCTAATCCAATGCAATTGAGATATTTATTATCAATATATAAGAGTAATTAAGAAAAAATGAAAAATTAAAAAGTTTTAAAAAATATTTTTGTGGCAAATCAAAGACAGCCAATGATGAAGTTCCACCAGAAGCTTCCCGCGATTTGAATATAACTTTCTGCGGTGGAGTGGTGGGGCTGAGGCGTCTTGAAAAACAACATAATATTGCAAAGATTGAGTCAATATCCAGACCATAAATAATTTGTGAGTAAATATCAATTATAGGCATCTTTAAAAAGCAAACACTTTAGGCTGCTTTTGAATTTCTGCAAGTTTCGCTCGGCTCTAAGGTATAGAGGGAGAGAGTTCCAAATTAAAGGGGCGGTGACTGAAAAAATGAGGGTACGACAAGTACCAATTACCTTTAAGGATAGGACATTAAGGGAATGCTGTTTCACTCATTAGCTTCTTCAGGGAATGTGATGTAATCTGCTCATCCACAATAGCACTTCATATATTATACAAGGAAGGGTGATAATACCCTTGAATCAAGCCATCTGTCATTTCAACACTTATGTTCACTTTTATTGATTTGAGCACATTTTTGCCTTCACTACAACAGAGAATCCAACACACGTATAGTCTCTCTCATTCCTTTGCAGTGAACTTCGTGCAGGAACACGACATCACGCTGCTTTGCCACAAAATCTTTACAAAGGAGACTCGTCTAATCTCATGTATAATAAATAAAGCGAAGGACTGGCAGACGTAGCTTCCTTGCTGAACACAGACTCCCCATACCGTGCATGTTAAAGCATCTTCCAAATATGAAAGTGCTTTAGTATATTTAAAAGAAGATCTGAGAGAATTATTGATGCCCTCCCTCATGACAGCCACTTGAGTCCCAAGGGGCTGAACGGCAGGCACAAGGCTACATGGTGCTGCTTTCTAATGGTTAGTGCAATGGACTCTGAACTTGTGGAGCTCACTCAAAAGAAAAGCCCCAGCTACATTAGATAAGAGTGTGAAGCAACAGGGGTCTCAAAGTCCATCCTTGAGGGCCGCAATCCAGTCGGGTTTTCAGGATTTCCCCAATGAATATGCATGAGATCTTTGTGCATGCACTGCTTTCAATGCATATTCATTGGGGAAATCCTGAAAACCCGAATGGATTGCGGCCTTCAAGGAGGGACTTTGAGATCCCTGAGCCCACCAGGACACAAAGGGAAAATGCTTGAGTACCTGAATGTAAACCACTTAGACTATAAGTGGTATATAAATGCTTAAATAAATAAGTTGATGACAGCAGGGTATGAGCTGTGAACAATGTTATTGCAAATGTGAAGCGGCCCTAGTATCGAGACCCCCCGAAGCAGCCAGTTTATGTGGCGAAACGGATCCCGCGGGGCAAAGGCTACAATTCTGAGATAAGTGCTGGCAGATTCGCTGAATTTAAATATTTAGTATTTGAGATTGGTCATGTGTATTATTGCACATTATATGAATTTATACACACTTATACCCGTTTTGATATATTCGCACCTCATTGAATTTATGACATGTAATGTAATATATTGGGAGGTTCATTGGGAGGGGATGAGAGGGGTTTTTTCTAATAAATTTTTATTAAGTTTTCAAGAAGCACATGAACAGGAAAGAAACAATCAGGGCCACGCATGTTGATTCTTCATGGCGGCCCCGGAAACAATATACAGCTGCCCATTCTGACCCAAACCAGATTACATAGTCAACAAGTAGCTGCAGGCTCTAGGAGGCATATTGTCCCAAACAGCGACCAATTCATCAAAAAACAACGCTGACATGCGGCAGGCGAGGCTCTTTTAACATCCAAACGCTCCATATGTAACAAAACATAAATTTCATTTTCCCACTCCATCACAGAAGGTGGAGGGCAGTTCTATCTCCAGTTTCCCAAAATACATTTGCAGGCCAAAAGGAACACCCGCTTAAGCAAGCAGTTAGTAGCATTCTTCATGCCCAAAGAAAGAAAATTAGAAAATAGCAAAATGTTAGCCCGACAAGGCAATTGCTTGTGCAAAACCCGAGAAAGATGAGCTCTGCGTATGTTCAAAAGCGCTGTATATGAGAGGTTTTTTAAGGATCGATGACGGAAATCTGGAACTGATAAGTCTCAGAGTATTTTAGTTCTATATACACTGAACAGGTTTCTGAGATCCTATTTCCTCTCATTCAATTAAGAAGCTTACTGTTATTAACCCTTTATTTGGCATTGCTGCTCCGAAGCAACATGTGTCTTCCATGGCTCTTCTGGGAGATCTGCATCTCCAAATGCCTGTTACTTGGCACTGTTGCTCTCGTTCAACATCAAGTTACATAAAGCGGCCATTTCACCATCTGGCAATTGAAGGGTTAACATAATTAGAAGCTTTTCCTTTGACTGAGTAGACTGTACATATTTAGCTACTTCATCCATCTTTTTTGGGTAGAGCTGGGTTCAATTCCCACTGCAGCTCCCTGTGACTTTGGGCAAGTTGCTTAACTATCCATTAACCTATGTACAACAACACCCTCCCCCCCCCAAGATTGTGAGCCCCCTAGGGACAGAGAAAGTACCTGCATATAATACATGTAAACTGCCTTGGTTGTACCACAGAAGGTGGTATATTAAATCCATGATTCCTAACATAAAGCACTGCCAGGACAGAAACTTGATGGCAGATAAAGGCCAAATGGCCCATCCAGTCTACCCATCCGCAGTAACCATTATCTCTGCCTCTTTCTAAGAAATCCCAAGTGCCTATCCCAGGATTTCTTGAATTCAGACACAGTCTCTGTCTCCACCACTTCTTCAGGAAGACTGTTCCACGTTTCTGTAAAAAAGTATTTCCTTAGATTACTCCTTTCATTCCAGGGCCTCTTTTCAAATGAGATTCACTCCATGCTCATTAATGCCATATAGGTATTTAAACGTGTCTGCCATATCTCCCCTCTTCCACCTTATGATGAAGACCACACACCATTTTAGTAGCCTTCCTCTGGACTCCATCCTTTTTCTATCTTTTTGAAGGTGCAGTTACTCTGCTAGAGAAATAAGCCTTCTACAGTGCGTCAAGAAAAAAAACAGAAACCAAACACAGAGAGGGAAACTGTAGTGCACAATATCGTCAAAGCAAAAGGAAATAGCACCAAGGGCCTCCAGAACTGGGATAACAAGATAATCTTTATTGTATGACCCAACATGGGCTGTGTTTCGGCATCTACGCCTGTGTCAGGGGTCAGAGTAGTCTTCTTTCAAAATAAACTGCTATCCGATAAAAACACGTCACAATCTGAATAAAAATCAACTGTAATATACAGAAAGCTAAACACATATCCTGCAGCTAGAAACACATCCTTTCAAACCATGTACACAGAACCCTCTCTTTCCAAGCTGGCAAATGGAATGACTGCTTGACCACCCTCATCTCTCTTGCCCCATCCTACCTATCCTTCAGGAAATCTCTCAAATCATACCTCTTTGATAAATTTCTCTAACTCCCTCCCTCCCTCCCAAACTACTAAACTCGACCCCGCCTCCCTTCCTTCCCTTTCCTCTCCCTCCTCACCTTTGTACCTCTTCTCCCCCCCAGTTTTTCCTATCCCCTTTCTGCACTCCCTCGTAATTGTTATTGGATTATTTTGTAATTGCTACTGGTTATATTATATACTTAACAACTAACTCTCTGTATCTTCACTGTATATGTACAGTCTCTTCTCCTATAAACCGCTCTGAACTGTTTTGTGGTATTGTGGTATACAAAAATAAAGTTATTATAAAAAAAATAAATAAAAGTTATTATTTATTTATTATTTATACTAGTGTTTTAGCCCGTTATATTAACGGATGCTAGTAAAGCCTCCTTCCCTGATAATGGTAAAACCCTGAGGGGAATGAGAGGGTAGCAAGGCAACAGATGCGAGGATAGATATAACAGAGGGTAAAAATATGGTAATGGGGGATATGTTGAAGATGAAAGGAAATGAAGAGTTAAGGAAGGAATGAGATGGGCATGGGAGAGAAGACAGAAGTTTGATAGGTAGCTGAATAGTGAAAAAGAGGAGAAGGGTAAGAGAGGCAGAAAAGAACTAAAAAGGAATGATCAATATGTCAGAGGCGGGTGTAGTGAAGGAATAGACAGGAGAGAAGAGAAAAGACAAATGGATAGCAGCTGCTTGAAAAAAAAAAGAAACTGAAACTAACATGATGGAAAAATAAAAGCACTGACAACAAAGGTAGAAGAAAAAGATTTTAATTTAAATGTTTGAAAAGTAATATGGATAATAATTAGCACAAATATTGTTGACATTTTCACAAAGTTGCAGAATTTGCTAATCCTCCCCCCTTTTACTAAGCCATGGTAGAGGTTTCTACTGCACCTCAGAGCGCTAAATGCTCTGGCACTGCTCCACCGTCTAGCCCTATGAGTATTGCAGCATTTAGCGCCCCAAACCATGGCTTAGGAAAAGAGTGCCTTTGTGCAACCTGCTTCTCACTGGCCTTCTGCTAAACCATCTCTCTCTCCTTCAATCTAGTCAGCACTCAGTTACGTGCCTCATATTCAGTCAATGTCGCTATGCCCACATTACCCCTCTCCTCAGGTCACTTCATTGGCGCCCTATCTGTTTCCTACAAGTGTATTTATTCCGTGGCTCCTCAGTATCTCTCCTCTCTCCCCCCCATCTACTCCTCCTCCAGGAACTCTGCTCATCGGGTAAGTCTCTCTTATCTGTACCCTTCTCCTCTAAGGCCAACTTTAGACTCCTTCCCTTCTACTTTGCTGCACCATATGCCTGGAACAAACTACCTGATTTGGTACATCAAGCTCCATCTCTGGCAGTATCCAAATCCACTTCTTTGAAGCTGCTTTCAATTCCAAACTCCACCCCACCTGCTAAGCACCAATATCTTATCAATCCCGCTACCGTTCGCTATATCCTTAATCCTCTATTGCCACAGGTAGAAACTTAGGAGCCCTTTTACTAGGGTGTTTAGCCCTAAAGTGTTAGTGTTTGTGGTAATTTACTTGTTAGAATGCACTAACTTGCGCATTTGCTTTTTTTTTTTTTTTTTAAGGGAAATGTCATGGATGGAGAAATAGGAGTGGAAGCGTTTTATCACATAGCACATTCGTATTACTGTGAGCTAACTGGCTAATGCTGAGTTAGCATGGGAGCACTTACCAGCTCGTGAACAGGAGGCGGTTAGAAGCATACCAATGTAAATATTAGCACATGATCTTAAAAAAAATAATAATTTAAAATGCCTTAAATTGTGCCATATTGAATCTGGGCTCAGCAATCGGTGATAGTCCCATATTAAGAGACACCCTAAGCTTAGATTCTAATGCCTTTTAGTAAAAAGTTTAAAGCCCTCTGGGCACAGGAAAATACCTACTGTACTTGAGTGTAATTCACCTTGAACTACTGAGAAAGTCATGAACTATATCCAATTCCTGGATGACTTCCTTTCCATACATTTCTGAATGCAAATGAAAAATGCTGAGAGCGTTCCGAAAGCAGAATTAATATCCAAATGGTTATATTTGACCATAGTGTCAACTGGGAATAAGAAATAATTTCAATTTTACCCTTTCAAAGAGTTATTTTTTGTGTAAGTCAAGCAAAATGAGAAAATTAGCTTTCTCCAGGAGGAAGAAATCACGACGGAACTGTATTATCCTATAATGGATTCAGGAAGCCAAAACACTGTGGTATTATCTCTTAATGGTTTCAGCTGTTTATTACTATCTACTTGCAAAGCGGAGGATGGCTACAGAAAGAAAATAAGACAAAGGGTGCATTGAAAGAATACAAATTATTCATTCAATGGAAAATCTATAGATTTTTGCTGCAGGGCAAAAGTGCAGCAGTGCTATTTGTAGTCATTTTGCCCGATACGAAATTGAGCACAACTTGCACTAGTTTTACTAATATTTTCTTTGCACAGGGGTACAAACTGTGCAAGAGTTTGTCAACCCTTCACTATGGCAGAAATGCAAAATGCATTGCATATGCAGAGCGTTTTATTTTGTAATTAGTTACTGCTGTATTTCTTGCCCAGTTCTTCAACTTGTCCCTACAAGTAATAAAAGCATGAATTTCACCTAGCAGGGAATTGGGGAACAAATATCTAGGAAGTCATTTATTAATGATTTGTTAATTAGATGGTTAGTTATCCTATTCAATCTACTATGAAGGTATTGGGTGTAACACTGGACCAGATCCTAACCATGAAAGACCAGGTGGACTCCATAATCAGAAAGGGTTTTTTCACTCTCTGGAAGCTTCGGTCCATTAGAGCAGTGATTCCCAACCCTGTCCTGGAGGAACACCAGGCCAATCGGGTTTTCAGGCTAGCCCTAATGAATATGCATGAGAGAGATTTGCATATGATGGAAATGATAGGCATGCAAATTTACTTCATGCATATTCATTAGGGCTAGCCTGAAAACCCGATTGGCCTGGTGTTCCTCTAGGACAGGGTTGGGAACCACTGCCCTAATGAATATGCATGAGAGAGGTTTGCATATGATGGAAGTGATAGGCATGCAAATTTGCTTCATGTATATTCATTAGGGCTAGCCTGAAAACCCGATTGGCCTGGTGTTCCTCCAGGACAGGGTTGGGAACCACTGCCCTAATGAATATGCATGAGAGAGATTTGCATATGATGGAAGTGATAGGCATGCAAATTTGCTTCATGCATATTCATTAGGGCTAGCCTGAAAACCCGATTGGCCTGGTGTTCCTCCAGGACAGGGTTGGGAACCACTGCATTAGAGCATATTTTGATGTGTCATCATTCAGAATTCTGGTACAATCCTCATACTGAGTCAACTTGACTACTGTAATATCACCTTCTTGGAAATGTCCCAGAAGAATATGCGGCGATTACAACTGGTGCAAAATGCAGCGGTCAAACTAATTTTCGGGTTGAAGAAGTTCGATCATGTAACACCTTCCTACCGACTACTGCATTGTCTGCCGATGGAGGCTCGTGTGAAGTTTAAGTTTGGATGCTTTTGCTTTAAGGAACTATTCGGCTTAGCCCTTAAATATATAGCTGATCTTTTCTCTTTTTCAACCAACAGACATAAGAGAAGCTCACACTTGAATTTTGTTTTTCCACCAGTTAGAGAATGTGAATTTAAAAGACATCATCAACATCTTTTCTCATATCAGGCAGCATTATGGGGTAAAGATCTGGAACAATTGCTCACGCCTACTACTTATGGGGAATTTAGGAAACACCTAGAAACATATCTGTTCCTGAAGTATTTAGGCAACTAATCTGCACAATCTTATTCCACAATAACTGATCCCTAGAGATGTTAATCACTAGCTTTTAACTTTAACTCCACTCAATTTGTAGCATTTTTTAATCATTGTAAACCGCATAGAACTTCACAGTCCTGTGGTATATAAACTGTTATTATTATTATTTGTTAGTTTCAAGTTTATTAGGTATTTATATACTGTCTATCAAGGTTATCGAACCCCCTTGTCTACAAAACTGCACTAGCATTTTTTAGCGCAGAGAGCCACGCTGCTCCCGACACTCCCCACGCTAGAAACTGCTAGTGTAGTTTCATAGAAGAGGGGGTAAGTGCTTTTTTTACAATCAGGCACTCAAGCATTTTCCTTTTCTGTCCTGGTGGGCTCACAATCTATCTAACGTACCTGGAGCTAAGTGACTTGCCCAGGGTTATAAGGAGCAGCGCTGGATTTGAACCCATAACCCCAGGGTGCTGATGCTGTAGCTCCAACCACTGCGCCACACACTCCTCCTCCTAGTTAATTAGTTAGTTATTGGGATTTATTAACTGCCTTTTCATGAAGAGATTCACCAAAGCAGTTTACAATACATTGAATAGTTATCAGGTCTGTGTCACGAGATCCTTAGGAATAAAATGGCTATATGGCAGAGAGCATATGTTAAAGATTAGAAAAGGACTCTTGGAATGTAATATTCAGTTAAGCTTCTTTTTAAACAAATTATATTGATTTCTGTTAATCACAGGCATGTCTCACACAATTATCCTGCAAAGGTTGAAATGAACTCATTAACTTTTGAATCTCCAAAAGAAAATGTTACGTGCCCTACACTATGGAAAAATGATTTTTTTTTTGTTTTGCACAACTGTTCCACAGAACAAAAGATATCCTCCCTATACTTCTATTAAATAACACAGTCACTTATGCCAAATTTGGATTAGTATACTATTTTAACCATAATGATCATCATCCAGGTTATAAATCCATCATACACTAACACCCTACCATACTTTTGCACTGTCTTCTGAATCACAAATTATTATTTAAAGAATTTTTTTTTTTTTTTTAGAATTTTGCTTACTTTATTTTCTTATAAAGCAGTTAAAACTGAGAAAAAACTTACCAAGTACAGCCAGATTGTGCTCTGATCCACATGCAATCTGTAAAAAGAAAGTTAGATGAATAAAAGGAACTCTCCTCATGACCCATCAATGAGCTCAAGGCTGTAAAAGCACATTTTAGAAATGAGTCTTTCCCAGTAATGTTCTAGAATAAATCTATTCGTTAATCTAACAACATCACTATAAAGCAAATCAAAAGGCAACAAAACATTACACTTTTAAGATTTTTGTTTCTCTTGTGTTTTCCAAATATAGGCCCCTTTTTATGAAGCTGCGTTAGGCTTTTTTATTGCCGGCCATGGAGGTATTAGCTCGGATGATCGTAGGAATTCCATGAGTGTTGGAGCTTTTACCATCACGGCCAGCGATAAAGCCATAGGGAATCATTTTAAGCCTTGTGAGATATTCTTATTCCAATCATCGCACATAAAAAAAAAAGAAATCTATAAATATACACCAACTAATACATCATTTTTCTAATCACTTCCTTAACTTCATCACAAGCCTCCTGGAACATTCCCCCCAAAAAACCACACACATGTTATCCCAGCATAAATTGATTTTCTTTCACAATTCCGTGGTTTGCCTGTCTTTATGTATTTTGATTTTTAATGCTCTGGGATCTACAGTGTTTATTCATTTGGAAGAGGAAATCAAGTGTAAAACAGAAAGAGAGAAAGTACATCATATATAGACACTGAACAACAAGAAACATGGATTTAAATTCCCTACAGATAAAGAATGAGTGAAGTTAAGCATTGTTTGAATAGATATCCATGAAGACTAATGGATGAAAGGTATATGCTAACATAAAAAGCGAGAGAGAGAGAGAGAAATAACTTTTCTATTGATTGCCCTCCAAAACAAACAAGGAAATGCCATTTTGTTTCTATCATTTTAACCCATTAAAATGACAAATCAACAAGCTAAAACAAGCTGAAAAATTCACACTACGGGTCCCTTTTACCCCAGCACATTAAGTTGTTACCATGTGAATTAAAGCATGCCAGTGAGCTACTGCGTTGACATGATGGTTTGCAAGCTAACTGCATATTGTGATAGTGGAGAGGAACGAGCTAGAACATGGAAGGAGAATGGGTGTGGAATGCATAGTGCTATGAGAACACTACATTACATTAAAAAGATCTTACAATCCGAAGCTACCATTCGGGTTCAAAGTGGCTAACAATAAGAGCAACGAGGGAGTAACTAGGAATTACATTGAAATTTTTCCATAATCAGCACAATGATAATTTAAAAATGCAACTAAAATGACATGTGTCCTGTATTTTGGATTTTAAATTTTGATGATTGAAATGTTCTTTTGTTGCTCTCTGTGTGCTTTCCTATTTTAACTCCTGTTCACATCAAACTATGGCAGATATTAGTACCTTGGAACTTCAATCCAAACCTTCCAAGCTAATTCCAAGGTGTTTAATATTAATCTTCCTTCACCATCATCCACTTTTCACAATATACACGAGTAATGCCAAAGACCTTGGAAACACCCCTCCTCCGTCCCGTTATAGGTACAATTTTTCGGGGAGGATCATGTGTTAAATCCTCACTGGTCTAGGCTCAATTTTCTCTGTTACTAATTTCAAACACTTTTTTAATTTTTAATTAACTTTTTATCATTTAATGTGTTGTACTTATCTTAATTGGTGACTAAGATTAATACTAAACACCTTGGAAGATTCCTATTTTTAACTGGCATTCCTTTTACTTAGGCCTCCTTTTACGAAACTGCGAGAGCAGTTTCTAGCGCGGGGAGCTGCGCTCAATGGCCCACGCTGCTCCCAGCGCTCACTGAGTTTCTATGAGTGTCGGGAACAGCTATTCAGCGCAGCTCCCCCGTGCTAGAAACTGTTCTCGCAGGTTCATATAAGAGGGGGGTTAGTGTTTATGGAAACCACTGAGAACTTTGAGTAAGATTCAGTGGCATATCAAAGCGGAATAAACATCAGATACTCTAAGGTTGTTATAAGTCTAAACAAAAAAAGTTTTCAATAATTTTCTAAAGCAAAGATATTCTGTAGTTCCCCTAAAAGATAAAGGAAGAGCGTTCCAGATTACGGCTGCCTGCTAGGGCAATGAATTGCTTAACACGAGATTTCACATTTTTCAGTGAAGGAAATCCCAGCAGTAGTTTCTCTCTCTCATATTTCTTGAGGATAAACCTGACAAAAGTTGGAAATAATCTGCCACATATGTAGATAATTCTTCATCCAAAAATGAAGAAGCAAAAACAAACTTTAAAATCTAACCAGGAGCCAATGTAATCTTATCAGTTATTGTATCATATTTAGATGGAGAACAATGGCTGCTGAATTTGGAACCAACTGAAGTCGAGATTTCCAAGATTTGGTACAACCTAAGAAAATGGCATTACAAAAGACTAAGGACTGAACAATAAGTCTAAACACCTGTGAAAATGCCAATTAAAGTCAATTAATTTAACATTAATTGAAATTGCGCATGGACACCGACCTGAAAAGTGCGTGTGGTTAGGGGTGGAGAATAGGCGCCAGTAAATTAGTCCTAACATACCGGCACCTAGTTAGGAGCCGGTAGGCCCAATTCTGAAAACGGTGCCTAGAGACTGACTGACAACTGCACCAAGAAGATAGGTGCCATTAGGTGACATTTATAGAATCAGGAAACCAGATCTCCGCAAGTGAAAATTTTATCTTCCTCACTAGCTCTCTTTAATCACTTAAATTCTAGCTGGGGTTAGGTCTTGGGAGGCTAGCACTGAAAACAGAGGCAGTCATCTAACTTAGCCAAAACTAGATACATCTAGAACCAGTGATCTAACCAGCTATGCCCATGCCTAGACTTGGCAATCAACCCACCCCTTCCCTGCCAACTATCTCAGAATCAAAAGACAAGTTGGGATAGTTCCCTCCACTAATCTTTGCTTCCCCATCTGTTCTAAAAATAAAGAGGTGTCAGATCAGACCTCCATCCCTTTCTCCCTGGATCTAAGAATAAAGATTTGAATGGCTCTCCCGACCCCTGACTCCTTCTGCTTGCCAGATTCACAATAAAAAGACCTGACAGAGATCCTTAATTCTGCCTCTCATAACATATCCAAAATTTCATAAAGCTGCCTGCCATTCAGGCATTCAGCGTTACTCTGGCACTGGGTGTCCCTCAACACAATACTCAATGCCAGGTTGGCAAGAAATAAGGCAGTTGCATCCTGTCAGTCAAAAACAGGAAGAGCTTTTGAGGAGTAGGAGGGGGGCTGGCTTTTTTAGAGTTCTCCCTTCTTTTTAAATTTCATAGGAGGGAGAGGATCACAGATTCCGTAGGGCTACTCATTTTTCATGTGATTGCCCTGGTGGAAGAAAGGGGATTTTGAGTCCAGGACAGGATTGTTTTAGCCTCAGTGGTACAAGTCTGTTAAGCCACTATAAACAGTGTCTTAACTTAGGCTATGATAGGCATCCTACCGGCACTTAAGTCCAAAACGCTGTTTAAAAGCAAACTTAAGAGGAAATTACAAGATGCCTCCAAAAAACGCCAAAACTTCATCTACAGAGGCGCCTACCAGGACCTAATGCCACTGTAGGCGTAGCTAATGCTGAAAATGGGGCTAGGCGCTTCCAGATGCATAATTCACGTCAAAGGTAGGTGCCAGAAATGTAGGCCTTGAAAACTCTGGTCTACATTTGCCAGAGGTGCGATTCTCTAAACGGCACCATCACATGATTGACACGTGATCAGCAGCTTCCGATAACGGCACCATTTACAGAATCTGGGCTAGATTTTAGACAGCAAAGCATTTACTCTACTTGGAGCATGTCTTTGGATTTGATAAGCAAAACATGTGTATGTTAAAACTGAGGATATTTTCAGTTATAACGCAACCAGATAATTTCTGTGTGAAAAGTATCCTAAAAATTGCAGCTATCTTAGCTGCTTTCCATCTCTTTGACTATTTACCCCTACATGATTTGTTTGGCTTATCCTATTTCTGACAAATAAAAATCCATTTCAACTGATTTCTTCTGAGAAACGATGCATACGTGCATGAGTTTCCAATAAAGCTGCAGCACCCCAATGCGTATTGCTCCTGAAATATTAAAGCCATTCTCACGCTGTTTCAGGCTTCAACACATTAAAATGCACAGCACGTCTCTGCACTGCTGTATTACTCACATGACAGGACACTCTAAGAATCGGCACTGATATTTTAGCTCCTTCTGATTGACTTAAGCATCCCACGAATGGTGCGAATGTTTAAAGGCCGGTACAATGGCAACCAGATCCTGCATGGGTAGGTCTTTAAGGATGTTAAAACAATAATGAAAAACAACAAAAAGCTGCTTTCAGTGCCCAGTGAAAAATGGAAACCTGGTCCCGTGATTGTTAATGAGCAACGAATCACATACAATCCTAATTTCACACTAAAGAAATTTGTTAATTCCCAAAGAATATCAAGGATTGCCTATGTAGACCAATTACAGCAGTGGGTTAGATGTCAGTGATGCCCTTTCTTACTCTCAGTGCTAATCACGATGATAAATTAACATTTTTACACTACATTATTTATCATCCTAGAGACTATTTTGATATCAAATTACATAAAAATGATCCTTTGGCATGAAGCTAGCATATACTGTACATGGTGTGGAGGAGCAGCCCAGTGGTTATTGCAGTGGGTTGGAACCTGGGAAGCAGGGTTCAAATTCCACTGGCAGGTCCTGTGATTTTGGGCAAATCATAAAAAGGGTAATTTTGTAACAAGGCATCTAAACTTATATACTATATATATGCATAAAACTACAGAATACTAGCACTTTGATGCGTGCTAGTATTCTAACCATGCGTCCCGATTTTAAGTGGTGGTAGGCTGCAATCGAGATGCATGTTTTCTAAAAAAAAAAAAAAAACCTCAGGCAAGGAAGGTCGCCTATATTGTAGCGGGTCTACAGAGACGCTCAGGGACACTTAAGCATGCCCAAGGCTGGGCGTGGTTTCGTCCAGAAGTCGCCTTGGTCATGCTTAAGCGTCTCGTAGAGCCACAACAGATGCCTGAAATACAGGCCTCTAAAATGCTGGCCTACATTTCAATCATAAAAGTAGATGCAGCCAGCTGAGCTGATCGCAGCATGAGAATCCCTAATCAGCTGAGCCAGCAGGACTCCTTGAAACTGCGGCTTTGGGGAGCCCTGCCGGCTGAGCTGATAAGGAAGAAGGGGGAATACCCCTACCACGATCATCTAAGCTGGCTGCAGCAGAGAATACCCCCGATACCCCCCAATGATTGGCAGGATGAATGCCCATTCCCTCTTGCATGACCTTTCCCCTCCCCGAGATCAGCAGGAGGGATGCCCACTCCTTCCCGTCAGTAGGCTCGCCTCTTCAAAATGGCAGACCTTCCTGGTGTATCCTGGGATGCACCAGGGAGGATCTAAGGCCCTGACTGGCCCAGAAACCTAAGGCCCCTCCCACAGACCTTAGGCCCCCCTTCCCAGTGCATCCTAAGACTCCGATTGGCTCAGATATCAAAGGCCACTCCCAGTGCATGAATCTAAAGGGGTGTGTGGCCAGGGGTGGATCATGGGCATTCCTAAAAGTTATGCGCCAAACCTGACGTAAATGAAAGAGGGCAGGCTATGGACAGGGCTTCAGCTTATGCACAAAACTTACAAAATGCTGTAAATTATGTGCACCCTTCCCGTATTTACATGACCGCAATGGCTGGCGCAATTGTGGGTACATATACATTAGAAGCTCTAATGCTGAGTTATGCTGGTGTTCCACAACTGAGCCTGGATGCCTATGTGCCGTTATAGAGTAGCCTCTTGCAATGGGGGCGCATAAAGGGAGATACCCACTAGCAGAATTGCCCTTTTCACCCTACATTGCCTCAGATACAAAATTAGATTGTAAGCCCTCCAGGCGAAGGTGAAATACGTGGCATACCTCAGCTGCTATTGAAAAGGTATGTGCTAATTCATATTTTGTAGATAGATATGCCCGCTTCAGGTTGGATGCTTTCTACACATACATAGATACATATATTTATTTTAATTACAAATGCTATGACTTCCACTCATGATACCAAATATAACCAGTTAGAAATGCACAATTCTCACTTTTAGTGATTATACTTATGAGAGGATCATTTTTAACTGTCCATTCAAAAAACGCAGGAATAATTAGTGCAGAGGGCTAAGAATCAGGGAATCCAGGTTTCAAACTCCACTTCTGCTCTCTGTGAACTTGGGTAAGTCATTTATCCTCCAGTGCTTCAGGTACAAGCTTGAACTGAAAGCACTCCTGGGACAGGAAAATATCTACTGCATTTGAATAAAACTCACGTCGAGCCACAGCTGAAAAGGCATAAGCTAAATCCAGATTTTTCTGTGCCATTACTCATCCTCCAATCACACAGCATTGCAGTAATATTAGGGCTTATTTAATTATGTATTGGGATTTATGACAACTCGACACAAAACTTGAAATTTTGTTAACAGCATAACAAGAAAATAACCAAATATATGTATAAATATAATCAATGCATTTGGAACACTGCTGAAAGGATTCCAGCAAATTCAGGCAGTCCATAATTAACTTCCTCTCTTTCCCCCATGCATTTTTATTTATTTATTTTATTCATTTAGCTTTATTTATATCCCGTCATATCTTTTCAATTCAAGACAAAGAAAATTTACGTGATCCACACCAACACGGATTTACCAGGGGAAGGTCCTGCCAATCTAATCTGATTGACTTCTTTGACTGGGTGACCAGTCATCTGGATGCCGGGGAGTCCCTGGACGTGATATATTTGGACTTCAGCAAAGCTTTCAATAGCGTTCCACACCGCAGGCTGTTGAACAAACTAAAATCGATGGGATTAGGGGATACATTCACTACATGGATAAGTGATTGACTAGATGGTAGGCTTCAAAGGGTGATGGTAAACGGTACCCCCTCCAAAACGTCAGCAGTGACGAGTGGAGTACCTCAGGGCTCCGTCTTAGGGCCGATTCTATTCAATTTATTCATAGGAGATTTGACTCAAGGGCTTAGAGGAAAAGTATCACTGTTTGCTGACGCCGCCAAACTATGCAACATAGTAGACAAAAGCAGTGTGCCTGACTTTATGACGCAGGACCTACGGCAGCTGGAACAGTGGTCATCAACTTGGCAGCTAGGCTTCAATGCTAAAAAATGTAAAGTAATGCACCTAGGCAAAAAAAATCCACACAGAACTTACACACTAAATGGTGAAACCTTGTCCAGGACCACGGTGGAATGTGATTTAGGAAGGATCATTAGCGATGATATGAAGGCTGCCAATCATGTGGAGAAGGCTTCATCCAAGGCAAGACAAATGATGGACTGCATCCGTAGGGGTTTTGTCAGCAGAAAACCTGAAGTCATAATGCCGCTATACAGATCCATGGTGAGACCTCATCTCGAGTATTGTGTTCAATTCTGGAGACCACACTACCGGAAAGATGTGTTGTGAATTGAGTCGGTTCAGCGAATGGCTACCAGGATGGTCTTGGGGCTCAGGGATCTCACGTATGAAGAAAGGCTAAAAAAACTGCGGATGTACTCACTGGAGGATCGAAGAGAGAGGGGGGGACATGATTGAGACCTTTAAGTATATCACGGGGCGTATAGAGGTGAAAGATGATATCTTCAGTCTTACAGGGCCCTCGGTAACCAGAGGACACTCGCTGAAAATCAGGGGAGGGAAATTTCAAGGTGATGCTAGAAAGTACTTCTTCACCGAAAGGGTGGTCGATCATTGGAACAAGCTGCCTCAGCAGGTGATCGAGGCCAACAGCGTGTCAGATTTTAAGAGAAAATGGGATATTCACGTGGGATCTATAGGGGAGTAAAAGTCGGGGAGTGGGTCATTGGTATGGGCAGACTCGATGGGCTATAGCCCTTTTCTGCCGTCAATTTCTATGTTTCTATGTAAGACGGTAGGACAGCGAGGTTACATCAGATCAGAAAGAATTGGGAAGGAGTGGGAGTCAGTTGAGTGGCTGGGGTGGTAGACCTGCTACCCTGTTTCCCTGAAAATAAGACCTATCCCGAAAATAAGCCCTAGTTAAGATTGACCCCTGAAGCCCCACCCCTCAATGCACCCGACACTCCATGACTCCATCCCTGACACTAGTGCTGCCTGATTTGCTGAAAAAATTGGACTCATGATGGGAATGTCAGTGGAGTTCTGCTGCACAGGGGGATGGGAGGGAGGGATAGAAAGATGCTGCACAAGGGGATGGGTGAGAGGGGAGGAAAGATGCTGCACATGGGGGGAGGGGGAAGGAAAGAGGAAGAACTGGGGTGGAGGAGAGGAAGGGAGAGAATTGTTTTACATGGAAAAAAAATAAGACATCCCCAAAAGTAAGCCCTAGTGCATTTTTTTGGCCCCCAAATTAATATGACACTGTCTTATTTTCAGGGAATCACGATATAACTCCTTTGCAACTGTATCAATGGACAAGCATTCAACCTTACATGCTTGACCAAAAGCACCATTTACTAGCCCCAGGTCATCTTCTATTCTTTAATAACAGACAAGGCTTAAAACAATAGCAGAGAAATGAGAGGCATAAACACGCAATGTGCGTTATCACACAGTGGAACCATTGACACTGCCTTGCATTTTATCATTATCCTGTGGAGCTTCTTCTTTCCTTATACTAGAGGGGAAAATGAGGCAATTACAGCCATGGCCTTTTTTCACTAGGCAGAGAACCATTAAGAAAATCAAAGATTAGTAATCTTCATGAAAAGCAATTAAGTTGTCCATGTAACCCATAGATTGCAATAAGAATATGCCGCTGTTAGTTTGGGTGATTTATATACCAAAGGTATTCTTGGTTTTATTTATAACAATTTGTATTCTGCCAAACTAAGCAGTCTCCATCGATTTAACTTTTTCATTTATATAGAAGAAAGGTTTGTACAATTTCCTGGAAGAAAAGTCCATAGTCTGTTATTGAGACAGACATGGGGGAAGCCGCTGATTTCCCTGGATCAGTGACATGAAATGTTGCTACAATTTCAATTTTTGCCAGGTACTAGTGACCTGGATTGGCCACCGTGAAGACGAGCTACTGGGCTAGATGGACCATTGGTTTGACCCAGTAAGGTTATTCTTATGTTCTTATCCATTTAAACTACATTAAGATTCCTGTTTACTTCCAGTAACAGTATTCAAGCTGTTAATTTGTCTATTAACAGCGTGTATGATTTTGTATTGAATCCCCAAATATTTTTACATTGTCAAACATGCACGGGTAAGATCATTTCTTTCCTACACAAAAACAATGGATTTAACTTCTTCAGTTGTTCTCACAATATTGCATCCTTTCAACAGTGGGGTGCTCTAGAGTCTAGACAATGCACAGCAGTATGAATTATAGCAGTCATATATATAGCATTCTACATACATTTATTTTAATTTACTTATTAATTAGAATTTATTAACCTCCTTTTTGAAGAAATTCACCAAGGTGGTGTACAGCAGTTTTATTAGCTGAAAAAATAATATTTAAAAAATTGAAAGATACCAGAGATTTCCTGACTGGGGAAGTCAAGTAGTCAAGTGAGAAAACCCTCTAAATTTAGATTCTAAGGGATATAATATATACCAAATGTTCTATGAATAAGTAAAAATATGACACTCTCAAGCTGTGAGGAAGACACTGACCTAATTCAGAAAGATGTGGGATAAATTAGGCTGACTGGGGTGTAAGCGAGCTAGTCTCTAGGAGGAGTGAACTGGGCATGAATTTGTAAGGCAGGAGAGGAGTTATATGGATGAGGACTGAAAGGAACCAACTCGGCAGTCAAATCAGTTCCTCTTGGACGAAGAGCTGAGGATATGCCGTTGCCAATGTCCAGTTTAATCAAGTGTGACATTTAATGCCAGTCTCATTCACCTGAGAAGTGTTACAACTGTGAAGTCACTAGGTTCTACTATTTCAGGAATTATCAGAGGAAATAGTTACCACATTTAACTGAACACAATAAAGAGAGAGACACCTATGGTATCAAATCATGCAGCTTGTTATGAGCTCATCGACAGCTGTTAGAATAAGATAAAGAGCTAGATGCGATAATTTGTGATATTTTCCAGATTTGGCATGCCATGCCAATCTCAGACAACAGAGACAGAATACAAACTTGGGCAACAAACATCAAACTAAAGCTAAATGCCTCTAAAACCAAAGTTCTTTATTTGCATACCTCACAACAGACAGCTCTGACAAAACATCACTCTCCAAACAGGTAACACTAAACTAAACTAAAAACTTTGGGTTTATATACCGCATCATCTCCACAACGTGGAGCTCAGCACGGTTTACAGGAATTGGGAAAGAACGGAACTCCAATGGAATTATAGAAAAAGTATGAAGAGAGGTTAGAGGGCTTAGTATATCAGAGAGGGAAAGAAAAGTTACATTTTAGAGAACAGCCAAGTTTTCAACACTCTTGCAGCAGACAAATCCTCCAAAGTTCTGGCCTACATTTTGGACTCCACGCTATCAGTGGAGGCGCAAATCTCCAACCTCTGGAAGAAAACCATCATCAGCCCATACTTCCATCACCGCCACTTTGCCCTGCTAGTGCAGATGTTGATCCTGTCCCAGTTGATACTGTAATTCCATCTACATGGGTATCGACATCACCCTTAGCTGCAAAATGCAGCTCATACAAAACACAGCTATAAGACTCATTTTCAAACTGAAAAAATATGACTCAATCTCTAACTACCTCAAACTTCACTGGCTACCAGTCTCATCTCGAATAAAATTCAAAACATTCTGCATTATACACTACATACGCTACAGAAATTCCACTGCACCACTAATTCACCTATTCTCGGCATGGTCTGCTTGATGTAGAAATCTATAGGATACAATTGAACCTCTCCACAACAAAAAACTTCAAATACAAACGCATATTCCACTCAATATTCACATTCTCAGGTGTGAAAACTTGGAATTACCTCACCAGAACCGTTAGAACTGAACCATGTTTCGTAAAAAACCAAAGACCTTTATTTTCAACTCCATAGACTCTACCAGCAATTAAGTTCAACATTCAACGCCGAACTCTTCATCCTATTACCATCCTGGAACCAAGTACTCAGCTAAACACCAGTTTAATGACTATAATAGACTATCTACCTCATGACATCATTCATACTAACTTTCTTGCTGTACCTTATTCCTCCTCCAAATGCTCTTTTAATGTACCTCCCGCTGCTCCATTGAGCACTACCAAACTACCTCTTTCTCTACACGGAATGGAATTCTCTACCTCAAGAAATCCTTGTATTGTAATGTTTATCATAGCTACTCTGCAATGTACTAAACAGTTATACTTTTCTGTACCATAAGTCAACCCTGAACCTTTGCAGGCTTAGTGCAACACACAAATACCAGATTAGATTAGATTACCTTTGAAATAGCCTGATGTCATAAATGAAATGAAAAACTGAAGTTTATTATTTTATTTATTTATTGGTGTGGTAGACCTTAAAGGCAAAATGGCTCAGTCCTTTCAGAATCCAGTTAGTCCTTTAGTTTCAGTTAGAAATCATTTTTACTTTAAGTCCATAATGTCAGGCACTTAAATGATTTACCTCCAACACTACATATAATAATTGGGATTAAGTGCACACAGTCTACTAAGGATGCAATTACTATATACAAACGTTGAAAGAAAGGAAAAGATGGGGAGGGGAAAAGAGAGACAATTTATGTACGAAGTGTGGTAGATATTTGTAGCTCACGCTACAGCCATTTCGTTTTTATCAGCCGGAGAGAACTTTGCGCTCTGAGAATCAGATGAAACTTGAAATTCTGTCATTGAATGTGGTAAGATCAACAAGAATTCATCAATCTTTCCTGTCAATACAAGAAAACACAAGAGGAAATGCAATTCTAAATGGGCGGCGAGGACCGTCACAGGATGTAAAAGTAGAAAGGACGCTGGGAAACAGCGATCACAATATGATATACTTTAACCTAGAAATAGGGGCAAAACGTCGGTCCAGAACGACGGCCATGGCCTTAAACTTCCAAAAAAGAAATTACGAAGGGATGAGACGCATGGTGGGGAAGAAAATTAAGAAGAGGATAAACACTATAAAGACGCTGGAGCAAGCTTGGCAAAATCTATATATACCACGTATCAACAAGGGTCAAAGAGGAAGAAGAATAAAGAACTGGCATGGCTCACTGTAGAGGTTAAGGAAGCGATCAAAGACAAAAAAAATCTTCGTTTAAAGAATGGAAAAGATCAAACAGATGAAAACTGGAATAAGCACAAACAACATCAACGCAGGTACCATAAGGCGGTAAAAGTGGCAAAAAGAGACTATGAGGAAAAAATATCCAAGGAGGCGAAAAACTTCAAGCCTTTCTTTCGATATATTAAAGGGAAACGACCCGCAAAGGAAGTGGTGGGACTGTGGATGACCAAGGAATAAAGGGAGTGCTAAAGGAGGACAAAGAAATCGCCGACAGACTGAACACGTTTTTTGCATCTGTATTTACCAAAGCATACCAGAACCCATCAGGCTATACGCTGGAAGCGAAAACGAGAAACTGACAGGGTCAACGGTCAGTCTAGAAGAGGTATATAGGCAGATCGATAGGCTTAAGAGCGATAAACTCCCGGGACCAGATGGCATCCACCCGAGGGTCATCAAGGAACTGCTTCAACTAATAGCCAATCTGTCAATCAAAGATTCCGGAGGACTGGAAGGTGGCGAATGTTACACCGATCTTCAAAAAATACTAGTCCAACTGATTTAACCAATTTCAGACCTATTTCAAACATTCCATTTTTGGCAAAATTAACTGAAAAAATTGTTTTCAACCAAATTTCAGAGTTTATAGAACAAACCAATGTGTTACACCCAAATCAAACAGGTTTTAGACAGCACCATAGTACGGAACACTCTCTTATCGGTATGACAACTTCTATTCAATACTTCTTAGATCATCATCAATCGGTGCTATTAACCTCGCTTGATCTTTCAGCAGCGTTTGATACGATTGATCACCAATTACTCCTTGATAGACTTCATTCTGTAGGGATTACAGATGAAGTTCTAGCTTGGTTTACATCATACTTTAAGGATCGCACATCCACAGTTATTTTCAATGAATCTTCATCCTTGCCCTCACATATTACACATGGGGTTCCTCAGGGATCTATTCTTTCACCTTTGCTTTTTAATATTTTTTTGGCTCCACTATTGACATTATGCCAATCCATTAGTTAATAACAACATAAATGAAATTTCGACTATTAATGAGAAATTAGATCAAGTGCATCATTGGCTGGACAAAAACAGACTAGCTCTTAATATTAAAAAAACTAATGTCATGCTTTTTCCCTGGAAGGATAGTTTTTCTCTTGTTACTCCTATTTCAATTTCAAACGTTCCTCTTCAATTAGTTAAAAATATAAAAATTTTAGGAGTAATCTTTGATAATAAACTCAACTTTCATGACCATATCAGTAGCATTGTGAAAACTACCTTTTACAGATTGCGGAAAATTCGTTCTATTTCTAAATTTCTCTGTTCTAAAGCACTAAATATACTTATTCATTCTCTGGTGATATCTAAAATCGATTATTGTAATTCCCTATTTAAAGGAATTGCTTTACAAGAAATAAAACGACTACAAATTATTCAGAATGCATCAATTAAATTAATAACTAAATACAAAAAGTTTGATCATGTAACACCACTCCTTAAAAAGGCTCACTGGCTTCCTGTTATGCATAGAATTACTCATAAATTATGTACAATTATTTTTAAAACTTTATATAATAAGACCCCAGCATTTTTATTTAGATTACTTATCCCTTATTCTGCAAAGAGAACCTTGAGATCTAGCGAACAAAATCTTTTATCCATTCCCTCTCTAAAAATTATCAATACAAGGAGACAATTTATCTTCTCTTGTACGGCACCGCAGACATGGAACGCCCTCCCTATGTTTTTAAGGGAGGAGAAAGAGTTTGTAAAATTTAAAAACGAGTTAAAAACTTTCCTTTTTAGAGATGCATTTGCAAGTTAATCTTTTATCTTATTGTTTTGTTTATTTTATTCCCCTTAATGTCTTATTACCCATTTGTATTTTCCTTTGATGTCTCTTCTTTACTTTACAAATTGTATTTCATCCCTCCTTACCTTGTGTTTAACAATGTTAATTTTTAGCATAATAAGTTTATTTATTAATTGTATGGACTGTTTTGTTACCTAATCTATGTAACTTTTTAAATGTACACCGCTTAGAAACTTTGTTTAAGGCGGTTAATCAAGCCATCTAATAAACTTGAAACTTGAAAAAAGGTTTGAGGGGAGACCCGGGAAACTACAGACCGGCGAGTCTGACCTCGGTACCGGGAAAGATGGTAAAGGCGCTGATAAAGGACCACATCATTGATCACCTTGACGGATACGGTCTGATGAGGACCAGCCAGCATGGTTTCAGCAAAGGCAGATATTGTTTGACAAACTTGCTGCACTTCTTCGAGGGAGTAAACAAGCAGATACACAAGGGCGACCCTGTCGACATTGTATATCTGGAATTTCAGAAGGCGTTTGACAAGGTTCTGCATGAACGACTACTTCGGAAAATTGCGAGCCATAGAATCGAGGGAAAAATACTCACGTGGATTAAAAACATAGGAGCATAGGAAACAGAGAGTGGGGGTGAATGGGCAGTATTCGGACTGGAAGAGCGTCACCAGTAAGGTGCCGCAGGGTTCGGTGCTTGGACCTGTACTCTTCAACATCTTTATAAACGATCTGGACAGAGGCACGATGAGCGAGGCGATTAAATTTGCGGACACGAAGTTATTCAGAGTAGTGAAGACGCAGGGGGATTGCGAAGATCTACAACGTGACATAATAAGGCTTGAGGAATGGGCATCGACATGGCAGATGTTGTTCAACGTGGATAAGTGTAAAGTGATGCATGTTGTTATCAAAAATCTCAAGCATGAGTACAGGATGTCCGGGACAATACTTGGAGAGACCTCCCAGGAAAGGGACTTGGGAGTTCTGATTGACAAGTCGATGAAGCCGTCTACACAATGTACGGCGGCGGCGAAAAGGGCGAACATAATGCTAGGAATGATAAAGAAGGGGATCACGAACAGATCGGAGAAGGTTATCATACTGCTGTACAGGGCCATGAAAAAGGACACGGTACAACTCAAAAGGGTCCAGAGATGAGCGACTAAGATGGTTACGGGGCTGGAGGAGTTGCTGTATAGTGAAAGATTAGAGAAACTGGGCCTTTTCTCCCTCGAACAGAGGAGATTGAGAGGGGACATGATCGAAACAGTCAAGGTACTGAAGGGGATAGACTTAGTAGATAAGGACAGGTTGTTCACCCTCTCCAAGGTAGAGAGAACGAAGGGCACTCTCTATAATTGAAAGGGGATAGATTCCATATGAACATAATGAAGTTCTTCACTCAGAGAGTGGTAGAAAACTGGAACGCTCTTCCGGAGTCTGTCATAGGGGAAAACACCCTCCAGGGATTCAAGACGAAGTTAGACAAGTTCCTGCTGAACAAGGACTTACGCTGGTAGGGCCAGTCTCAGTTAGGGCACTGGTCTTTGACCAAAAGGGTCGCCGCGTGAGCGGACTGCTGGGCACGATGGACCACTGGTCTTGACCCAGCAGTGGCATCTCTTATGTTCTTATGTAGAACTTGCTACCAATTGAAATTAAACAGTCTTCAGATTTGATGCAATTTAGAAAACACATAAAAACTATGGGGTCCTTTTACTAAGGCGCGCTAGCCATTTTAGTGTGCGCGAAATGCTAACACGTCCATTATACTCTATGGACACATTAGTATTAAGCACGCACCAAAGCAGCTAGTGTGACTTAGTAAAAGGACCCGTAAGTTATTTAAGAGGGAATATAAATGAATTGATTTTTTTCTTGAAGTTTTGGCAGGTAGGCCTTTTTTTAAAAATAAAAAAAATTTCTGTATATATAGCAAATAAAAAAAAGGTGTACATTTCAGTATGTTTTAATTGTATGTTGAATATTTGTTTGACGTTAGTTATTATGAATGTTATGTAACCCGCGAGCTATAAAATTTTTAAATAAATAAACTAGCTACACTAAAGGTGGGGCCAGATGGGATGTATCTGAGTGTATTAAAGATATTTAGCAATGTTCTGGCTCTGTTGTCTTGAGATAATATAGTGTTATAGGCCTGTGTTTTTCTCTTTAGGCCTGAAGGAATCCCAAAGCTTTATGAGTATTATGTGAGAAAGTCCTGAAAAAATTACTGAGAGTTTGACCATTCAGCTGGTCAAAGCAAGCAGATTTTATAACCTAGCTTAAGAAACAGGAGGTCTGCAGTATACCTGGCAGCAGCATATAAATCACAAGGGAAGATTAGGTACTTACCTTGATAATGTTCTTTCTAGTAGATAGGAACATCAGTCTTGAACTTGTGGGTTGTGTATCTCTAATCGCAAGATCTGATGTAGAGAGCCTCATTTACATTTTTCTGCTCCAGCTCCCTTCACTTTGGGCTGCACTGTATCTCATTAGTCCTAGAGAATAAACATAAAAGGGAGGGGTACAGGGACTTTCCCCGATAATCAAGTCTGTTCTGCTCATATAACAACATGCAACGCAAACGATTATAAACCATTTGTATAACAAGGTGGAACAAGCAAGCCAACTACCTGAGTGCAACCTGCACTAACAGTCTTGTAGTTCTGAAAAAAAAAATGGACGTGCGTCACTTCTGAATAAAAGGATCTCTTCTATCCTTGGACTTGCTGGATAGGAAAGAAACAAGATATCTTACAATGCAGACATCTGAACAGAAAGCAGGCAACATACATCTGACAGGGTGGGTTTCATGACCGATATTCCTATCTACTAGAAAGATGATGATCAAGGTAAGTACCTAATCTTGCCTTCTAGTGCAATAGGAATATTAGTCTTAAACCCATGGGACATACCAAAGCAGTCCCCCGAATCTAGGATCAGGACAGATGAGCCTGCTGACAGAACTAAAGACCCAAATGCAATTTAGCTGCTGCATCCACCCTGTAAAACTTTGTGAAAATGTAGAGGGAGGATCATGTGGCCGCCTTACAAATTTCTTCAAGAGACACTGCTCTAGATTCTGCCCAGGACGACGCTACGCTCTTAGTTGAATGTGCTTTCAATGAGACAGGGGGGGAGGGGTCGCTTTCTGCTGATGAGATGGCCATGTGAATCCATCTACAAACAAATGTTTTTGAAGCAGGTCTAGTCCCCATAAATACAAAGAGATGATCCGACAGCTGAAATTCATTTGTCACCTCCAGATAACGCAACAGCACTCTCTGAACATCTACCAATCTCAGAACCTTGTCACTCTTCTTTGATCCCACAGGCGCGAAAAAGAGTAATTTTACCTCCTGGTTGATGCAAGAACTGGAGTCTACCTTTGGCATAAAAAGAAGGAACTGTCCATAGTAACACTTCTGGCTCTGAAATTTTGAGAAAGAGTTCCCTGCAGGACAAAGCCTGTAGCACTGAGGTGACTGCTACTAAGAACACTATTTTATTTATTTATTTAAAAGATTTCTTAACCGCCTATAACTGTCAGATCTGGTATAGATCCTTTCTCTCCCTAGTGGAGGGCCCTGCTGCTCTGGGAATCAGAAAAGTAGTGGAAATGCTCTTCCCCAGAAATTAAGGCCCTGAAAAAATGTATAGGGAACAGCCTGTAACTCACGGCATAGAGATACAGGTAACCTCCCAAACATTGTAATTAATAGGCTAGATAAGAGAAAGTTTAATTAGAATACTGATCATATGAAATTAGGTTATAGTGTTCAAACCAGCTCCAAGTCTTGCAAAGCTGGGCAAAATCTAAAGATATCAGAGAGGCACGTTTTCCAAAACTAACAGAGAAATGGCCAGAAAAAAAACTTCATACAATCCTAAGAAGAACAATAAGAAACAGCAACAGCAGAAGCAGCAAAATGTTTTATCCTGTTACCAGCAAAAAAACACACGGAAAAGTGAAAAATCAATAATGTTAAAGCAAACACTTTCACTAGAAATATGAACAGGATGTCATGAATGATTAGTGCTGCTATAGTTCCAATTAGGGGAGTTTCAAATTGCTGGAGGAAAAAGCCGATCTATCTATTGATAAGTGGAAATTTTCCTCTATCTTTATACCATAAGAAGTCCTGCTTTAAGTTCACTATTGTGGGAGCTGGTCTGGAGGTTTTTTGCCAGTGAGGTGTTCGCCCGACCACCTTGGACCACCATTGTGGTGGTGGAAGGGTTCCTATCTGAGGCTTTTTCCTCCAGCAATTTGAAACTCCCCTAATTGGAACTATAGCAGCACTAATCATTCATGACATCCTGTTCATATTTCTAGTGAAAGTGTTATCCTGTTACCAGGCCATTTGTCTTATATGTTTTCACTTTCCTTTGAACTCTCTAGGGCAGGGGTAGGGAACTCCGGTCCTTGAGAGCCGTATTCCAGTCGGGTTTACAGGATTTCCCCAATGAATATGCTTAACCCCTCCTCTTTTACCTCCAGAAGATTCACCTACCTTCAGATAACCTTCCCCCAAATTACCCACCTTAACACCTTCCAATTAAACAAATACCATAAATAGATTGTAACCTACCCTCTCTAACTGCATTCCATATGTATTTTTCATACAGTTCTTCACTGTCAGTTTAATTTCCATCCTATAAGTTCACATAAAATTTTTCTTTTTTCAACCATCTTTATTTTCTCTTCTTTATTAATTTCCAGGTACTTTAGTTAGATTGTGAGCCTTCGGGACAGTAAGGGAATTTTTTAAGTACCTTCTTACTTCTCATTTATAATCTTAATGTATATTTTCTACAAACCGCTTAGAACCTAACGGATGTAGCGGTATATAAGAAATAAATTACATTACATTACATTCATTGGAGAAATCCTGAAAACCAGACTGGAATATGGCTCTCGAGGACCGGAGTTCCCTACCCCTGCTCTAGGGCAATTTGTAAAGGGACAATTATCATGGGTAAATTATCTGTTTGTATAGTCTCCTCTGTCAATTGTCCTGGGTTCTGAGCAGAGTTAAGTATGGCAACTGCAGACAGGGTTCATAGACAACGGCGTGAAAGACAAAAGTGCGCGCCGACAATTGAGCGCAGCGCGCGCTGCCGCGCCGCTCTAAATTACAGTTTTTAGGGGCTCCGACGGGGGGTTTTGTTGGGGAACCCTCCCCCCAGTTTACTTAATAGAAATCGCGCCGGCGTTATGGGGGGTTGTAACCCTCAACGTTTTACTATAAACTGAACTTTTTCCCTAAAAACAGGGAAAAAGTGAAGTTTTCAGTAAAATGTGGGGGGTTACAACCCCCCACACCCCCCACAACGCGGCACAATGTGTATTAAGTAAAGTGGGGGGTTTCCTCCACGCCCCCCCCCCCATCGGAGCTCTAAAAACAGTAATTTAGAGTGGCGCGGTGGCGCTCAATTGTCTGGACAGTGAGCAGTGAGTGGAAAAATAAGCAGTGCTGGGGGCAGGATTGGGCAAGCCTAGAAACACAGGAGTGGGGATTTTCATTTCCAGATTCCCCAGCTGATTTAGCTCACATTCTTTATACTTGCAAACTATGTAGGTTAAATACTTCCCACTGCACGGGCCCAGGGAAGTTTCCCTTTCAAAGCAGGCTTGTGGGTTCAAAGGTACAAAATCTACAGATCTGCAAGCTCCAGAAGTCACTAAAGTTACTTGCTTGCTCTCTTTCTCTCACTGTACAATCTGTCATACCAATAGTTTCCTGAATTTGGATCTTTTGGATGCAGTAAAGATGATCCACATTTTAAATCAGACCTACAGTAAGGGCTCCTTTATATATCGCAGCTTAGTAAAAGGAGCCCTAATTGTTGAATGAGGGTGGCTGGCAAGGAACAAGCAAAAAACAAAGAAACCCCAAAAGAAAACCCACTTTCAAAGAAGTTATTTCCTGAATCATACCTGCATGAGAATAGAACATTTTCTGTATGAATGACAACATGTGACTTGATACCTGCATTAGAAAAGCCAGATCCAGATACTGGTTTGAAGCCCTGTGGAGTTTTCTGAATGACGGAAAACAGATCAGACTGTTAAACAACCACTTTGTTTTATTTGTATTTTAATTCTGGTAGGTAGCTGTGAAACCATTATCAAGCAACATTAGAAGGCAACAGTAGGAGTCAAAAGTCTGCTAATTAATATCCTGTGGTTAGCCATGTGTAAAGCTTTTCTAAAGTGAAATAAAATGAATCTGAACATTTCCCTTATATTGAAAACCAAGCAGAATTGAAGAGATGAGTTCCAAAAACCTGTTCAAGTACATTGTTTTCAAAAATAAGCTCATATTGCAAACAGACTGCCTTCACAGCTAGCCTTAGGATGTGTGAAATTTGCACTAAAAAAACATTGACCATAGTAGATGACGGCAGATAAAGACCCGAATGGTCCATCCAGTCTGCCCAACCTGATTCAATTTAAAATTTTTTTTTTTTTTTTAATTTTTTCTTCTTAGCTATTTCTGGGCAAGAATCCAAAGCTTTACCCGGTACTGTGCTTGGGTTAACGGTCAGCTGCTATTTGTATTACCTCAGACCGTATGTAGAATTTGGTAACAATTTGATAACTTTGTGTAGGATATTTACCCCCCTCTTTTACGAATGCGTAGCGTGGGTTTCAGCGCCGGCGGTAACTGCTCCGACGCTCACAGAATTCCTCCGACAGCAGATAAAGACCCGAATGGTCCATCCAATCTGCCCAACCATACGTACTATAAATTAATCATTTAATTTAGATTGTCCTTTTTCTTAGACATTTGTTTCCGAGGTCTCTTTTTCTCCACACGTTTTGTTTATTGTATTGCAGTTGTCTTATGGTGGGTGTTTTTGCTATATATTTTTTCATTGATTTTCTTATTTATATATACCCCCTCTTTTACTAAGGTGCGCTATGCTTTTTAGCGTGCGCGAAACACTAACGCGTGCATGTTATCCTATGGACCGTTAGCAGTTAGCACACAAGTTGATTTAGCGCACGCTAAAACGCTTAGCGCACCTTAGTTAAAGACGGACATAGTATAGTTCTTGTGATCTTCTAAATTAAAATTTACGGGACATTCGCTCATGTAAAATTATAGTATACTTGCACTTATGCAGATGAATGCTAGCTAAGCGCTGAATGCTATTCTAGAAATGATGCATGCAACTTATTTAGCATGTTGGGCTGGGTCAACATTTATGCACATAACTTACAGAAAACTTACATTACATGACATTAGTGACTTTTATTCTGCCATTACGTTTGTCTTCTGTGGTCCCGCTCCCGGCACTTCAGCCGTGAACACAGAACAGAAATATTTGTTAAGCAATTCGACCTTTTCTTTATCAGCGTCTACATAATAATAATAATTTATTTTCTTATATACCACCCTACCAACAGTTCTGGGCGGTTCACAACAGAAAAAGAAAACTGAAACATTTCAGCGAAAAAATACAATTTCAGAAAAACAATACTTCATACAGCAGTCAGATACAGCATTAGTTAAAATACAGTTTCAAATATTACTAAAAAATAATAAGTTTAGATGAATAAAAATAGAACCACATCGTAAAATTAAAATCAACATTCCAGCTTATCAAATAAATAAGTTTTTAATGATTTCCTAAATGTAAAGTAAGAGTAGGTTTGAGCAATCAGCAGATTTATCCATGAGTTCATCTTCCCAGCCTGATACTCCAATGTCCTGTCCAAAAAAGTTTTGTAACGACAGGTCCTTGGGGCAGGGAAGATGAACATACCCGGGTTTCTGGTACCTTTTGTTGAACAAGACAATTTCAAATAAGAAACCAAATAGGATGGCAATAGTCCAAAAAGTGCCTTATAACAAATACACCCAAACTTTAAAAAAAGACTCTAGCCCCAAATGATAACCAATGCAATTTAGCATATTCTTCCCCTTCACCTTTGAGTCTCTCAATGCCACTTTTGCACTTCTTCCTATCACTAATATATCTAAAAAATGTCTTGTCTCCCCGTTTTACTGTGTCAGCTATTTTTTGCTTCCATTTGCATCTTTGCTTTCCTGACTACACGACCAGCCTCTCTTAACTTTTCCAGATATTTATGCCTGTCTTCTTCTTTCTGCAATCTTATTTATTATTAAAAAATTTATATACCGCATATAACTATGCGGTTTCCATATCACATACATAAAATCTTGTTTCCCTGCGATTACCACATATAACAGACATGTCTAAACAACATCATTAATCGTCCCCGTTATAAACGGTTCTTCTCATAAATCTACAGACGTGGAGGGGCATAATAAAAAAAAACATCTAAGTCCCTTTTTGGCCTAAGTCCTTAAACGTTCAAAGCAGAAGCAGGGAAAGTGTCCATAACCAAAACAAACGTCCTTGTTTTGATTATGGCCTGCCTCTACTAAACGCCCAGATCACCACTACGTCTACAAGTACACCCCCATGACGTCTACACTTTTTGGCCATAATGAACCCAAAAAAACGCCTAAGCCCCAAACGTCCAACAGAAGGGCTTTTAGGCGAAGGAAGAGCCAGTCCTTCGCCTAAAAGCTGGATTCTGTAACCGGTGTCTGTCAAAAACAACACCGGTTACAGAATCCCCCCCCCCACAACAATCCAGGCAGGAGGGTGCCCAAGCCCTCCTGCCATGTCGAACCGCGACCCCCCCCACCGACAACATCAGGGCAAGAGGGAGCCCAAGCCCTCTTGCCCCGTTGAACCGCGACCCCTGATGGCATCGGGCAAGAGGGAGCTCAAGCCCTCTTGCCCCGGCGATCGTGCCCCCCCCCCCCGACTCAATATGGCCAGGAGGGAGCCCAAGCCCTCCTGGTCCCAATGACCCCTCCCCCTCTGACACAATGGGCCAGGAGAGAGCCCTAGCTCTCCTGGCCCCGGCAACCCCCCCCCCCCCCGACTGGATTGGGCCAGGAGGGAGCCCAAGCCCTCCTGCTCCTCTTTCCTCCTAAACCCATCTGCTGCCCTCTTCCGTTCTCTATCTCGGTGAATAACACTGTCATCATTCCAGTCTCCTCTGCTCACAACCCTGGAGTTGTCTTCAATTCTACACACATCCAACAAACTGCTAAGCAGTGTTCCCGCTAAGCTGCGCTGGCGTGCGCTGGCGCACAAAATATTACATCGCAGCGCACAAGTTTCTCGTCACAGCGCACACACGTGCTTGCAGGCAGGCGAGCTGGCAGTCCATGTAACGCGTCGCAAAGGTAAGGGGAGGCTGGGGGAAGAATCGGACGTCGGGGTGGGGGTGCGAGCAGGGAGGGGGGCGATCAGAAGAGGCGTACGGCAGATGGCAGGGCAGCGAGAGGAGAGTCGGGTGGGGGGGGGGAGTAACACCGGAAGAGAGCGGCAAATCCGGGCAAGGCAAGACTTGCAGAGGCGTACCTAGGGGGTGCGGGGGGTCGATCCCGACGGTCCGCTCAGCTCGCCAACAAGGAGAGGCAGCCGGACTCGCGTACGCTCCGACCGCCTCTTCTTGGGGATGATGATGAAGATATTGATGATATCTAACTTGAGTGAAGAATTGATTCCATTCCAGTTTCACAACAATTATTCTACAACATATTGAGTGAACTCTTCTCACTGAAGGCAAACTTTGTGCCCAATAAAATGGTTTTCAATATTTTGTTTTAATGTATTTATACTTTTGTGTAGAAGCTGGAATTGATAGATTGTCTAGAAATTGAAAGCATCAAACGTATTGTCTTCTGGACTGTTTTTAATTTACAGTTTACACATATGGATGTAACAGACATAACTACATTTGTTGTAAAACATTTATTAAGATATCATTTCATCCCTACAATTTCTGTAGACTGTTTTAAAATAAATTTGAGTTTTTCTGGTAAAAAAAAAAAATAAAATAAAGAATTTTGTACTTTCAAGAATTAATGCGTTGTTTTGTGTTCTTAAAAATATTATTTAACGTTATTTAATTTAGCGTGTAGGCCTAAAATTCCTTTGAATACCTCGTCCTCATGTATCAGCAACTTTGACAACATATTTATTTGGCTCATAACTTGCTGGCGCCCGATATTTTTAGCTCACAGTGAAAAAAGTTTGCTCACAACACCCGCCCGCTTAGAGGGAACACTGCTGCTAAGGCTTATCACTTCTATCTTTACATCAACAAAATTTGCCCCTTCCTCTCTGAGAACACTACCCAGACCCTTGTCCACACTCTCATAATCTCACACTTAGATTACTGAAATCTACTTCTAACTGGTCTCCTGCAGTGATGCCTCTCTCTGCTGCATGACTCATCTTCTACCATCCTCGCTATACTCATGTCACCCCTCTCCTTAAATCACTTCACTGGCTCCCTATCTGCCTTCGCATACAGTTCAATCCCTATTGCTGACCTACAAGTGTGTTCATTCTGCTGCCCCTCAATATCTCTCCTCTCTCCTTATACACCTCACAGAGAACTCCATTCCTCAGATAAGCCGCTCTTAGCTGTACCCATCTCCTCCACTGCCAATTCCAGATGTGGTTCCTTTCATCAAGCTGCCCCCTATGCGTGGAATAAATTGCCCGAATTTATCCGCCAAGTCCCTTCCCTTGTTTAAAAGCTCACCTTTTTGATTTAGCCTTCAATCCATAATCCTACTCCCCACTGCCCACCAACCCAGCCATAGAAAAAAACAGAAAACATAGCAACATGATGGCAGATAAAGACCAAATGGCCCATCTAGTTTGCCCATCCGCAGTAACCATTATCTCTTTCTCTCTCCGAGATCCCACGTGCCTATCCCAGGCCCTCTTGAATTCAGACACAGTCTCTGTTTCCACCACCTCTTCCGGTAGACAGTTCCACACATCTACCACCCTTTCCGCAAAAAAGTATTTCCTTAGATTACTCCAGAGCCTATCACCTCTTCATGTCGTCCTATGCCCTCTCATTGCAGAGTTTCCTTTCAAATGAAAGAGACTTGACTCATGCACATTTATATTATGTAGGTATTTAAACGTCTCTATCATACCTCCACCAGCAGATTAACCATTCCCCTTAACTGTATCCATGACATCCTGATTGTCTATCTTGTCTGTTTAGATTGTAAGCTCTTTTGAGCAGAGACCATCTTCTTTGTGACTCTGTACAGCGCTGCGTACGTCTGGTAGCGATATAGAAATAATTAATAGTAGTAAATGATGGCAGATAAATTCCCACGTGGTCCATCCAGTCTGTCTAACAATCACATTTATTATCAAGGCAATGTTGAATCAACAATCTAGTTTATTATTATATTTTACTTACTAATTTCCACTATAAAATGTCTTCCCCTCACCCTCAAGATATGTAAGACCTGTATGTACTCAGGCAATATGAATGTGGTATAAAATATGCATACTTGCTCCAAATCCATCCTTGCCATTTTTAAGGCTTAGACCGTAAAAAAGTCTGCCCTGAAGAGTAGGCTTCAAGTGCATGGACCCCATAGTGCTGAAAGGTCAGGAGGGAAATATAAGTAAATTTAAGCTACCTATTTATGAGCCAGATCATCTAACTTACCCCAAAAATATACACTATTATATTTCCACTAATTATTTCTGCTTTGAATTCTTTTTTTGTTCATTTTCTTGAGCTCTCGCTTCTGCTGCCAGTCAGTTGGCTAATAATGCACATGCAGGTCAATAAGACTGTATATTTGTAGCCACAGGTTGTCTGAACGAGAATAACTAAGAGACTGCAGGAGATACGAGCTTAACCGCAAGACGATGTAACCGATCTTGACAAGTCTCTGGATGGAAGCCAACAGCATGCATTCAATGCACAGCCTACTCACTCACATTCTCTTCTATAAAAGAAACTGTGTTCGCTGTTTGCTTGCTTGTTATATCTTTCAAATATTTAATTTGGAAATTAACAATCATTCATGTCACTTTTTTGGGGGGGAGAAGGGGGGAGAACTTCAACAGATACTTCTACCTTATTAACGTGAAACAGGTTTTTAGTGTGTGCACAATACGGACAGTTCAACCTTTCTTTAAAAAGCCCCTCCTCTGCTTTCATTTAAGAGCAGAGTGTGAATTATGCTATGTACATGCCACATAACTGCTTGTGCAGTGATTAGTAGAAAAGTCTGCTGTTTAATTTTCCATGCGACCATCCAGGGGAAAATTCTGAAGATGGCATCTAAAAAGATAGGTGCTTATGCGGTTTACAATGATTAAAGATGTTACAGATTGAGTGGAATAAACTAAGTATAGACTTAGTGATTAACAGTTCTAGAGATAGTTTGTTGAGGACTAAGATTGCATAGGTTGGTTTCCTAAGTATTTCAGGAACAGATGTGTTTTTAGGCGTTTCCTGAATTCCCTATAGGTAGTAAGCACGAGCAATTGTTAAAGGTATTTACCCCATAGTGCTGCTTGATGTGAGAAAAGAGGTTGGTGATGACTTTTAAATTGGTGCCTATCTTTTGTAGAATCATGCCTAAGAAGATAGGTGCCTATCGCATGGTGCTTAGTGGCGCCTAACTCCAAAGTAGGCATGTTTAGGGGTGGAGAAGGACTTAGGCACCACTAGACGCGATTCTCTAAAGGACATAGGCACTTATAAAATAGGCCTACATTATAAGTTAGTAGCAATTCTGTAATAGAACTTCACGGTCCTGCGGTATATAAATTGTTATTATTATTATTAATTTTTATTTTTTTCAATTATGAGCTTCTTACTAATTGAGTTAGGCGCCTAACTTTATTTATTTAATTTTTAATACCGTTCTCCCAGGGGAGCTCAGAACGGTTTACATGAATCTAGTGGTTGGCCGACAGAAAACAAAGGGTTGGAGTGAAGGGCCAATACTCCGACTGGCAGAAGGTCACAAGCAGTGTTCCGCAGGGGTCGGTGCTGGGACCACTGCTGTTCAATATATTTATCAATGACTTGGAAACGGGGACGAGGTGTGAAGTTATAAAATTTGCTGATGACACCAAACTCTGCAGCAGAGTTAGGAACACAAAGGAGTGCGAAGACCTGCAAAGGGACCTAAGCAAACTGGAAGAGTGTGCAAACAAATGGCAAATGTGCTTTAACATAGAAAAATGTAAGGTCATGCATATAGGGAAAAGGAACCCGAGGTACAGCTACAAAATGGGAGGAACATTGCTGGGGGAGAGTAATCTTGAAAAAGACTTGGGTGTGCTAGTGGATACAACCATGAAATCATCAGCGCAATGTGCAGCGGCCTCAAAGAAAGCTAACAGAATGCTGGGCATCATTAAGAAGGGAATTACAACCAGGACGAAGGAAGTCATCATGCCACTGTATCGTGCAATGGTGCACCCGCATCTAGAATACTGCGTCCAATATTGGTCGCCGTACCTCAAGAAAGACATGGCGATACTTGAGAAGGTCCAGAGAAGATCTACGAAAATGATAAATGGTATGGAGGACTGTTCATACGCTGACAGGCTGGACAAGCTGGGGCTCTTCTCCCTGGAAAAGAGGAGGCTTAGGGGGGACATGATAGAAACTTTCAAGATCATGAAGGGCATGGAGAAGATAGACAAGGATAGATTCTTCAAACTACGGGGAACCACAGGCACAAGAGGGCACTCAGAGAAACTGGAAGGGGAGAAGTTTAGAACAAATGCCAGGAGGTTCTTCTTCACACAGAGGGTTGTGGACACATGGAACGCGCTCCCGGAGGAAGTAGTCGGGCAGAGTACGCTACGGGGATTCAAAGAGGGATTGGATGGATTCCTGAAGGATAGGGGGATTGAGGGATACAGATAAGGGTAGATAAGAGTATCGAAAGAGTATAGATAAAAACAAGGGGGCTAAAGGGCTAAATCAAGATAACATGACAAGTCATGGACCTGATGGGCCGCAGCGGGTGCGGACTGCTGGGCGCGATGGACCTCTGGTCTGACCCAGCGGAGGCAAATTCTTATGTTCTTATTCAAGTACTCAATGCGATATTTATTTAGGCGCCTGTTACAGAATTCCCCCTCCCCCAGCACCTAAAATGACCATTGGTTTTGACTGTCTCTAAAAGCCAATCAGCCTCTAGGTCAGGTGAATGAGATTCACTAAACCTCTGTAGAATTCTAAATGGTGCAGAGGACTCAAATTTCTCTTTCTTCTTCCCATTCATAAAAACAAGAAACGTATAAGAGCTAAATGAATATTCATCATGCTGATCCGAAGTGATCAAGCTCTTTAATACCTATTTCTCTATCTACTTTTTCTAGCTCAAAACTTCTTTTTACCAGGTGAGGGGTTTTTTTTTTTTTTGGGGGGGGGGTTCAGTCTCTGCCACAACTTGATCTTCAGTATCAAAGAGACAGACGTCACATGAGCCAGCAGTTCTGAACGCACACGCCAAAGCAACTGTTTCCCTAGCAACGGGAGCCTAGTGAAAGTGCTCAGAACACATTCTTACCCTCCAGTGATGCTCTCTTCCGTTTTCAAGTCAGCAATAAGCAGGCTTGCGTGGATCTTCAGACAAGACACCTCAGTTCAAAAAGAAAGTTGGGGTCACTGCAGAGATTTTGGTGATATCACTGCCAAAACAAATTGCCCCCCCCCCCCCACCACCACCACAACCAGGCAGTATGTGAATATAAAGGACCTACATATAATAAACATAACCGCTTTGGTTGTACCATGGAAAAGAGGAACATTTCTCCCTCCATATTTGCGGGGGATACATTCAAAAACGGCCCACAAGTAACTTTGTCCTATCATATTCGCAGATTTTTGGTATAGCTCCCATGAATACCGTGAAATTATGAATAAAACATATCGTTGTTATTTGCAATTGCTTTTAAAAACAAGCCTGGTATTGCTGTTCTTGCACTATACTATATACCTTGGCAATACAATTCAATCACTGTAACGTTTGTTCCACCATGCTGAAGCAAGTGCTAAAATGTTTTCTCTACACACTTTTCTCCAACACTGCCGTTTGCCCAACCATGCTGAAAAAAAAAACACGCTGAACTTTCTCGGAACTCCAGGATAACTTTTTTTTTTAATGGGGGCAGAGCCATCAAGACATAAACTGCGAATAACCAAAGTTATGAGTGCTGAAGTTGCGACTATGGAGGGAAAAATGCATATCAAATCTATGGCCCTTTACCCTTTTACATTGTTAGCCTACATAAAATAAAGTAATAAGCTCACTGGGTACTTAAATCAGTTTATCATGCCAAGCTTTTGAGCAAATATTACCCACCTAAACCAGGGGTCTCAAAGTCCCTCGTTGAGGGCTGCAATCCAGTTGGTTTTTCAGGATTTCCCCAATGAATATGCATGAGATCTATGTGCATGCACTGCTTTCAATGCATATTCATTGGGGAAATCCTTTGAGATCCCTGACCTAAAATGTCAGGCTGGTTCTGACTGAAGTATATAGCTGAGAACCTATCATAGGTGAAAATAGCTTAAACAATGAAAGGTGAACAAGCTGTCAAGAGTGGATATAAAATTAGAAATAGTCAAATGCTCAAAAGGTTTAGAGAGTTCTATGGTTGACAGTGTTCTACTTTAACTATAGAACAGTCTTGGTGCCTTTGTGATGTGAGAAGCAGCTGTGGACACAGCTCACCTGCAATTGATTGGGATGGGCTGTGTGATGGAACCTGGGTTCTAGACACAGCTCACTTGCAATTAGTTGGGCTGGGTTGTGTAATAGAATTTGGGTTCTAGACACAGCTCACCTGCAATTGGTTGAGCTGGGTAATAGTTCTTAACTAGTGAATCGGGTTCTTGGATCTTTGACAAACTTGTTTTTATAGATTCTCAGTCTGTTATTCTGTCTTCCTTCTGCCCCAGATTATATTGCAAACTATTGGTCCTATATACCTCAGCACAACTTTTGCTTCTTGCAAACAGCTCTTTTACAACTTTGCCATTCCTCCCACTTATATCCACTATGGTGTCCCTTATAATTTGACACTTGGAACTAGAAGCTAAGGTTCCAGGGAAGACACAGAAGTAGTAGTAGTCAATATGCATTCCATAAATAAAACAAAATGAACAGCAAAACTACATACTGAACAAAAAACAAAATAGTGAAGCAGTTCATGAAGTAACTCAAGCATTCACACAGTTGCTTTCCCACAGTAAGCTTTAACAGCTGGAGGACCCGAGGATCCATCAGACTGTCCATATTTTCACACCCATTCTGGAAAGTAGAAATGACTTCAGAAAGGACTACTCATAGAAAACCCAGTGCACTGGAGATGGCTTGCCACCTCAACCTCCCCACTGCACTTAACTCTTTTCCTAGCAGGCTACACACATCCCATGGCTACCTCTATTTATTTATTCAATTTTTTATCCTGTCCTCCCAGAACGGGTTACAAGTGTACACACATAATATAGGTTAGAAATAAAATAGTTGGAGAAGGACTTCAGTTAAGGATAAGACATACATTTTATGAGATAGTGATAAGGTAGCTGGGGCAAGGACTTTAAATGAAAATATGGACACAGATATGGACACATATGCTGCCCCCCCCCTGCTTCAACCCCCCATCCCCACTCCTTCTACATCCCTATATCTTTTGAAATCTTCGCCAGTGCAAGCAGCTTCTCCAGCTTGCTGCTCATGCTGGCACACAGCTTTTACGGATCAGTTTATTTTCAACTGACATTTTTATCCATGTATCTTTACCATAGGACTTCATAGGGACCTCTGACGAAGATATTCTGTTGAAACACGGACCGTGTTGGGTCCAGAATCCAAAGCTTTTCAGCGGACTGTGTCCTAGAGGTTTTTATGTGGTTTGTCAAGTTTTAATATTATTTTCATATTAATAAAGTCCATCTCCGGAACATCATTTCTCCACATTGTTTTTTTGTTTCTTCTTGGAGTTGTCTGTGGAGTTCATTGGGTCAATTCTCTTGTTTTCATTCGATTTCCTTCCGACATCACTTCCTGGCCCCACGACCCAGAAGTGATTTCAGAGGGAGCCAGGCCGGTGCGTAGAGCAGGCTAGCGTAGTTGCTCATGCTGGTGAAGATTTTAGAGGTACAGGAGGACGGGGAAGGGTAGGCATGGGTGTAGCTGTGGCATGGTGGGGGGGAAGAGAGGTGCCAGCGCTACAGCAAGATGGTGCCCATGCGGTCCGCCCCCCTCAGCCTCCCTTACTACATCACTGCTTCTTACAGTAGTAGAACATCGTCTTCTTACAGTGGTAGGACAATTTCTATACACAGTATGAAGAGTTGGGACTTATTCCAGCTACAAGACAATTTATAAGACAATTTTAACAATACGGGCACAGACTTTTCACAGTAGCAGGACAATTTCTATATGCTGTATGAAATCTAACAACTGAGTTGGGACTAATTACAGCAACAAAACAAACATTGCAGTAACAGAGTTTTAACAATTGTTTACAAATCATTGGAGGTGGATCCCGGGATAGCATATGGGAGATTTTGTCAATATTAGTTAAGGGTTATCTTTGTGGACGGTGATCATGCAAAAAGGAGAGTTTTTACCACTTTTCTGAAGTTTAATAATCCTTCCAGCGATCTGACAGTTGGCGGGATTTCATTCCATAACCTAAAAAGTAAGAGTAAGCATGTTTGCAGGCATTTTCTGGTAGGAGGGTATGTTCTGATGGAGTAGTCATTGTAGATAGCCTCATGAATAGTGAATTGCAATAGTCCATTCAGGATTGGTCAAAGGCATAGAGCAGTTATGTAAATTCAACTTCAGAGAACTATACAGTATATGAATCTTTCGTAGTTGGTGCAGAGATATGACCTGTAAGTAACAGGTCAGAGGTCAAGTATAATTCCAAAGCTCGAACTTGGTCCTTAGCTATTAGGGTTGTATTATCCCAGGAGAAAGTAGGACGAGAGTGGGTGCAGTTTTTCTTGTGAATCCACAATAACTCGGTTTTGGATGTATTTAGTTGTAGCTTGTTTAAAGGCATCCAGTTTTTGATTTCAGATAGGCAGCAATGTAGTTGTTTTTGTTGTTTTTTTTATTTGGGTGTCCCAGTTCATTCCCAGCGGAAGGTAAAGTTGATCATCATCTGAAAAGGAGTAACTCATGCTACTGTATTTTGAAGCAGGCTAGACGGAGAATGTTGGCCACCCTGGAGGAGCATTGTATGAAAATATCTCTTATGCATATTTATTGTGGGTATCCAAAAAATTGAGGGTGTGCGCAGCACTACTCTATCGGTAGAAAACTCACTAGTCCTGAGTATTTTTGTTTTACAAACAGCCAAGATATTTTGAAAAATAACACAAAGCCCAGGGAAATAAAAAGACTCAAAACCTATAAAGGAAATTTAGCAATGCTGGAGCTGGAATGCAGTAATAGAATCAACTACCTGGTTCAGTACGTCAATGTAGTGCTAGATGGAAGTTTAAGAGAATGTTGAATGCTCAACTCTTTGCAAGAGCATTTATTTTGCCTGTTTAGTACGTTATAAGATTTGAGGCAGGACTTGAGGGTATTGCAGCGACAGAGAAGTGTGACGAAAATGATAAAATGTTTGGGACGACTTCCCTATGAGGAGTGGCTAAAGCGGCTAGGACTCTTCAGCTTGGAGAAGAGATGGCTCAGAGGTGATATGATAAGAGGTCTATAAAACACTGAGAGGAGTGGCAAGGGTAGATGTGAATCACTTGTTCATTCTTTCCAAAAATACTAGGACTAGGGGGCATGAGATGAAGCTACTAAGTAGTAGATTTACAACAAGCCGGAGAAAATATCTCTTCACACAACATGTAATTAAACTCTGGAATTCACTGCCAGAGAATGTGGTAAACTCAGTTAGGTTAGCAGGGTTTTTTTTATTTTTAAACTTGGATAACTTCCTAAAAGAAAAGTCTATAGGCCATTATTGAGATGGCATAGAGAAATTCACTACTTATTCCTAGGATAAGTAGCATAAAATCTGTTTTACTACTTGGGATCTAGCAAGGTATTTGGGACCTGGGTTGGTCACTGTTGTAAACAGAATACTGGGCTTGATGGACCTTTGGTCTGTCCCAGTATGGCAGTTCTTATGTCCTTATGCTGTGTTTTGTGAGGTTGTTTGTTTTTATGTTTATCTTTGAGAGTGCTTTCGACTCCTAACTTCTCTCACCTTGGGTTCTGTTTCCTTAGCCCTATCTTACATGTCTGTCTGTCCAAGTTAGACTGTAAGCTCTTCTGAGCAGGGACCATCTATAAATGTCAAAATGTACAGTGCTGTATATGCCTTTCAGCGCTATATAAGTGATAAGTAGTAGTAATGTATGGTGCTTTGTGAACTACCTAGGTACTTAGATGGTGTCTAATTTTTTTAAACAAATAGCCCTAACTTACCTATTAAGACAGGCCCTAGAGCACCAATATACCTACTAATGGGCAATTGGAACAAGGTGGACTGTGATTCCTACTCAGGTACCACATTGCCAGAAGAATCCCTCACCTGAGCTGCAGAATACCACTCTCACCAGACACAAAACAGGGAACTGCAAAAAACATGAAGACCAACCATAGCACTACTGATGAAATCTCTCCTCCCTCCTGAGTCACGGCCTCATGCCAGCAGAAGTGGTCAGTAAGTGCTGCTGCTTATCTGCTGCTGCCATCTCCTGCTCAGTGGGTCTTTCGAGTCTAAGCAGTACTGCATAATTAGAACTTCATCAGGAAGCTGGCAAAGTAGGCGGTAACATCAGCAGGTATGAAGCGCTACTTACCTGATTCCTCTTGCCAACTAGAAGACATCTAAGGTTCACAAGGCGGTAGTAATACCGAGGGATGTTGTGGGAGGGAGGGAAAGAAAATATGGTGCCAATGCCAAGGGGCTAGAGGGAAAGAAAGAAGTCCGTTGGGGTGGGAGACAAGCGATAAGAAAACAGAGTGCAGGGGGGAGGGCGATGGTGCCAGAGTACGAGGAAGGTGGTTGCGAATGGTAAAGAGTGGAAGAAGGAGAGTGCTGCTGTGCTGTGACAAGTGAACTCGGTACTAGATAATTAATCTGAAAGAAGGTTGGAACCACTGTATCAAAACACAATCAATTTCTCGGGAATTAGATTTGCCTTCTCAAGTCTTACAGGATCTGAAATTTGAACTAGAGGTCAATTTTTTAAACAATGCTCTTCCAATATATTGCACTCCTACAGACACAAAATCAGTGCACCCTGAAATGGCTTATTTTACCACTTATATATATTTTGGACCACAAGAAAATACTAAGGCAAGTATAGCCACTGTTAGAGTCACCTTGCTAGAGGATTTAAAAAAAAAAAATTACATTTAACCCTGAACCATGCACACAATATCAAAACATGTTTTGGCTAGCTTCATTTTTCCATGCTGTGGAAAACAGCGCCATGCTGTGGCCAAAGCCAGCGCTTGCTATCATCATCTGCAGCCTCTGCAGGTACAGTAGTCCTGTTGCCTGACCCACTTTCCTCACCAATCTCCATTCAGCTGTACGCTAGTGATGTTCCTGGCATGACAATCAGATACTGCAGCCTGCAGTGCAGTTACTTACAGCACATTCACAGCTTCCATTAAAGTCAGTGGAAAAGTACCGCTTCAAAGCAAACAGATGTAACCTCTCTCCTTACAATGACAAAATAGAGAAAAAATAAACCTCACCCTCTACTAACTATAGAACAGGCTTCAAAATGTATATAACCTTCACTATATTATTCACATGAAAGAAGGTTTTAGTAGCTTAGAACAAAAGGGATGACATCGTCCCTTCCTCTCTCTGTGACATTCTGAAGCATTTTAGGACACAAAGGACCTGGTAAGGAGGGGTTAATATTAAACTATACCACCCTCAGCAACTTCCTCTCACTGTCCCCAGCACCCCTCACTGGCCTCCACCTTCACCACAACATACACAGCCGAGTGGAAGCACAAGGCCTCGGGAAACTGTTTCTACGATATTTTAGGGCTGCCAAGTTGCCTAGTTCCAAGAGTGAGATTTCAGGCCACTCCTGGATTTCTGACGGTCTCGTTCTGATGCATTTCGAAGGTCAGAAACAAGGACTACAAATACCACCTTGGATGAAAGCTCAAAGCCAGCACTGGCCAAAAAGTCCCACTCCTGCAACTCAGTAATTTGACCTATGTACGATCATTTATAACATATAGCCCACGGTACATGTAAATATGCTTACAAATTGTTAGTATAGAAACACACACTATGTTTCATTTGTTAGGAGGGGGTTCTTACAGTCTGATTACACAAACCATGTGATCAATGACCCATCACAGCAGATGAAGACTACTTTGAAATATATATTGTTATATCACATTAGGCAACAAAACTGCTCAGCTTGAAAACTCATGGGCACAGATGTGTTGTAGAGGAGGATCTCCTATCATACACCAATCTTTTTTTGCTAAAGAAATGCAGGTAACCCAGCCTCCCTCTTTCCTCATGCACTTTGCTCCAGGCCAGCTTCAAGCAGCAGTTTATAGGGCAATTTCATGTCAACTGGTCCAATTTCAAGGAGAGTCCTCACTTGACATCTTCTGCAGATACAAAGGTGTGGCCCAAGTGAAGGGGCCCCTAATGCTAGACCTAGTTGAGACCATGCCCCCAAACTTTAGGTCCCAATCTATATTCGAGATGGTTGATTGGAGAGCTCGGAAACCCTTGACATGGAATGACTCTAATGCTACTGAAGACAGTGGTGCAGCAAGGGTGACAAGTGCCCCTTTCCCACCACAATCCCTTCCTTGATACCTCTAGTTGTTTACCGCCGTAACAACTTAAATGTGCTCCTCGTGACCCCGGCAACTCTCCCTCTGACGTCACTGCCTATGTGCGGCACCCAGAAGTGATGTCGGTGGGAGAGCTGACACGGTCACATGGAGAGGGAGGAGTGGGATGAGATGGAGGGGGCACAGAGGAGGAGGGGGTGCCACTGCCCCCAATGATGTGGCTTCCGGGGCAGACTGCCCCCTCGCCACCCCCACCCTCCTTACTACGCCACTGGCTGAAGACCTCATCTTCTACCAAGCCAACGCAGAGTTATAGTATGCTGTTGATCTGCACACACTGATGATAGCATTGTCTAAGTTTTTAAAATGTTTTTGTTCCCCAACTACGATCATTACCTCAACCCTAACATGGGATTGTAGCCCACAGTTTGGGAACTACTGCCATATATTGCATACTATAAACATTTTTAACCATCCAAAAGATAAGGAATAAACCATAAAAATAATCATACTTAAAAATGTGAGACACACCCAAAATTTCTTCAAAATAACATTCTAAAGACAAAACGTCAATCATGGTCATAGCCTAAATGTTTCAGAGTTTACACCAGGCTATCAGCAAGTGTCCAGTGAGAAGACAACTGCTACAGTGTGCTGGTGGGATTCTGCTACTGCTTCCCATCTATGTGGGGACAGGAAGCAGTAACAAGAGGGAAAGCTTCCAGGCTGCTGAAGGCAGCATGTTTAGTTCACTCACATCTCCAGCGGCCCAAAGCGTGAAAGAGTGGCTGAAGAAGAAGTGTTGGATCTTGGGAGGGGGGGATGGTGATGGAACCATGGACATGTGAGAGGGCCTCCCAGATCTCCACAAGCCACCAATGGTTCACAGGCCTTGAATTGAAGGCCACTGGTCTAAAATATTCCATAATTCTTTAAGTGGTACGAGCTATAGGGAAGAGTTCATTTTAATTAGAAGTAGTTTCTAGTTCTGAATGAAGATCAGAAGAAGATGATGTGGCTTTACTGGTTCAGTTCAATGATGATTATTCTAGGAAAATAACTAATGGTTCACTCCAGCTGCTCAAGGAGCTCCAATAGCAGAATGACAGATTTCCATATCTGTTCAGGGTAAGCTGTATACCTTGTGAAAACAGAAACTGTAGCGGGAGTGGACTGCTGGGCAAGATGGACCACTGGTCTGAACCAGCAGCAGCAATTCTTATGTTCTTATTGTATAACGATCCTTGGGAAAGAAACAGAATATGATAGCAGAAAAGGGCCATCGGCCCAACAAGTCTGCTCACTCAAACAACCCTCCCTCTAAGCATTTCCCCGGAGTGAACCCACATGTTTAGCCCATCATCCCTTGAAGTCCAGAACTGTTCCTGAAATATGTCCTGAAGACTGTCAAATCAATTCAGTAGCTTAATGACTTTGTAAAATGTACCCTGTAATCATAGAGAAAAGAATACCCCATGTGGATTCAGAAAAATTGTTGAAATGCTTTGTGAAACTTTAATTTTTGGTTTGTATATAAAGAGGTAGACAAATAAGTTGATATGTTTTGCAACAGCAAGTTTCTGAAATATATTCCTCTGATTCCAACCATGTGCTATATACTAGAGAATGAAACGGGAACAAATTTTTCCCCATCCCCGAAAGAACTCATTTTCCCATGAGTTTTTTTCCTGTCTCTGCCCCGTTCCTGGAAGCTCCATCCTCATCTGCACAAGCCTGAAGCACTTTAAAATCATAGAATGGGGCAGGGACAGCGACAAAACTCACGGGGACGAAACGAGAATATTGAGTTCCTGTGAGGACAGGGACAAATTTGTTCCCGTGTCATTCTCTATATACCTCAGAAGTATAGAAGAGCTTCAGTTACTGTCCCATTCTGGCTGATGTAGTCTAATCTTACAGGGTTACAGAGAGGTATAGAGTTCCTGTAAAAGTGTAGAGACTGAAATAAAAGCTGGAGACAAGCAGTACTGTCCCAAACTTGCTGTATCAGCTGCATTTCAGGAAACCCCAAGAGCCTCCTTGGAGACAAGTCTTATCTTTTACACTTCTCAAACCGGATCCCAGCAAGAAAGGTCAAAACAATTGACATTTTAAATGTCACTCCTCAATCAAATGACAATTAAAAGTGACAAATTTAGCATTTCAAGTTACTAATATGCATGGCTTCAAGATCTATTTCTTTACTCCATCCAAATCCCTTTTTTTTAACTTCAATTTTTTTTATTTCTTATATTTTTTTTGCTTTCTTGGAACTAAAGGACTTTTCTATGCCTCTGCACCTGATATTAAAAAATTCTCAATCTGACTTTGTGAACTATAGTCATACTTCATACTTTAAAGATGTTCTCATAAGGATCAGAATGGCAGTTATCTAATAGCAAGGCACTGAGAGCTTTGAAAAAAGTTTAATATCAACTTAGAAATGTTGTGGGGGTTTTTTTACTTTATTTATTTAAAAATTTTATATTGCGTTCTATCAACATTGCTAGGCGGATTCCAACAAACATACATAATTTATAACAAATACATTAAAACAGCAATTACTTAACAAACTTCAAAACACTTTAAAAAAATCTAGAAAATCCGTATTGATATACCTCCCTAAATAAAAATGTTTTTTCAACAGAATCTTAAAACAGTCAACATCACCAAGCCCTCGCAGTTGTTCGGGTAATTGGTTTCATAAATGTGGTCCATGCATGTAGAATATAGATTTCCTATATTCCTCAGGGTGAATTTTAAAAACAGACGGGACCACCGGGGGATTACAGCTCAAGGAACATAAGTTCCGTGTTGCTCAATAGATACAAAGAGAGTCTACCAAAACTGGAGATTTTCCGCCAGCCAATTTTTTAAAAACAAGTAGCAACAATTTATAACCAATACGATCCTCAATTGGAAACCAGTGCTATTCTTTAAGAACAGGACTGCTAAGTCTATACATCCCCTTCTCCTTCAGTCATTCTTGGTACTTGTCTCATGTTTCTTGAACTCTCATACTTTGGTTCTGCCAAAAGGAGACAAGGAGAGTCCATTTTGTCAAATGCATCAGAGAAAGTGGGCTCTGGTTTCAAAAATTCATGCATCAATAAACTGGTTAGTCTATAAGGTGCCACCTGTGTTTGTCAATTTTGTTATACCAGACAAGCACAGCTATCCCTTTACAAGTTTTCAATGTCCTCGTCTTCACCACCACCTCTAAAAGGCTGTATCATGCATCTACTGCACTTTCTGTAAATAAATATTTCCATAGATTATTCCTGAGTCTAACCTCTTTCACTCTTATCCTTAGCCTTGGTTTTATAGCTTCCAATCCAATGGAGGTATTTAAATCTGTCTATTATTTCCATTTCCCAGTTCTTCTCCCCATATATTATTTTTTTTTTTTTAAGTTCAATCTTTTTATTGAGTTATTTATAAAAAGGCAGTAACAAATAAACAGTTCAGGTAAGTAAACAACACCAAGGGCTCCTTTTATCAAACTGCGGTAGGGGGGTTTAATGCGCCTGCCGCGCTAGTCGCTAACGTCTCCATTGACGAGGCGTTAGTTTTTTGGCTTGCCGCAGGGGTTAGCGTGTGATGAAATGTCCGACGCGCTCACCCCGCTAGCACACCTTTTATCAAGGAGCCCCAAAAGATATACACATATCAAGGTAGATGAAGGAACTGTCAGGAAATAATTGATCAAATAAACTGTAAATAAATGCCAGTGGGTTTCCAAATATTATTACAATTAGGAGTCATCTGTCCGTGGTTCAATTTATCTGCAGCATGTTGTTCAAATCACTTAAAGAGGCATAGAGAGTTCCACCAAAAGGTGTAATTCAGTAAAGATGCAAATTTCCAATTGCAGAGAATTTGTTGAATAGCAATTGATTATCATTATATCAATTAATTTTGGATCACATGTACAAAGATTGAAACAAGGATGTAAGGAACGCATTATAATAATATGAAAAGATAAATCTGCAGTACAATTTGAAATGGAACATATGAAAGATTATCCCCATACTAGTGTTTAAGCCCGTTACATTAACGGGTGCTAGAATATGTCTGTCTTTCTTTCTTACTTTCTGTGTCTCTCCCTGCCCCTGTCTCTCTCTTCCTTTCTTTCTGTCTTTCTCCCTCCCGCTGTCTGTTCTTCTTTCTTTCTGGTTCTCTCTCTGGCACCCTGTCTGTCTGTCTGTCTTTCTTTCTGTCTCTCTCCCTGCCTGCTGTCTTTCTGTGTGTCTGTCTTTCGTTCTAATGCGCTGCCTGCCTGTCTTTCTGTCTCTCCATGGCCCGCTTCTGTCTCCCCACCCCCAAAGCAAACCAAGATTGCTCCCAGGCCCTCTTTCCCTCTCCGTCCCCTCCACTTCCCTGTGCAGCAGCAGCAGCATTTCTCTCCCACCCTTCCCTATGCAGAAGCAGCATTCCCCCCTCCACACATACACACACACACTTCCCTGTGCAGCAGCAGCATTTCCCGACCTTTCCTGTGCATCAGTGGCATTTCCCGGCCTTCCCTGTGCAGCAGCAGCATTTCCCGCCGCCCCCTTCCCAGCCGCCGCATTTAAATTCAGAGAAAAGCGCTGCACCGCGTTATCGCTGGCTTCGACGTCTTCTATCCACTGCGGCCAACCCTAGCGGAAACAGGAAGTAGTCAGAGAGGGTGGGACGCAGTGGACAGAAGACGGCGAGGCCAGCGGTAGTGTGGTGCAGCGCTTTTCTCTGAATTTAAACGCGGGTGAGCCGACGAGAAGGAGGAGGCTTAAAAGTAGTTGGTTTTGGCAGTGAGTGAGGGCAGGAGGGGGGAGTCGCCAGCTGTGCTGTGTTTCTCTGCTTTCCGATTTGTCTGGCCGCAGCATACACACTCCTGCTGACCACGGACCTACTGATCACAGATCAGAGATCACGGAAGCACGCTGACCATGTTACAAGCTGCCCTGTGGATAACTTCTATCTAGTTTATATCCATTTGAAGGTGCATTCTACAAAATTGTACACCGTGCTCTAAATAAAGTTGCACCTGAGACTTATACAGAGGTGAGCCACTTCATATTGTGTACAGTGCACGCAAGTTACGCTTATAAGCTGTGCGTGCAAGTTATGCTTGTAAGCTGTGCTCGCGAATGTGTCTTGCCATATATTTTTGGCTTTGCGCCGTGCGTGTGAATTGTTCGTTCATGCATCACACTTATGTTGTGTGTGTGACGCGCTCAGTGGTGTTATGCGTGCTTGTCCGTGACACGTGCCTATGTGCTCATATTGCAAGGCAACACTCGTTTAGATAGTTACAATTTAATAAAATGTTTTGCTCGTCTTGCAAAACACTCATAAAAATGCGTTACTCGACTGTATTTGAATTTTCAAAAAGCATTTGACAAAGTACCTTATGAAAGTCTTCTGAGGAAATGAGAAAGTCATGGGACAGGAGGTAATGTCCTATTATGGATTAAGAAGTGATTGAAAGACAGAAAACAGATTAGGTTTAAATGGTCAATATTCTCATGGTCAATATTCTCAATGGAGAAAGGTAAATATTGGGGTTCCAACAGCGAATACCATATGCAAAGTCAGTAGTATATTATATAAACCTAACAATGACCTTAAAATATGGATGTACTCAGGGGGTGGTGTACATTATTGAGTGCCCATGTCAGCTGCTTTATGTAGCTCATATTATTAGGAGTGTACGAGCAAGAATCGGTGAACACATTAGCAAAATAGGCAAGGCAGTCTTGGAGGCTCCCCTCACCCATCATTGGCTTTCAGCCCAGCACCCTATTTCCTCCTTGCAGTTTTCTGTCTTGGATGCGCCCACACTTCCTAGAGGTGGTGATCTGAAGGCTAAGCTTTACACCTTAGAACAGAGGTGGATTTACACCCTGGGCACTCTGTCCCCTCATGGATTAAATAGCGAAATAGATGGAGGGCTTTTCTGTAATTTTTCTGGTATCAGTTGACCTAGGTAAGAGAGTTTGGCTGTGTGATTTTGTTTAGGTTATGACCGGCCTTGAGCCGGCTGTCATTTAGTTTCAGTTTGTTAGAGCGGTGTGTATGGAAGTTTGCTGAATGCAGCCTTTAAAGCAGCGTGTATGTGTGAGTCATGGGCTTCGACCTTTGAAGTCTCAATTGACAGTATGTATGGGTTCAAGGTCGCACACATAATTTTACGTGGCGACGTATAACGTATGCGGTTTCCAGATTTGGCGCGAAACTGTCTTTAAATAGCGTATTCGGATTGCAGATCTCCATTTGTACTTTAAGAAGAAACCACGCTTGGATAATACAAGCTATGGGGGTAATAATAATAATAAAAAAAAAAAAAACGTCTAAAAAGTGTCCTAAATGGCTACTTGGACGATCAAAAAGCCTGATCGTCCAAGTACCCATAACCAAAGTTGGTTTTTAGACGTATCTAAAACCAACTTAGGTCTTTCCCCTGCCTCTAAACGCACAGAGAGAAAAGAGGTGTGTTTAGAGGAGGGAAAGGGCGGGCAGTGGGCGGGAGGTGGCCGACCTACACCTAGCCATACAACAGGTATAACTAAAACATTAACAGGTTGCCTAGTCGGCACTTAGACCTTTTTCACTTAGACGAAATAAAACCAGGTCTAAGTGCCGAAAAACGGGCCGCTGAGCTGATGGCCGTTGGCGCCATCAATTCAGCGGCCCGGCAACCTAACCATCGCGGCAGGAGAGATGCCTCATCTCCCCTACCACGATGCCATCACTCTTCTACCCGAACTGCCGCGACCCGCGGCAGTTCGGGTAGAGGAGTGATGGCATCGCGGTAGGGGAGATGAGGCATCTCTTCTGCTGCAATGAATCACCCCCCCCCCAAACACAACATCGGGGCAAGAGGGAGCCCAAGCTCTTTTGCCCTGCGACAGCCGCGACCCCCCCGACACGATCAGGGCAAGAGGGAGCCCAAGCCCTCTTGCCCCAGGCACCCGCGTCACCCCCGACTCGTTCAGGCCAGGAGGGAGCCCAAGCCCTCCTGGCCCAAGCGACCCCCCTACACCCACCCCCACTACAGTACGGGCAGGAGGGATCCCAGGCCCTCCTGCCCTCGACACACACCCCTCCCCCCCCAACGTCTGCCCCCCAAGAGCTCCTGATCGCCCCCCAGCCGACCCATGACTAAGACCTAAAAACAGGGAAAAAGTTAAGTTTACAGTATAATGAGGGGGGTTACAACCCCCCAAACCACCCACAACGCCGCCGCGATCTGTATTAAGTAAAGTGGAGGGGCTCCCCAACAAAACCCCCCATCGGAGCCCCTAAAAACTGTCATTTTCTTTGGCGCGCGCCTCCGTCTTGCGCTCAGTTGTCGGCGCGCACCTTTGTCTTCCGCGGTTTTGTCTATGAACCGGATATATTTATCACAAAGGATGCAATTCTGCTTTATCATTTCATTTACACTCATGCTCAGGCAGGCTGAAAATGCTGGCATCAGACCACCGTCATTCTCATAGCTCTTAACTTTCTATGTAGATGGCCCCCATCACTTCTCTTATGCATTATATCAATAGTTCAGATGATCTATAAACACCTGGGTTATAGGGTAGGTAGGAGTTATTATATAAATTAATTTGGTTCAGCTCAGCATAACTTCTTAAGCAATTGCTTTACAAATGCAGCTATGGCTGCAGCATACTGAAAAGCAAAGCCTGCAAAAGTCAGAGGCTCTCCAACAAATCAAAAGATGAGAGATGGGAGTTACATCTGCCCCAGAAGCGAGTTTAAGTGGCACTTAAACCTAACAATTAAAGTTACGCCAATGAAGTGTAGCTGCTGTGACAAAAAAAAAATTTTAGCAATAAGGGACTCTCAGAAAGTAATTTAAATGTGCCCTGTGTTAACAAGTTTGTCTCTTTTAGGCTTTTTTTTATTATTTTACAGTAAATCAGTGACTGGATGACAATATTTTTCTACAAGAATATGGATAAGCTCTAACTGCAGAACAGAATCCTAAATGAGTCAAGAGGTTACTAAGCAGCTTATAAAGGTGTATTAATTTTTATTATAGAACCTGCATATACTGTTTATTATATGCAATGGTTTACACTAAAATTACAATAAACCTACTCCCCCTTTCTCTCTAAATTCATCTACTTTTTCCTCTTCTGCCCCTCCCCTTTTCCCCTCTCTGTCCTGCAAAAATATGGAAAACTCTGCACAAAATACCATGCCTTAACATGTTTTCAAAATTAAAGGCGACAAATTTCATGTTTTCAGCTCTTTGGGGAAATTCATGCAACAAAAGATCCCACATAACTAAATGCATTTTTTCTAGTTTTCTTCTTTTTTTTTTTTTAGTTCAATAAATTTTTATTCAGTATTTTAAAAAATACAAGGAGCAATTCAAATACATAAAAGTAGTATAACATTTTGCATTAATATACAGTTATTTATAAAGGCCCATATTATTAAGAAAAGCTCAGAGTATTGGATTTGTTTGTGGTGATGTATGACAATAGAAAGTGAAATAGGACAAAGTAAAAATTAAAAGAGAGAGGAAAAAAGAAGAGAGAAAGAAAAGAAAAAAAAAAAAATTTTTAAAGAGAGGAGAAGACAGGAGTGTCTACATAGTAGAATGTACATATGAATCTAAAAATGACCAGGGTGATTTTTTGTTTTTCCAATTCATGGATTTACGGAGTGAAATTTTATTTTCATATGCATATGATTCAAATCTGTGGTACATACATAGAGAGTTCCACCAAAAAGTATAATCTAATAACGAAGATGATTTCCAATTTTTCAGAATATGCATGAGAGCAGTCACAAACATGGTATCAATGAGTTTAGGAGGACAATTTGATTGCGCGAAACAGGGGTGTTGAGATCGAAGGATTATAATGTCCATAGAAATCTCTTCTGAGCAGTTGGTGATAGATTGTATGGTATTCCAGATTTTGGACCAAAAAGAACGGACCAGAGTACAATGGAAGAACATATGATCAAGAGTTCCTTCCTCTTTCAAACAGTTCCAGCAGATAGAATCTTGTTTTAATTTGGCTTTCCACATACGAAATGGGGTCCATATTGCATTCCACATTACAAAGAGCATTGATTGTGAAACTCTAGAAGATAAAAGTGGGCGGTTTGTTGAAGACCAAGAGAGTTCCCAGTCAATGTCAGAAAGTGGAATGGTTATTATATTATCCCAGTGTTTCATAGCATGATATGAGAAAGTGAAGGATTGGTCTCTTAGAATATTATAAAAAAAAGATATAGCTTTCCCTTTTGATAGAGACCGTAAAAACCAATGGTAAATAGTATTTTTAGAAGATATGAAGTCATATTATATCTGTACAGAAGACAGTATTTCACTGAGTATGATCCATTGTGAATAAGCAGAGGATGTTAGTAGGTATGTGGAGCAAAGTATATCAAAAGGGATTAGTTTATTAAGAGTATATAATTGATGAACAAACCATATACCTGTCCGTTGCCACCGTTTCCATGAAAGGGATTTGCCTTGGTTTTGGATATTGGGATTATTCCAAAGGGACATGAGTGGGCTAACACTAATTGAGATATCAGCTATTTTATCTAAATGATGGAGAGCATGCTGCGTTGAATTCAAAAGAGAGTATTTTCTCAAATGTCTGGGTATTGATATCGTTAATAGGCAAGAGATGTGTAAAGGTTTGCATAGAAAACATTCCATTTCATACCAATTAGGAGGGTCTTGAGAGAAGGATCATTGACCCAGTAAGCTCCATATTTAGTTAATGAAGCAATATAGTAGTGGTAGAAATCTGGAAAGTTAAGACTACCGTTAATTTTAGAGGCCTTCAGCTTGGCTAGAGCAATTCGAGGTTTTTTCTTGTTCCATATAAATTCAGATAGCTTCTTATTTAGCCAATGGAAAAATGATTTCTGGCATAAAAGAGGAAGCATTGAGAGGATGTAATTAATTTGAGGTGCTAGGGTCATTTTGATGGATGCTATTCTACCCCACCAAGACAAATAAAGTGGAAACCACCTAGATGTAGTGTTAAGAACTAAATTTTTGATTTTGGATATATTAAGATCTTGAGCAAAGACTGGATCTTTGTGTATTAAAATCCCTAAATATTTCACAGCTTCATTTGACCATGTGAATGGAAAATTAGCCAAGTCTGATTGAAGAATGTTATTGTTCAGAGGAAAGATTTCTGATTTCTCCCAATTTACAGAATATCCTGAGAAGCTAGAATATTGTTTGATGATATGTATAAGATGAGGGAGAGAAGATTGAGGGTTCCTTAGAAAAATTAATACATCATCAGCATATGCTGCTAGTTTGAAGTCTCGATCAGAGGAGGGAATACCATTAATTAGTGGGCATTGTCGAATAGCAGAGAGAAGAGGCTCCAACACTAAATTGAACAATAGTGGTGAGAGAGGACAGCCCTGTCTAGTGCCTCTGTGAAGGGGAAATTTATTGGATAAAGAGTTATTAATTAGAATACGAGCATTAGGACTATGATATAATGTTTTTATCCATTTCGTGAAAAATGATCCAAAGTTATACCATTTTAGGACACTGAAAAGAAAAGACCACTCCACTCGATCAAAGGCTTTTTCAGCGTCTATAGCTAGGCCTATTATTGGGTCTGTCAATGTTTTAGCATGAGCATTGATGTGGTGAAAAAGTCGTAGGTTATCTCCTATATATCTTTGTTTAATAAATCCCGTTTGGTCTTTGTGTATAAGATGTGGAATCACTTTGGTGAGTCTTAAAGCAAGTAACTTTGCCATTATTTTATAATCTAAGTTAAGGAGAGAGATGGGACGGAAGTTTTTGACCAAGGTAGCTTCTCTGTCAGGTTTAGGGATTACAACGATGGTGGCTTCTGTGAAATTAAATTGTTTATCTGGAGAGGAGTGGAGGAAATCATAGTATGTAAGGAGATGAGGAGCTAAGATGTTTCGAAATAGTTTATAAAATTCGTTAGTAAAACCATCCGGACCTGGGGCTTTTCCAGTCGGTAGGGAAGATATAGCAGTTTCTATTTCTGTTATGGTTATCGGAGAATCTAGTTCCAATTTAACAAGCTCCGATATGGTCGGGTGAGATAAGGAGGAAAGAAAAGAGTCTTTATCTGATTCAGGAGCCACAACTTCAGATTTATATAATGAAGTATAAAAATTTTCAAATTGAGAAGAAATTGAAGATCTGGTTTTGACTAATTGTCCTAATGAATTTTGGATAGATGTGATATGTAATCTTTTGGATTTAATTTTAAGGTATCTGGCCAGTGGACGACCCATAAGATTATCCCCCATATAGTGACCAGAATTGGAAATGAAGATATCTCGTCTGGCTGTGCATGAAACTAAAGTATTATATTCATATTTAAGTTTTTGGATATGTTGGAGAATAGTTGGGTCATGTAAGTGATTAGACATATGTTGTATTTCTAATGTTTTAATAGCGTTTTCCAATTCTTTTTCTTTTTTCATGGACTGTTTTTTTTTCCAAGAGGCAATTTTTATCAATTCACCTCTAAGGGTTGCTTTATAAGCTTCCCAGATTATGGAAGGACAAACTTCAGGATCTTTAGAGTTATTTTCGAAGAATTCTAATGTAAATGAGTTGATTTTTTCAACAGTTTCTTCATCCAAGAGTAAGGCGTTGTTTAGTCGCCAAGAAGGAGATTCATTACGTGGAGCCGAAATAGAAATATATAAAGAAATGGCAGCATGGTCCGTAAGGGAGATTGGATATATATTAGTATTAGTAAGGTCATGAATGAGAGAGGAGGATATAAGAAAGAAATCAATTCTCGAGTATGTATTATGTGGTGGTGAAAAATGTGAATATTCTCTACCTTTCGGGTGAAGTAGTCGCCAAGGATCTACAAGGGAGAAAGCATCTTTTAGGGCCTGTAGAGCTGTGAAAGACTTGGTCTTGGATGGTTTACAGGAAGAAGATCTATCAATATACAAGTCTTGGATTTGGTTAAAATCTCCACCCAATATCAGAGAACAAGAACTGAATTCAATTAGTGCTAGTTGAATGTCTCTAAAAAAATCCGGGTGATCTTTAACCAGGCCATAAATATTGAGAAGAACAAAGTCTATTGAGTGCAATGCAGCATGTACCAGACACCATCTTCCCTCCGTGTCTGTTTTAATTGAATGAATAATGGGAGAGAGTTTATCTTTAAGAAAGATTGAAACACCATTTTTCTTTTGATAAGTCGCAGGGAAGTATATATGAGCAGAGTATCCCTTTAGTTGAAATTTCGTGGCGGCAGCAGATGGGAGGTGGGTTTCTTGTAATAAAATTACGTCTGGATGTTTATTGGACACATAATTGGATATCTTTTTTCTTTTAATGGGATGATTCAGGCCATTCACATTAAAGGAAAAAACATGTAGGTCAGCCATAATATATGATTTGCGTTGGAGAGATATGCAGTATATCACATTTGTCGAGAGAAGATATCTGATATATTAGTGAGATAAGGTAGACACTCCTGTCTAATAAGAAAAGTAGAAAAGACATTAAAAGAAGAAAGAAGAAAATAGTAATGACCTCATAATATGTGGTCAGAAAATAGATAAACCAAACTATCATGTACATATTAAAATATTTTAAGGATGCTTCTATGAGCATATAAGAATGACGCATGTGAAGCATCTAACATCTAACAAGATCCACACCTAATCAGTAATATAAATGTGAAGATTAGTGTGCTTAATTTAGCAGGTTATATAAAATTTGTATTTCATTACATAACATAACATGTTAAGATGTTCTAGTTTTCTTCTAAGCTCACAGCTGGGAACCCAAGTGGGTCTGGATGCCAAGTATTCTCCAAACACCAATGACAATCAATATAACTGATAATGCACTGGTATAATTGATTCATACTTCCAGGCTCCTATAATCAATCTTACAGCTGCATTTTGTAGAAGCTGCAACCATGGGGGGTTTCAATATTATTACAATAGGCCACATTTACAATAATCCAACTCTGAAAAAGATTCAAGTGTCTATACAAGAAATTTCAGACTCTCCACTGTTAAGTAGGGACATAGCTAGCACATCTGTCACAAGTTCCAAACAGTCATTTAAATGACCATCAATATCTGTGATTTCATCAAAGCTCATTTTTCCTTTAATTTTAAGATAGGGCAGTATATCAAATGCTAATTAACTTAGGGGTCCTTTCACTAAGGCAAGCTAGCCATTTTAGCGTTTGCTAAATGCTAACTTGTCCATAGACTATAATGGACACGTTAGCGTTTAGCGCAGGGGTAGGGAACTCCGGTCCTCGAGAGCCGTATTCCAGTCGGGTTTTCAGGATTTCCCCAATGAATATGCATGAGATCTATTTGCATGCACTGCTTTCAATGCATATTCATTGGGGAAATCCTGAAAACCCGACTAGAATACGGCTCTCGAGGACCGGAGATCCCTACCCCTGGTTTAGCGCTAATATTTAGCGCGTGCTAAAATGGCTAGTGCGCCTTAGTGAAAGGACCCCTAAGTTAATTAGCATTTGATATACTGCTCTATCTTGGAGAAGTTCAGGGTGAGTACAATTTTTTCTATCAAGTACTCTAAAGTATTTTCCCTATCTGTTGCAGCGGCCTAACATCATAAAAATTGCCATACTGGAACAGACTGAAGGTCCATCAAGTCCAGCATCCTGTTTCCAACAGTGGCCAACCCAGGTCCCAAGTACCTGGCAGAAACCCAAAGAGTAGCAACATTCCAGAGCTGAGATTGTGATGTCATAATGCCTCATTGCACCAGTGCCTAAGAGCCAAACTCATCAGTGATGTCACAATGGCTTGATTATCCTATACATAGTTCACATAAGAACATAAGAATTGCCATACTGGGACAGACCGAAGGTCCATCAAGCCCAGTATCCTGTTTCCAACAGTAGCCAAACCAGGTTCCAAGCACCTAGATAAATCCCAAGCAGCAAAGCAGATTCCATGCTGCTTATCCTAGGAATAAGCAGTGGATTTCTCCAAGCCATCTCAATAATATCCAAATCTTTTTTAAACCCCAATAAGCTTAATGATTTCACCACATTCTCTGGCAATAGGTTCCACAGTTTAATTACACGTTATGTGAAGAAATATTTTCTACGGTTTGTTTTAAATCTACTACTTAGTAGCTTCATCGCATGTCCCTCTAGTCCTAGTATTTTTGGAAAGCGTAAACAAGTGATTCACATCTACCCCCTCCACTCCACTCATTATTTTATGGACCTCTATCATATCACCCCTGAGCCATCTCTTGTCCAAGATGAAGAGCCCTAGTCGCTTTAACCTTCCCTCATAGGGAAGTCGTCTCACCCCTTTCATCATTTTTGTCGCCCATCTTTATACCTTTTCTAATTCTGCAATATCTTTTTTGAGATATGGCAATCAGAACTGCACCCAGTAGTCGAGGTGCAGCCGTACCTTAGAGCGATACAAGGGTATTATAAACATTTTCATCAAACTATGGTACCTGGGGCAATGGAGGGTTAAGTGACTTGCCCAGGGTCACAAGGAGTGGCGCTGGGACTGAGCCCACAACCTCAAGAGTACTGAGGTAGCAGTTCTAACTACTAGGTCACCCTTCCATTTAGCTGACACCTTTACACTGGTAGCTCAATACAGATACAGTAGGTCTTTTTCTGTCCTAAATGTATATCTGTAGCAATGGAGAGTGATTTGCCCAAGGTGAGGAGAACTACTAGGTTACTTCTCCACTCCAGCTTTCTTTCTTTCTTTCCCACTTATGGATACAATCTACTTTTTGATTTTCAAGCCATTCTACTTACTTTCTGTAAACAGGTATTCTATCACAGTGGTTCCCAACCCTGTCCTAAGGAACCCCCAGCCAGTCAGGTTTTCAAGATATCCCTAATAAATATGCATGAGAGAGATTTGCATATAATGGAGGAGACAGGCATGCAAATATGTCTTATGCATAATCATTAGGGATATCTTGAAAACCCCACTGGCTGGGGGGTCCCCTAGGACAGGGTTGAGAACCATTGATCTAACACAGGGGCAGGGAACTCCGGTCCTCAAGAGCCGTATTCCAGTCAGGTTTTCAGGATTTCCCCAATGAATATGCATGAGATCTATTTGCACGCACTGCTTTCAATGCATATTCATTGGGGAAATCCTAAAAACCCGACTGGAATACGGCTCTCGAGGACGGGAATTCCCTACTCCTGATCTAACAGGTTATATTTAATATAAACCGCATTTAACTTTCATCCACATTCCCAGTAGTTATATATCATCTGCATACACATAACAGATTAATTCATACTCTTTAATGATCACAAGCAGAGGACTCTAACAAATGAGTCCACAAAAAGAGAAGCACCCAGCCCAAGAGGATGCAAAACATACAAACATGAATTAGTAGACATGAGAGCACCAACCCTATACTCTTCTGACTCCTCCTGGGACACTTCCTTTCTCCAATGCACCCAGAAAGTTCTTCCAATTAAGCCAACCACGCAAGTATCTGGCCCCTCCCTCCAAAACAACATGATATAATTGCTTTTAGCAGTAGGTTGTGATCATTCAAAACCATAAGAACATAAGAATTGCCGCTGCTGGGTCAGACCAGTGGTCCATCCTGCCCAGCAGTCCGCTCACGCGGCGGCCCTCAGGTCAAAGACCAGTGCTCTAAATGAGTCCAGCCTCACCTGCTTACATTCCAGTTTAGCAAGAACTTGTCCAACTTTGTTTTGAAACCCTGAAGTGTGTTTTCCCCTACAACAGATTCCGGAAGAGCGTTCCAGTTTTCTACCACTCTCTGTGTGAAGAAAAACTTCCTAACGTTCGTACGGAATCTGTCCCCTTTCAACTTTAGAGAGTGCCCTCTCGTTCTTCCTACCTTGGAGAGGGTGAACAGTCCGTCTTTCTCTACTAAATCTATTCCCTTCAGTATTTTGAACGTTTTGATCAAGTCCCCTCTTTTCAAGGGAGAAGAGGCCCAGTTTCTTCAATCTCTCACTGTACGGCAACTCCTCCAGCCCCTTAACCATTTTAGTCGCTCTTCTCTGGACCTTTTCGAGTAGTACCGTTCTTTTTTTTACTGTTAATAAAGCCCTGTTTTACTAAGGTGCGCTAACTGATTTAGCGCACGCTAATCAAATTAGCACACACTAAACGCTAACGCGTGCATGTTAGTCTATGGACTCATTAGCATTTAGGCCCTGATTCTACAAAGTGCGTCCCCGATTTTAGGCAGCTGTAGGCGTCCTACAGCTGTCTAATCAGCCCATCGGGATGCACGTTTTTATAAAAAATGCTCCCCAGGCAGGCCGCCTATATTAAAGGCGCCTCCGGGAGCCTAGGGAGGCCCGCAAAACGCCTAAGCTCGCCTAAGGGCCTTAGGCGGGTCTTAGGTGAACCTAGGTGGCCCTACGCGTCTCCCTAGTAGAGGAAGAGACGCTTACAATGTAGGCCAACAAAATGCTGGTCTACATTGTAAGTAGACGCGGCCGCTATACTTATTGCGGCAAGGGATCTCTCTGCTGCTATAAGTATAGCGGGCCTCGGCCGCCTGTCCAATTGCTGGCAGGAGGGTGCCCAAACCCTCCTGCCAGAAGATGCCACCCCGACACTACCGATCGCTGGCAGGAGGGTGCCCAATCCCTCCTGCCGGAAGACGCACCCCCTCCGCACCCCCCCCCCCCCCCGACACTACCGATCACCGGCAGGAGGGTACCCAATCCCTCCTGCCAGAAGACGCACCCCCCCCCGCGCTAACAGCCCTCAAACCTCCCCCCCACCAAACTAACCTTTCCTTGTTGGCCAGACAGGACTTGCCCATCCAGCCAGCAGGCCCTTCTCGTCAAAATGAGGTGGGCCCGCCCCTTCCCGGCCCATCCTTCCGAAGCCTAAGGCCTGATTGGCCCAGGCTCTAGATGGCATAGCGGGTCCGCCCATCCCCACTTAATCTAAGGCCTGATTGGCCCAGGCTCTAGGCGCCTTCACCGAAAGGGTGGTCGATCATTGGAATGAACTTCCACTGCAGGTGATTAAGGCCAGCAGTGTGCTAGATTCAGGAAAGGGAAATCGTGTTTGACGAATTTACTCCAATTCTTTGAGACCGTGAACAAGCAAACTGATAGTGGAAAGCCGGTGGACATAATATACTTGGACTTCCAGAAAGCATTTGACAAAGTTCCACATGAAAGACTTCTCAGGAAACTACAAAGCCATGGCATAGAGGGAGATATACAAAGATGGATAGGCAAATGGCTGGAAAATAGGAAACAGAGAGTGGGCATAAATGGGAAGTTCTCCGACTGGGAGAAAGTGACTAGTGGTGTACCCCAGGGCTCGGTACTTGGGCCGATCCTTTTTAATATTTATATCAATGACCTGGAAAACGGAACATCCAGTGAGATCATCAAGTTTGCAGACGACACAAAACTCTGCCGGGCAATCAGATCGCAGGAGGACAGTCAGGAACTCCAGAGCGATTTGTGTCGGTTAGAAAACTGGGCGGAGAAATGGCAGATGAAGTTCAATGTGGAGAAATGCAAGGTAATGCATTTAGGCAGTAAAAATAAGGAATACGAGTACAGAATGTCAGGTGCAACTCTGGGAAAAAGTGAACAAGAAAGGGATCTGGGTGTACTGATAGATAGGACCCTGAAGCCGTCGGCACAATGCGCGGCAGCGGCAAATAAGGCAAATAGAATGTTGGGCATGATAAAGAAAGGAATCTCGAGTAGATCGGAGAAAGTTATAATGCCGCTTTATAGGGCAATGGTTAGACCCCACTTGGAATACTGCGTCCAACATTGGTCTCCCTACCTAAAGAAGGATATAAAACTGCTGGAGAGGGTGCAGAGGCGAGCAACTAAACTAGTGAAGGGTATGGAGAAACTGGAATATGAGGATCGACTTAAAACACTGGGATTGTTCTCCCTTGAGAAAAGGAGACTGCGTGGGGATATGATCGAGACCTTCAAAATACTGAAAGGAATCGACAAAATAGAGCAGAGAAGATTATTTACATTGTCCAATTTGACACGGACAAGAGGACATAAAATGAAGCTAAGGGGGGGCAAGTTCAGGACTAATATCAGGAAGTTCTGCTTCACACAGAGAGTGGTTGACATCTGGAATACTCTCCCAGGGGAGATGATTGCAGAATCGACAGTCCTAGGCTTCAAGGGCAAACTAGATGCATATCTCCTTGAGAGAGGCATATAGAGATATGGTTGGCTATAGGGTAAGCCAGGTGTATACCTGGCAGGGCCTCCGCGTGTGCGGATCACCGGACTTGATGGACCGAAGGTCTGATCCGGAGATGGCGCTTCTTATGTTCTTATGGGATATGCAAGTGGGATCTCTAGCGGGTGAAGTTCGGAGGGTGGGCCATTAGCGTGGGCAGACTTGATGGGCTATGGCCCTTTTCTGCTGTCTTATTCTATGTTTCTAAGTTGTAGACAATTATTAATCCCCCTTATGAAGCCAGGTTAGGTCTTTTTTTTTTTTTTTAATTATCGCTGGCCATGGCGGTTTTAGCTCCGACGTTCATAGGAATTCTATGAGCGTCAGAGCTAATACCGCCGCGGTCAGCAATAAAAAAAAGCTTGACGTGTTTTCATAAAAGGGGTGGAGGGTAAATGAGAGACAGCGCTTTCCTACTGACAATACATAAAAATCTGCTCAGATTATCAAGCTAATAAAATGAGCAAAAGAACAAAAATGATTGAGGGAAAGAGAACCAAGAAAATCAAAATCTCAGTTTGTTACGTTTGTTGGTAATAAAATGCCACCAAGACTTTGGGGCTCATTTACTAAAATGTGCAAATCTCTGGGTTTAATGTGTTCTAACGAAGGACTTAATTGCGCACTAAGCCCAAATCTAATATAGCACTTTTTTTATTAGAGCATTTTACTTTTTGTCATTTTTTGGGGAATTTTAGGTCATGCACTAATGTATCTGTAAAAAGTGCGGGAGCATTTACAGCCTCAGTTAACACATCCATGCCCATTCTCCTCCACCCATGGCATAAAATGTGTGAACTAGTGTGCACAGACAAAAATTAAAATAAAATAAAATAAACCAAACGCTATTACACATTTTACAGCAGGCCCTCCTTTTTGTTGGGTTTTGGTTTGGTTTTTTTTGGAGGTGACACAAATTGATTTTCAGACAATTTCTGTAACTGCCTACAGATCCTTTCCTTGTTAGGAATCTCCTTTAGGCACACTTCAGCAAAATATTTTGAGGGTCAAAAGATGATTTCCAACAATATGAAACCAAAAGACCCTTCTTATGTACATCAATTTTTTAATGGACCTCAGTGGCTACCCTCTGAGGACTGATTTTGTCCTAACCCATGGTGAAGTCCCCACCATGTGATTGAAGAAAATGAAGATGAGTATTTAAAATGCATAAATAAAAATATATAAATAAAATTTTTTAGTTGTACAGTATATAGTTCTAAAGAATATAGGTGCAAAAATGGACTAATGACGATTTTGGGATATTAAAGCTCAGTACCCAGACATTTGAGAAGGTACTCTTTGTTGGGTTCAACGCAGCATGCTCTTCATCTTTTAGATACATTAGCTGAGATCTCAGTTAATGTTAGCCCACTCATGTCTCTTTGGAATAATCCCAAAATCCAAAACCATGGCAAATCCCTCTCATGGAAATGGTGGCAGCGGGCAGGTATATGGTTTGCCCATCAATTGTCTACTCTTACTGCGTCAGTTCCTTTTGATATACTTTGCTCCACATACCTGCTGCCTTCTTCTGTTTATTCACAGTGGCTCTCACTCATTGGAGTGCTGTCTTCTGTGCATATACGTTTTGACTTCATGACTTCCAAAAATACTATCCGCCATTGGTCTTTATTGACTCTATTAAAAGGCAAGGCTATATCTTTTTTCTATAATATTTTGAGAGATCATTCCTTCACTTTTTCACCTCAATCTATGAAACACTGGGATATTATACTCACCACTCCGCTTTCTGACATTGATTGGGAACTCTTTTGGTCTTCAACAAACCGCCCGCTTTTATCTTCTAGAGTTTCACAATCAATGTTCTTTATTATGTGGAATGCAGTATGGACCCCATTTCGCATGTGGAAAGCCAACTTAAAGCAAGACTCTGTTTGCTGGAACTGTTTGAAAGAGGAGGGAACTCTTGATCATATGTTTTTTCATTGTACTTTGGTCCGCTCCTTTTGGACTCAAATTTGGAACACCATACAATCTATCACTAACTGCTCGGAAGAGATCTCTATGGACATTATAATCCTTCGCTCTCAACATCCCTGTTTCGCATAATCAAACTGTCTTCCTAAGCTCATGCACATTCTGAAAAATTGGAAATCATCTTCACTACTAGACTATACTTTTTGGTGGAACTCTCTGTGTATGTATCATAGATTTGAATCCTATGCATATGAGAGTAAAATTACACTCCGAACCTCCATGAATTTGAAGAGCAAAAAATCACCCTGGTCATTCCTGGATTCCTATGTACGCTCTGCTTCGTAGACACTCCTGTCTTCCCTTCCTTTTCTTCTCTTTTCTTCTTTCTTTCTTTTCTCTTTTAATTTCTATTTCTGTTCTCCCTCATCTTTTTCTCATATAGTCTTCACAAGCAGTTCCAATACTTGGAGCTTTTCTTACTGCTATGGTCCTCTACAGTTAAATATATATTTGCAGATTCTTTATACACAAAGCTTTATTTTGTTTTTATGTATTTGAAATGCTCCCTGTATTTTTCAAAATACTCAATAAAAATTATTGAACTAAAAAAATAAAATAAAATAAAGCTCAGTTAGGACAAAATCAGTCTTCCGAGGGTAGCCACTGAGGTCCATTAAAAAATTGATATACATATTGATAAGAAGGGTCTTTGTTTCATAGATCCTTTCCAGCATTACTTCACCTCTTCTAGATTTGATGATTAGCAAACAGGCGTAGTATTCAATCAACAGTAGAGCTATATACGTATTTTCATTCAATTATTAACCTGTCCAATTTTGTTGACTATGCCACAGCTTCAGATAATCTTATACTCAGACTGACTTGATTTCCTTCTTGCAATTTATTTTCTTGCATATATTTAACAGACTTTTTATGGAATTTGGGCTAATTAGCATAACATCATGTACTGCATGATAATCACTTTCCAACCTTTTTTTAAAATCAGTGTGATGCCAGTTTCTCAGCAGGTGTTTCCTAGTCATAACTAGAACCAAGCCTTGAAATAGACCAGAAAAAAAAAAAAAAAAGAACAGGTGGTGGTTCTGACAGCCAACAAAACAGAACTGGGCATTGTCAGTCCATTCCAAGAGCAGTGGATGCAGAAGGTGGTGGATGAGCAATACAGGCTCCAGGTTAAACTGGAGAAAGTGAAAGCAAATGACAACTCCATTTGGAGCCAGAGGTGACAGCCCAGACTGATCCAAGATTGTGGTGGCAAGAGAACCAACTCTGCAGAGGACCAAAGATACAGCAGATCAACTGGCAACGTGCAAACTCAGGATCAGACAACTGTGGGATGGCCTGACACTATGAAACAGGAATAGAAGAGGGAGGTGTGTGGGAGTATGGGAAAAGAGTAAGGGATCAGGAGGAGTGTGAGGCAGGGAGAAAATACGTAAATGGAGATAAAAAATGGGAATTGTGGAAAGAGTGAGGCTGTGGGGTGATTAGTGAGGGGACTGTAATGAGTGTGTGGGAAATAAACTGAGGGAATCAGAGGTGTAGGGACTTCCCTTCCTCTATCCATGATCTTCTTTTTTTCATGCGTCCTCTCCTTTACTTCCTATTCTTTTTATGCTTCCTAACACTCCCTGTCCTCCCCTCCCTCTGTGTTTCCATCTCCCTTCCCCTTCCTCTTCCCCCCCCCCCACTGTGGTACAGCATCTCTCCCTCTCTTTACTTCCTCTTTCCCATTACCCAGCATCCCTCCTTCCCTCTCACCTATACAAAATCTTTTTCTTCCTTTCCTCCACCATTGCCCCCTCTCCTTCCTTCCTTCAATATAGATTTACATCTCCCCCCTCTCTCAATTCCCCCTCCCCCCTCAGTTTTTTAAAATCAGTCTTCTAAAGGTTCGTGATAGTGGCACCCAGGATGATAGACATATGTTACCTGTGGCCTGTTTCAGAGCTTTCCCTCTGACCTGTCCCACCCCCTCTGATGCAACTTCATGTCCTGCATGGGCAGGATGGGTCAGAAGGAAAGTTCCAGAACAGGCCGCATGCAGCAAATGTCTATTATTGCTGCTGCTGTCACCAGAGACCTTTAGAAAATCAATTTTAAAGTAACTGGGAAGGGAGGGGGAAGAAATGAGGGGGGATGTCAAACACCAGGCAGAGAGAAGAAATTAAAGGATAGCTATCATAACATAGTAGATAACGGCAGATAAAGACTTCTATGGTCCATACAGTCTGCACCACAAGAAAAAAACCATAAGGTATGATGATCAACCAGATCTTTAAAGATAAGAGGGAACATTGTGATTTTTGATTAGCTTTTGAAGGTAACCCTTCTTTAGATTAGAAATAAGCAAATGTTGACAGCTACCAGTATATGTAAGAATATGTTTGTGAACATTTGCAGAGGCTGATGGAAAGCCGCAATAGCACTCAGGTGGACTCGTATAGATGTAGACTTGAGACCAGACTGAGACAGGTGTAGAAGATAGTCCAATACAGAGGATAGGGAGACTCGCTGAGGCTCCTTGGAATTGGAAACACGCCAGGAAGAAAATCTAGTCCACTTCTGGGAGTAGCATTGACGAGTAGCAGGCTTCCTGGAAGCCTCCAAGACATCCCTCACCGTCTGGGAAAACTGGTGAGGAGTTACGTTGAGAGGAACCAAGCTGTCAGGTGGAGAGACTGCAGGTTGGGATGAAGCAGTGATCCTTGATGCTGAGTAAGTAGTGAAGGAAACACTGGAAGAAGGACCGGTTCCCTGCTGCTGAGTTGAAGTAGAAGGGAGAACCAAGGTTGCCTGGGCCACCAAGGAGCTATCAGAATCATGGTGGCTTGGTCGGATTTCAACTTGACCAGAGTCTTTTGAATGAGAGGAAATGGAGGAAACGCACACAGAAAGCGATTCCCCCAATCCAGCAGAAAGGCATCTGCCTCGAGGCGATGAGGAGTGTAGATCCTGGAGCAAAAGTGAGGCAGTTTGAAGTTGTGGGGAGCCGCAAAGAGGTCTATCTGAGGCGTCCCCCATTGTGCAAAGATCTGATGAAGGGGTTTGGAATGGAGAGTCCATTCGTGAGGCTGGAGGAGACGACTCAAGTTGTCTGCCAAGACATTGTCCTTCCCCTGAATGTAGACAGCTTTGAGGAAGGCGTTGTGGCGAACCGCCCAATCCCAGACTCGGAGAGCTTCCTGGCAGAGGGAGGCCGATCCCGTGCCCCCCTGCTTGTTGACATAATACATGGCGACCTGGTTGTCTGTGCGAATGAGGACCACCATGTCGTGAAGCAGATATTGAAAAGCTTGAAGAGCATAGAAGATGGCTCTGAGCTCCAGAAGATTGATTTGATGGAGACGGTCCACACTGGTCCAGAATCCCTGAGTGCGAAGACCATCCAGATGAGCCCCCCAGGCATAGGTCGAGGAATCGGTTGGGAGAACCTTCTGGTGGGGAGGAGTGTGAAACAGCAAACCTCTGGATAGATTCGAAGAGGTCATCCACCAAAGTAGAGACTGCCGAAGAGCAGGAGTGACTATGATGTGTCGAGTCAACGGGTCTGACACTTGAGTCCATTGCAAAGCCAGGGTCCACTGAGGAATTCTGAGATGGAGTCTGGCAAAAGGCGTCACATGAACTGTAGAGGCCATGTGGCCCAGGAGGACCATCATGTGTCTCGCTGAGATGGACTGGCGAGAAGACACAGACTGGCAGAGATGAAGAAGAGCATCCAGGCGCTGAGGAGGAAGAAATGCTCGAAGTTGAATGGTGTCCAGGACCGCCCCGATGAAGGGAAGAGACTGGGTAGGCTATAGATGAGATTTGGGGAAGCTGATCTCGAAGCCCAAACTCTGCAGGAAGCAAATCGTGGCCAGGGTCGCCGAAATGACCTCTGGAGCTGAGGGGGCCTTGATGAGCCAGTCGTCGAGGTAGGGAAACACCTGAAGACCCCTGTTCCGGAGTGCAGCGGCCACCACCACCAGACACTTCGTGAAGACTCTGGGAGACGAGGACAGGCCGAATGGAAGCACTCGATACTGCAGATGTAGATGTCCCACCCGAAATCTGAGGAACTTGCGGGAGGCCGGATGAATGAGAATGTGAGTGTAGGCCTCCTTGAGATCCAGAGAGCATAACCAGTCGTTCTGCTCGAGGAGGGGGTAGAGAGAAGCAAGGGTCAGCATGCGAAACCTCTCCTTGACCAAGAACTTGTTGAGTGCCCGAAGGTCCAGAATGGGTCGCTGGTCGCCCGTCTTCTTCGGGACGAGGAAGTACCAGGAGTAAAAACCCCGGTTGTGCTGGTCCACCGGGACCGGCTCGACGTCCCGAAGCCGGAGCAATGCCTGAGCTTCCTGAAGAAGGAGGGCGGTCTGTGTCAAGTTGGAAGGATACTCTCTTGGAGGGTGGCCCGGAGGGACCCGATGGAATTGAAGAGAGTATCCTTCTCTTACGATGGAAAGGACCCAGAGGTCGGTGGTAATAGCCTCCCAGCGATGATAAAAATGGTGGAGGCGACCCCCGATAGGAAAAACAGGGCAATGCAGAACAAGGTTGGTTATGCTCCCTGGGATGGAGTCAAAAAGGCTGAGTAGCCTTAGGTGTAGCCGGCGTTTGAGGTTTCTGCTGAGCCTTCTGAGGAGGCTGCCTCTTCGCTGGTTGTCTCGCAGCTGGAGCCTGCCTCGGAGTGTAACGCCGCTGATAGATCAAGGGCGGTCTAGATGGTCGAGACTGTTGAGGCTTGGGCTTAGGTCGAAGGATAGATTGAAAAGACTTTTCATGGTCAGAAAGCTTCTTCGTCACTGTCTCGATGGACTCGTCAAACAAATCCGCTCCCGCACAAGGCACATTGGCAAGCCTGTCCTGGAGGTTCGGGTCCATGTCAATTGTCCGAAGCCAGGCCAACCGACGCATGACCATGGAACAGGCAGCAGCACGTGCCGAAAGCTCAAAAGCATCGTACGAGGATTGCATAAGCTGGAGACGAAGCTGGGAAAGCGAGGCTACTACTTCCTCGAATTCAAAGCGAGCCTGAGCATCGATGTAGGGAGTAAATTTTCAAAGTACAGGCAAGAAGAACTCCAAATAAGATGCAAAGTAGAAATTATAATTAAGAACTCGGGAAGCCATCATCGAGTTCTGGTAGATCCTCCTCCCAAACTTATCCATCGTCCTGCCCTCGCGACCTGGAGGCACAGAGGCATACACCTGGGAGGGATGAGACCGCTTGAGGGAGGATTCGACTAGCAGGGATTGGTGAGAGAGTTGAGAGCCCTCGAACCCCTTGTGAAGGACTGTGCGGTATCGAGCATCCAATTTGCCCGGAACCGCAGGAATAGAATAAGGTGTCTCAAAACATCTCACAAATGTCTGATCCAGCAATTTATGGAGAGGCAGGCGAAGAGACTCGGCAGGAGGATGAGGCAAGTGCATGGTGTCGAGATACTCTTTAGAATATCGAGATCCTGTGTCCAAAGTAACATCCAAGTCATCAGCCATTTGTCTGAGAAAAGAAGAAAAAGACAACTGGTCTGCCAGTACAGGTCTCCGAGAGGGACTGGACGAAGTCGAAGCCTCAGGATCCAGAGAGACATGGGATCGACAGGGAGAGAAAGAGGTAGACGGTTCCTCATACTCCGGCCCCTCCGGTGGAGACAGGTCAGAGGAAGAGTATCCCAGACGTGGCAGTTTCTTCTGCAGCGAAACCTCAGAGTGGCGCGAGGAGTGCCGTGATGAATGCCTGGATCGATGCCCCTCATGGTGCCTGGAGGGAGAACGAGAATGACGATACTGCGCATGGTCCCCCGAAGCTTCCAGCGAGTGAATGGGACTCGAAGCTGTAGATCGAAGAGGCTGAATGGTCGACGCTTCACGTGACACAGCCCAGGCCTGGTATGGGGTGCGGAAGAACTCTTCCTGAGACTTGCTATGCCCAGGGCTTCGATTACAAACATGAGGAAAACCACCCTGTTGGCGTGGAGGCGTGATGGGCTCCACAGGAGGCATGTCGCTGAAGGAAGCCCGCCTCGAGGGACCGGCCGCCCTACGTCGCTCCTCCTCACTAAGTAGCGAGATCGACCGGCGAGGAAGAGGAGGAGGAGGGGGCGGTCCGCCCCCCGGAATCGGGACCGGGAGGTCACCCTGGATGGAGGCAATTAACCTGGGTCCCATAGTTTGCATGAGCTTGACAAACTGAGCTTCCAAGAGGGACCGTAGCGAAGCCGATATGGAGGGATCCGCACCAAAAGGGGGTCCTCCAGCACGGTCTTCGCACTCCTTCATGGTCGGGTGCTTCTGCTTGGAAGCTTTCGGCACCTTAATGACCACGGGTGGAATGGTGGAAGGCAGTACATGAGCCAAGGAGACGGGGACAGGCACCGAAGCCGAACTCGGGGCCGAAGCCGGGGTAAACGAAGCCGGTTTCAGAAGGCCTGGAGTAGCAGGAGTAGTCGCTGGCTTCGCATGGACAGGCGAAGCGGCCGATGAAGTCGAAGCCGAAGGTTCCTTAGCAGCTTCCATCTTGAACATCGACTCCCACAATAGACAGCGCCGCTTAAATGCCCGCGCTGTAAGAGTGGAACAAGGCCAGCACGATTTCGGGAAATGTTCTGGACCAAGACACTGCAGGCAGCGTCGATGCGGATCCGTCAGCGAAATCGCGCGCTGGCACTTGCTACACTTCTTAAAACCGGTGATTGGCCGGGACATAGGCCGAAAAAGCTCCGCCGCGAGATCGAAGGCGCGGGGTCTGAGCCACGTGGCCGACCCGGCCGCCTCGCCGGAAGAAAAAAATTTTTTCTTTTTTTTAAAGAATAAAAACAAAGAAAGACATGATAAAGAGTAAAATAAACCCAAATCGCGGCAATTAGAAGGCAAAAACGGGAATTCAGTCAGCGCAGAATTGAAGTAAAACTTCTCAGCTCCGCGGAAAGAGAAGAACTGAGGAGACACGCCCGGAGCATCGGGCGGGAAGGCACTGGCGCATGCGCAGTGCGGGCATCTCGAAACTTCTGAGTTTCTTCAAGCAAAATATGCTTGTGAGACGTCCGTATCGGGGCTCTGTCGGATGACATCACCCACTAGTGAGAATAGCTGCCTGCTTGTCCTGGGATAAAGACTTCTATGGTCCATCCAGTCTGCACCACAAGAAAAAAACCATAAGGTATGATGATCAACCAGATCTTTAAAGATAAGAGGGAACATTGTGATTTTTGATTAGCTTTTGAAGGTAACCCTTCTTTAGATTAGAAATAAGCTAATGTTGATAGCTACCAGTATATGTAAGAATATGTTTGTGAACATTTGCTTATATTTATTTTTGCTCTGAAGACAGTTTACCTTCGAAAGCTAATCAAAGAATGCACAGTTAGTCTAATAAAAAAAGGTATTACCTTTATTCTTTTTTATTTCTACTTAATTCTATATATTTATTTATTCAATTTTCTATACCATTCTCCCAAGAAAGCTCAGAACGGTTTACATGAATTTATTCAGGTACTCAAGCATTTTTCCCTGTCTGTCCCGGGGGCTCACAATCTATCTAATGTATCTGGGACAATGGGAGGATTAAGTGACTTGTCCATGTTCACAAGGAGCAGCATGGGTTTGAACCTCAGGGTGCCAAGGCTGTAGCTTTAGCCACTGTGCCACTCTCTGAAACAGTGGATTAAGGCACTCAAATATTTCTATAAGTGTTCTTTCATACTGAAATGATAAAGTATGTTGAGTAGATCAATGGAACAATCTGTTACTGGATTTTGAATCATATCTTTTGGATGGCAGAATGTGAAAAAAGGTGATTAATACTTTTGTAAAGCACTGTATTACCTTTTTTTAAAAAAACATTTTGGTGTAAACAGAATGTGAGTGTTAGGAGGGCAGTGACATACCTTGCATTTCTTTAAGTTTGTGTTTTGACTTTTTCTCCTAGGATCACCTTGCTTTCTCCATCACTTCAACCTGCTGCCTGAATTTTGCTGATCTCAGCTCCAAGCTCAGCGTATGGTTACGTTTCTGTGGAGTGTTTCAATTACTGTTATTTCCCTTCCTGTCAAGGACAGGTCACAACTAGCAATTAAAATATCTTTACAATATTCACAGGATTTGTGGAGTTTTGTTCTTTTTTACTAAAATTAGAATTAACATACAGCATAACTAGTACTTTTTTAAAATCAATAGCACAGATGCAAGTGCAATGGAAACTGCTGAATGCAAACGGTATAATGTCTACAATTTATTAAAAGATATGATTGATGGCCTTTGACTTGTTCTTGTCTTCTCTTCCAACTGAGAACACATATGTAATAAAAGATACAATAGGGCAGGGGTTGTCAAAGTCCCTCCTCGAAGGCCGCAATCCAGTCAGGTTTTCAGGATTTCCCCAATGAATACGCATGAGATCAATTAGCATGCAATGAAAGCAGTGCATGCAAATAGATCTCATGCATATTCATTGGGGAAATCCTGAAAACCCAACTGGATTGCGGCCCTCGAGGAGGGACTTTGACACCTCTGCAATAGGGGAATACAAGGTGGTACACAGGGAGATAAGGCTTTCTTCTTTAAAGCCCCATTTTCCAGTCAAACTTTAATGGACTGACATGTTCCCTTGGTGACAGATCTGAGGTATCAGCTGGTTATGCCAACAAGGATGGTTATGGAAATAAACCTAGGCTAGAAATAGAGATGTTGGTGAGTCCTAATGACCAAAGTGCCACCTCTGAGGAGTTGAAGAGTAATCGCTGGGTGCTCTGTGTATGCTGAGAATTAAATTGGATGACACATCCAGAGCGGAAAATGCCCTACTTCCTTCTCTAGCTGCATGACTTTGTTGATTCCCGACACTATCCTTGAGAGTACTGATGGGTCTACAATATTGGAGGAAACAGCGACCTGCCCAGGAAGATAGCAATAGATGTAATACCCCTGGGCTTGTTGTGGAGCCCCAGGGATGTCTTTTTAATATTCCCTAAGGCCTGGATTCTCTAAACAGCGATGTTGCTTGCTAAGACCCAAATTCTCTAAATGGTGCCATTGTCAGCGATATGTCAATTGTGTGATGGTGCCGTTTAGAGAATCACACCTCTGGCAAAGGCAGACACTGGAAATGTAGGCCAGGGTTTCAAGGCCTACATTTCTGGCATCAGCTTTGACGTTAATTGTGCCCACGCAGGCGCCTTAAGGTACCTAACACTACTTCTGGCATTAGCCACGCCTGTAATGGCATTAGGCACTGTAAAATGCCTCTGGAGGTGCGATTCTGGCAGTGTTTTTCTTTTTAAGGCACCAGTAAGCGCCTTGAAATTTCTTTTAAGTCCTCTTTTAAACAGCGTTTTGGACATAACTTAGTCACCTAAGTTAAGACACCGTTTAGAGAATATGGGCCTAAAAGCTTTGCCAGTAAGTAAACTCACTCAGGTGAATGGAGTCTATCAATGAAATGGTAGAATTGTTCAACACAAGGTGGGTCCCAAGTAATGCAAGGATACTTCTGCGATGTCTATGCTCAGTTTCAGAATTCTTAAGGTACAGCCATACTGGAAGAATGGGAATCTGGCACCCTTTGGATGATCCACACCCTACTATATAATTTCTTATATCCCGCAAATTTCAACTAGGATTCATTGCTGTTTACAAAGCTTTACTGAAGGTGCTGAACCTTGTTATGGCTTCATACTTGTCATCCCTTCTCTTGTTGAATTTGTTCTTAGTTTAATGCCAAAATTTATAGTACAAGTTTCTTTCAGTTTCTGCATTGTCAGTTTTCAATGCTTATACTGATGACATCACTGAAAAAAAATCAGTGTTCTCTGCCTCCATCTGCTGGTACAGTGATACAGTGCACTTGACTGGGCTAAGGGACAATAGGAAACAACCCATACATAACCTTCATAGCTGAAAATACACTCAAACACAATGGTCCAGCTTCCTATGTCCATTTCATTATCTTTAGTCCACAACAGCATTCAATAAAGATCTTGCCCTGTAACAAGATACTCTCCTGTTAACCCCTTGTGAGGTTAACAGTGTGGTATGAAGGCAGGCAGAAGGCTCCTTCTTTCTGCAGAAGCTTATATTTTGCAGAATACTATCTAAACTGCCGAAAAATCCCAGGCCATGGATAGGATGTGTGCAGAATGAGAACCGCTCTAAATATGACCTTGCTGCATTGCAAGATCTCTCAGTGGCTGTGTGCAGCACACTTCAGGTCACCTTTTCCCCAATAATACAAACTGCGTAGTGCATCTTCTCTGCCAACCCAGCAATCGAAACAAGCTGCAACTCAAGCAGTAACATTCTGGTTATTATTTTACTCTTATACTTTTAAAGATTATTAAATAAAAATGAAAACTATAAGGTGATACCTTTCTATTGAACTGGCAATATAGTTTTGACTTAGCTTTTGGAAACTAAGTCCTGATTCAGGAAATGGCGCCCGACACAGCAGGTGCCTTCAAAATGGGGGCTTACTGCATGTCAATCATCGGTAGGTACCGCTTTACAAGACAGATGCAAGTATTGCCAGACCAAAGGCCTATCTAGACCAGAAGTTCAACACACAGTACACGTACCCCAAGAGGTATGGGTACTATTGTCTGGGGGTACACAGCATCAGTGCTGTATGTTTCCCCAACTTCTTTCTGCTGTTGCGTATCTCCTGCCTTCTACATCTTCTCTCTCCCCCCCCCCTCCCCATGACCAACAGTGGCAACTCATTGTGTGCTTTTAACTTCCCCACATAGTTGCCGCTAGCATTAGTTTAGATGGCGATTCCATTAAACAGTCTCAGGGTCTTTGCTAGGCCAGCCCACCTCCGCTGAAAGAGAAAGTTGCATCATCGGAGGAGGGCAGAGAGGAGGAGAGGCACCTGCGCTGGTAGTGACTGACTTGTTTCTTTTGCGGCACATCTGGAATCTTGCCACGGCACACAGTTTGCAATACACTGTTGTAAAATATAGATGTGCAGCCCCATTTTATAGAGAACATAAAAATCAGAATTTGTACATCCAGGTCAGGATGTGTACAGTTCCGGTTCTATTTAAAAAAAGATCTACCAATATAGAGCCTCAGCCAAAATGAATGCAGGATACCACACGTACTTGCCTGCCTGTGTACCAGAAGCAGACATGCTGAAAACCCAGACAGAGAACACACAGCAAATTAACTAACTACTGCTTGTCAGAGAACCGACGAGATGAAATGCCACTCTGGATCTAATCCTTAATGGGCTAAGAGGACCTGCAAAGGAAGTGGAAGTAGTGGGACCGTTGGGAAACAGCGATCATAACATGATCAAGTTCAAAGTTGAAGTAGGAATACCGAAGGGAAAGAAAACCACAGCGACAACTTTTAACTTCAAGAAAGGAAATTATGAAGCAATGAGGGTACGGTAATTGTAAGGAAGAAACTCAGGAACAACACAAAGAAATGGCAGACTTATAGCTTTGGGGGCGACTTTTTATCTTCGACACCCTTGTAAATGTGTTATACAATATAGTATGAAAAAATATGTTTTCTTTGATCCAAGCCAGTTGACAACATTTTTGTCTACAGCACCTCAGGTTTAAGGGGGAATAAGAGGATAATTGATTTTTTGTTGACCTGTCTCTGCCTAAAGGGCCTATTTTCTTTTATATAACAACTTAGTTTGTTTAAATTACTTTAATCATCCGCTTTCCATGCCTTGGATCCATATAGTGGACTAGAGTTGAAGTTAAGCTATAATGATTTTTCTTGTAAAAAGTCTGAGAGTAGAAATGTTTATATTAGTACTTTATTGGCTTATCTTTATTTTTCTGTACAAGTGATACTTGAATTGTAAATTGAAAATATAAATAAATAAAAAAAAAAAAAAAGAAATGGCAGACTGTAGAGCAAGCCTGGTCTTTATTCAAGGACACAGTAAGCGAGGCACAAAATCTGTATATTCCCAGATTCAGAAAAGGGTGCAAAAAGAGCCAAACAAAAGACCCTGCGTGGATAACTAAAGAAGTGAAGAAAGCGATAGAGGATAAGAATTCATTCAAGAAATGGAAAAAGGGCAAAACCGAGGAGAACTGGAAAGAACACAGGAAGTATCAAAAAGAATGTCACCTCATGGTTAGAAAAGCAAAAAGAGAATATGAAGAGAGGCTAGCCAGGGAAGCACGAAATTTCAAACCGTTCTTCAGTTATGTTAAAGGGAAGCAGCCGGCTAGGGAGGAGGTGGGACCTCTGGATGACGGAGATAGGAAGGGAGTGGTGAAGGAGGAGAAAGAAGTGGCGGAAAGACTAAACATGTTCTTTTTGTCAGTATTTACAAAAGAAGACACATCCAACATACCGAAACCTGAACAAATCTTCAAAGGAGACCAAGCAGAGAAATTAACATCCATGGAAGTAAGCCTTGAGGACGTACACAGGCAGATAGAAAAATTAAAAACTGACAAATCCACCCTAGAGTATTGAAAGAACTAAAGGAGGAAATAGAGGAACTACTACAGCAGGTTTGTAATCTATCCCTGAAAACAGGCATGATCCCGGAGGATTGGAAGATAGCCAATGTTAAGCCCATCTTTAAAAAGGGATCGAGAGATGACCCAGGGAACTACAGACCGGTAAGTCTGGCCTCGGTTCTGGGGAAAATGGCGGAAGCGCTGATAAAATATAGCATTGAGGAGCATCTAGAGAGGCATAAACTTATGAAAACAAGCCAACATGGCTTCTGCAAGGGAAGATCGTGCCTGACAAACTTATTGCACTTCTTCGAAGGAATTAACAAACGGATGAACAAAGAGGACCCCATAGACATTGTATACTTAGACTTCCAAAAAGCCTTTGACAAGGTACTCCATGAATGCCTACTTCTGAAACTAAAGAACCATGGGGTGGAAGGAGACATACATAGATGGATCAGGAATTGGTTGGCAGGCAGAAAGCAGAGGGTAGGAGTGAAGGGCCACTACTCGGACTGGAGGAGGGTCACGAGTGGTGTTCTGCAGAGGTCAGTGCTTGGATCACTGCTATTCAATGTATTTGTAAATTATCTAGAAATGGGGACGAAGAGCGAAGTTGCAGATGACATCAAGTTATTTAATGGGGCTAGGACTAAAGAGGACTGCGAAGATTTACAAAGGGACCTAAACAAACTAGGGGAGTGGGCGACGAAATGGCAGATGAAGTTCAATGTAGAGAAACAGAAACCCGAGGTACAGCTACACAATGGGAGGGCTGTTATTGAGTGAGAGTTCCCAAGAAAGGGACTTGGGGGTAATAGTGGGCATGACAATGAAGCCATCGGCACAATGTGCAGCAGATGCTAAGAAAGCAGGAATAATCAAGAAGGGTATTACAAGCAGAACAAAAGAAGTTATCCTGCCATTGTATCGGGCGATGGTGCGCCCGCATCTGGAGTACTGCGTCCAATATTGGTCGCCATACCTAAAGAAGGACATGGCGATACTCGAGAGGGTTCAGAAGAGAGCGACACGTTTGATAAAAGGTACGGAAAACCTTTCATACGCTGAAAGATTAGAGAAACTGGGGCTTTTTTCGCTGGAGAAGCGGAGACTTAGAGGGGATATGATAGAGACTTATAAGATCATGAAGGGCATAGAGAAAGTGGAGAGGGACAGATTCTTCAAACTTTCAACAACTACAAAAACGAGAGGGCATTCCAAAAAATTAAAAGGGGACAGATTCAGAACCAATGCTAGGAAGTTCTTCTTCACCCAATGGGTGGTAGACACTTGGAACGCGCTTCCAGAGGGAGTGATAGGACAGGGTACGGTATTGGAGTTCAAGAAGGGATTGGACAATTTTCTGAAGGAAAAGGGGATAGAAGGGTATAGATAGAGGGCTAGTATACAGGTCCTGGACCTGATGGGCCGCCGCGTGAGCGGACTGCTGGGCATGATAGACCTCAGGTCTGACCCAGCAGAGGCATGGCTTATGTTATTTTTTTTTTTTTTCAGTACTTCTTATCTAACTTAAAGACAAACCTAGGTATAAAGAGAGCTGGCTTAAATTAGGCCAGAAAATCATCTCTCCTTCCTCTACCCATTGAAATGAGAAAAACAGCCCCTTCCTTATCCTCCTCTCAAATGCCCAATCTATTTGTGATTATTGCTGTTGACCGGGTCTCGACGCATCTGGGTAGGTAGAACCGACGTTCAGCTGAAACACTGGTTCTACCTACCCAGACATGGTGAGGCCAAAACAACAGCAATAATCAAGACGCCAACCGCAGAAGCCTGAGAGAATACCCAATCAATTTATTTAAAATTATTTATACATTGCAAATTACAACCTGCACGAAATCCATCCTCATTTTGACTTACAAAGCAGGTTCTTATGGATTGGGCACATGCGACCTGGGATCAGTGCAGGGGCACAGGTGGTTTTTTAATGATTGATGCTGCTAGGGATGGGACCGGGATGTCACAGAGCAGGTTTCTTGGATATCAAGCAGGTGAAGGAGGGCCACAAGGGGTTTTCATTTGGGGGAAGGGGGTCCTAGAAATCAGGTAAGCAATAAGGCAGTGGGCTGGGTGGGTTTCTTGGCAACTAGGCAGGTGAGAGAGGGGTTATTTCATGATTACATGTGTCTTCTATTTTCAATCCAGGATTCAGAGGACGGGAAATGGGAGACATGATCCTGGAAGTGAAATGCAGAATCACTGATCTTAAACTAGTTATAGCTGTGTAGCATAAGAACATAATAGCCTTACTGGGTCAGACCAATGGTCCATCTAGCCCAGTAGCCTGTCTTCACAGTGGCCAATCCAGGTCACTAGTTCCTGGCAAAAACACAAAAAGTTGCAACATTCCATGCTACTGATCTAGGGCAAGTGGTGGCTTTCTCCATGTCTGTCTCATTAACAGACTATGGACTTTGTCCAAACTTTTCTTAAAACCAGCTGCGTTAACCATTACCACAACTTCTGACAATGCTTTCCAGAGCTTAACTATTCTCCAAAAATATTTCCCTGTAACTTCATCAAATATCCCCTAGCCTTTGTAATTTCTGACAGAGTAAAAAATCGATCCACTTGTACCCGTTCTACACCACTCAGGATTTCGAAGACTTCAATCATATATCCCCTCAGCATTTCAGTTTCTAATGCAGAAAAGGGGTCTACGAGGCTGTAGCAAGCCTCCGAGAACAGTATGCAAATGCAGTACAAGGAGCTCATTAATATTAAAATGAGCTCTCCATGTGATGCAGAAAAGGAAACGCCCACCTATTGCCGGGTAAAGTTTTACAGGAGGTCTGGAGCTGCCAGTAGCTCTTTGTGCTTCTGTTCTGCAAGTGTATGTCCCACGCACCAATGAGACACAATCACATACCAAATGCACAATAGCTAGGTTCAAATCACTCTAAAACTTGTTCAGGATCAAATCTACAACCTCAGGCTGCTCAGGCAGGAGCTTTAGCCACTAAGCCACTCTTCCTGTGCTTGAGCTCATAAGCAGCAGAAAGCAAACAAACAAATAAAAACATCCAGCCCCAGACGTCTTTTTTTCCTCTGCTGCTGCTTATCAGAGCTCAAGCCCAACCCTACACAGTGTTGAGAAGTGGCTTAGTGGTTAGTGCCCCTGCCTGAGCAGCCTGAAGTTGTGAGTTTGATCCTGGGCAAGTCAACAAATTTTTTTTTAAACCTGCTTGAGAGCTCCGGAAATTGGAAACTGTTCTAGGCCTGTGCAGTAGACCGATTTGCTCTTCTGCACAGGTGCCAGGCACAGTTTCTCCCCCCCCTCCCCCCTTTTACCAGACTGCTCAGCACAAATAGCGTGCATATAATTTGCATGCTATTTGTGCTGAACATAGACTGGAAAAACTAAATTGCTTCCAATCCAATATTTTTTACCGGGTTGCTGGAGCTTTGTGCATCTGGCCCTGAGTGGGGAAGCTTTATTATTTAATATTTACTTAAGATCATTTGGAATTTACTTAACTACCTTTGGTCAATAAATGTCTTATGCTGATGACATCTTTTCATTTTGTCCAGCATTGGACTCTTATGCCAATACTATTAATTCTCTATTAAAGGCCATTAGTGTGGTAGATACCCGAGTTACAGATAATTTTCTCAAATTAAATGAGCAAAAAACAAAAATCATCTATTATGATGACATCTCTTGTAAATTTTTCGACTTCTAACTGGAAAAACTCTCCAAATTTAAAATAAATCCAAAGTTTTAGATATTATATTAGACTTGGAATTGACTATGAAAAATCAAGTAAATTTTCTTATTAAGAAGCTATCCAGTATTAAATCATCTTTAGACCACAATAGCTTTCGAACCATAGCTCAGGCTATATTGTTACCACAAACTGATTACTGCAACTAAAGAATGACACAGGGACCAATTTTTCCCCGTCCCCGCAGGAAAACATTTTCCTGTCCAGTCCCCGTGAGTTCTTTTCTTGTCCCTGCCCCATTCCTGCAAGCTCCATCCTCATCTGCACAAGACTCAAACACTTTAAAATCATAAGTGTTCAAGGCTTGTGCGGTTAAGGCAGAGCTTACAGAACATAACATAAGAACATAAGCATTGCCTCTGCCGGGTCAGACCAGGGGTCCATCGCGCCCGGCAGTCCGCTCCCGCGGCGGCCCTCCAGGTCCATGACCTGAAAATGTTCCCTACCTAACCTAAAAAGTCCATACCCTATTTGCTCAGTGTCCTGTGAGGTAAACCTCTATCTGTACCCCGTTATTCCCTTCGCTTCCAGGAAGTCATCCAGTCCCTTTTTGAACCCCAGAATTGTACTCTGGCTTATCACCTCTCCGGGAAGCGCGTTCCAGGTGTCCACCACCCGTTGAGTGAAGAAGAACTTTCTTGCATTCGTTTTGAATCTGTCTCCTCTCAGTTTTTCTGAGTGACCTCTTGTTTTAGTTGCCCCTGCTAGTTTAAAGAATCTGTCCCTCTCCACCTTCTCTATGCCTTTCATGATTTTATAAGTCTGTATGATGTCCCCTCTCAATCTCCGCTTTTCCAGGGTAAAGAGCCCCAGCCTGTCTAACCGTTCGGCATATGAGAGGTTCTCCATACCCTTTATCATCCTCGTTGCTCTCCTCTGGACCCTCTCGAGTATTGCCATGTCCTTCTTGAGGTATGGCGACCAGTATTGGACGCAGTATTCCAGATGTGGGCGCACCATTGCTCGATACAGTGGCAGGATAACAGGAATGGGGCAGGGACAGTGGCAAAACTCATGGGGACGGGGAAATTGAGTTCCTGCAGGGACAGGGACAAACTTGTCCCTGTATCATTCTCTAATGAGGGCATTACAAAAAAAAAGCTTGAGAATCGAATTCAGCTCCTGCAAAATACGGCAGCCAGGCTGATTGGTGGGCTAAAAAAAGATCTGACAGAATAACTCCCACAGTTTTTGCCCCTTTTTTATTTTTTTATTTATTCACTAGTTTTTTAGCCCATTACATTAACGGGTGCTAGAATAGATGTGTAGACTTAGGCATTTCTTTCTTTCTCTCTCCCTGTCCCCTTTCTTTCTGTCTCTCTCCCTGCCCCCTCTCTGTCTTTCTTTCTTATTTTCTGTTTCTCTCCCCCTATCTTTCTTTCTGTCTCTCTCCCTGGACCCCCTGTCTGTCTCTCCCCCCTGTACAGCAGCACCCCTTTCCTGCTCCCTCTGTCCAGCAGTAGCTCATCTCCCTTCCTTTTACCTCCCCCCTGTCCAGCAGCACCCCTTTCCTGCTCCCTCTGTCCAGCAGCTCCCCTTCTCTGTTCTCCCTGTCCAGCAGCACCCCTTCTCTGTTCTCCCTGTCCAGCAGTAGCCCTTCTCCCTTCCTTTTACCTGCCCCCTATCTAGCAGCACTCCTTCCCTGCTCCCCCTATCCAGCAGTAGCCCTTCTCCCTTCCTTTTATCTCCCCCTGTCCAGCAGCACCCCTTTCCTGCTCCCCCTATCCAGCAGTAGCCCTTCTCCCTTCCTTTTACCTCCCCCCTGTCCAGCAGCACCCCTTTCCTGCTCCCCCTGTCCAGCAGTAGCCTTTCTCCCTTACTTTTACCTCTCCCCTGTCCAACAGCACCCCTTTCCCTGCTCCCCCTGTCCAGCAGTAGCCTTTCTCCCTTACTTTTACCTCTCCCCTGTCCAACAGCACCCCTTTCCCTGCTCCCCCTGTCCAACAGTAGCCCTACTCCCTTCCTTTTACCTCCCCCCTGTCCAGTAATACCCCTTCTCCCTTCCCTCTCCCTGTCCAGCATCTGCTAGGCCGGGCAGCCTTGGGGCTTTTGCTAGGCCAGCCCACCTCGCATTATCGAAGTGGGTCAGCCTAGCAAATTCCCCGCGGCTGCTTGAAGAAACCGCAGCTGCTGCTGGTCCGGGAGTGAGAAGAAGAGGCGTCCCAGCAGCAGCAGCATAGTCAGCTGGTGTCGGAGATCGGGACAGGAAATCAGCTGAGGCAGGCATTGCGCATGCGTAGCACGGATCACGGAGGCATGGAGATTGAAGTGCGCATGCGCTATGGGTTTTATTATAGCGGATTGCTGTAAACTTGCTATTTTAATTTTTTAATAGCGCTTTGAATTTGGATATCAAATTTTAATAAACCTTGAAATCTTAAACTCAAATTTGCTTTGACTATTTTCAAGGCACTTGCTGGCTAATGTCCACCGTCAATAAGTGAACCCTGTCATCTGATTCATAGCTCTGGCTCTACCAGACTCAATAAGAGCAAGGTCTTATTATATCCAACTTTTTTAAAATGTCAATATAAAAGACATCAAGAGCGCACCTTTATCTGGGAGATAAAATCTGGAATGACCTACTGGCTGAACTTACATCTATACCTACAGAATTTATTGCTTTTTTCATAAATTGCTGAAAACCTACTTCTTTGAGAAATGGGCCCTGCTCAGCACATCATGCTTTATAATGCTGTTTTTAATTTCTAGTTTTTTGTCTTGTAGGCTTTTTGTAAACCACTTTTGATCCAGTTGAAGATACCACAATATATAAGACACCACTAGCATTAGCATTATTAAAAACAAAGGACCCCTCCATTGATTTTCAGTATTAAACAGCAAAATCTGAATGGGTCCAATGAGGATTGCGGTCCAGATTAAGCTACACGATTGACAGTCACTCTAAAGACTCCCATAACATGTTATAGCTCTACTTATGATACACTTCTGCAACATTATTTAAACGACCTATATTTGTTAGCATTTTGTTCATAGATTTCAGACATAGAACAAATATTGGCCAACAATTGTGTCTAAATCTAACTGGTCATGTTTTGGTTAGCTAAATTTAAGATCATTTTCAGTCAAATAACTAGGGACCTAAGTTCAGCTGAAAAAGTGATTAGATTAGGTGCGCTAGCTGTTTTGAAAACTGACCTCCTTCCATGAGTAAAACACTACTTTCTTATTGCTAAGCTGGAATCAAACAGGATACTCGACACAAACGAACAAGCTGCCTTTAAAAGCACTCCTTTCCTTCCGTTCTAAATATGCACTTTAATATAATCACCTTGTACAGCATGCAATAATAAATAAAAGAAGGGAGTACTTTCAATTCATGAAAGCAGAAGGGCTCTGTCACTCCAGCTGTAAAAATGCACTAGAACCAATTACGGTCATAGAAAATGTGTTCACTGTTTGCAACACAGGCATTTTTTTGAGAGCTAATATAACATGCGACAGAGGCTAAATTATGCTTTATTTGTTTAAATACATGCACCCCGTTAAGCAAGAACTTTTATGAATGATATGGTTCCTGGACAGGAAAAAACAGGACTACTTTAGATGTACGAGGGTGAATCAAAAAGTAAAAGCAAAATACATTTAATAGCATTAATAGAAGTATTGTGAGCAAATTAAACATGTCACTCTTCCACCTAGTCCCCATGCAAGACGACACATTTGTTGTATTGTTCAACTAGCTTCTGCATTCTTGCAGAGAAGTTTTTCGGCTGCTCCCAAAGACAGGTGAGCACTGCTTCCTTTACTTCGTCACGCTTTGTCTTTTGCTCTCCAGGTCGCAGTGATGCACCCATGTCTCTTTGCCGGTGACAATTAGGCCCTATGTATGAAAGGGGAAGGGAGAGGACTCTACTTGTTGGCGAGGGTATAAGGCGAAGGGAACGTATTTGCATTTCTGGTGGGAAGTGGGAGAGTGCAAGGTTTCTGGATTAGGATCTCACAGATGCTGTCAGAGACACACTGGAGGGATTAATGTATGACTCCTCCTTAATTGCCCAGTGGTTAGTGTCCCCCTCATTCATCCCTGAAAGTGGTACTGGAAAGGGACACTAGGCTCCCTGACAACATCAGGTATTATTAGCATTCTGAAAACAGCAGAAAGCAGGTCTGAAGGGCAGCCTAGTGGTCAGTGTGGTAGACTGTAAACCAGGGGACCCAGGTTTTAAGGAAAGTTTGGACAAGTTCCTGGAGGAAAAGTCCATAGTCTGTTATTGAGAAAGACATGGGGGAAGCCACTGCTTGCCCTGGATCGGTAGCATGGAATATTGCTACGCCTTGGGTTTTAGCCACCATAAGAACGAGCTACTGGGCTTGATGGACTATTGGTCTGCCCCAGTAAGGCTATTCTTATGTTCCAGAAGGATAGATACCTACTGTACTGAAATATTAAAGACACCTGAAAGCTATTGAGGTGTAGTAGGTACTTCCTCATCTCTGGAGACCTCACCATTTAAAATAAGAGTTGCAGCAGAATATGAACCTGGGTGCCCTTGATTGACGTCCACTGCATTGGCCACTTGGTTGTCCCTCTGCCCTGCAGGGACATCTGTGAGGTAATTTTTGTATAAATATTAGCAGATGTCCTTGTCCCTGATTTTTATTTTTTTTGACATTTTGGAAAATGACTGTTTATTTTTGACACTTGCACAAATTTTTTAAGAGAAAATCCCAACGTTTCTCCTTTTTGAAAAACAGTTGTGAGATAGACAGAATTTTTTAGGACTTTATGGGCAGGCTGGCCCAATTGTTTTCAGCAGTGATTTTTGCAGCAAACCTTTGGTTTTACCTGTGAGAGGCAGGCTGTGACAATCTGTTACAGAAGCTCTTATAACATACCCCTGAGGAAGGCTGTTTCAGCTAAAACACGGACCGTGTTGGGGTCAAGGAAACAGACAATTTAAAGACTTGCTATATATATATTTTTATTATTATTATGTTTTTGTAAATGCTACATGTATCACTTTTTGTTTATATGCTATATATGCCATATTTTTAATAAATTGTTGATTGTGTCCCTCCCCCACTCCTTTTGATACTACATTTCCCACGTGGGGTTGTTTTTCCTTTCTTTTTTGGACAAACCAATTATGACATTTTTTTTCGAAATGCACCTCTACCCATTCACCAAAGGTGCTATCCCCTTCTGTGCCTATGAAAGAATCCTTGATAAATCAAGATGTGCACCAGTAAAGAGGACCGTGCTATTTAAATATTCTACTGTTGCAAATGAAGGCCTCACTCACTCCAAATGTTATCGAGAACAATTGGTAGTCATTTTCAAAGAGAAACAACCTCATTAGCATTAAGTATGTGTGCTAAATATGCACATTTGCTTTTTACCGGTTCTTTTGTGGGGGAGGCCAAAAGAGACATTTCAGAAAATGGCTCCTTGCAAAATGACAAAGTAATGCTGAACGGACAAATTTCTGCCAAGCTGTTTTCTCCAGCTAAAGGTCTTTGAACATGGTCTTCCCAATATTTAAGCTTCAACGGTTGCTACTAAACACAGAACCCCTTTAAGATAAAGCGCAAATCAAATATCATGTATAAGCACTAAGACTGCCCAAAAATTGCTGTGTTCAACCCCATATATCTAAGAACATAAGAACATAAGAAGCGCCATCTCCGGATCAGACCTTCGGTCCATCAAGTCTGGCGATCCGCACACGCGGAGGCCCTGCTAGGTATACACCTGGCTTATTTTATATCCAACCATATCTTTATATGCCTCTCTCAAGGAGATATGCATCTAGTTTGCTTTTGAAGCCTAGGACTGTCGATTCCGCAATAATCTCCCCTGGGAGAGTATTCCAGATGTCAACCACTCTCTGTGTGAAGCAGAACTTCCTGATATTAGTCCTGAACTTGCCCCCCCTTAGCTTCATTTCATGTCCTCTTGTCCGTGTCAAATTGGACAATGTAAATAATCTTCTCTGCTCTATTTTGTCGATTCCTTTCAGTATTTTGAAGGTCTCGATCATATCCCCACGCAGTCTCCTTTTCTCAAGGGAGAACAATCCCAGTGTTTTAAGTCGATCCTCATATTCCAGTTTCTCCATACCCTTCACTAGTTTAGTTGCTCGTCTCTGCACCCTCTCCAGCAGTTTTATATCCTTCTTTAGGTAGGGAGACCAATGTTGGACGCAGTATTCCAAGTGGGGTCTGACCATTGCCCTATAAAGCGGCATTATAACTTTCTCCGATCTACTCGAGATTCCTTTCTTTATCATACCCAACATTCTATTTGCCTTATTTGCCGCTGCCGCGCATTGTGCCGACGGCTTCAGGGTCCTATCTATCAGTACACCCAGATCCCTTTCCTGTTCACTTTTTCCCAGAGTTGCACCTGTGAACTGGACTTCTACAAAGCATCAAGGCCCCTATTAATTAAGCTGCCTTAGCTTTTAATTTGGGGATTTTTGCATGTTAACTGTTAGTGTGTGCACGAATTACTGCACTGAACGGCCAACATGGAGATTGTCATTTCAGGGAATGTAATATTCAGGGAACAGATGGGGCTATTACCATGCATTAACTGCTAATGTAGCAGATCGTACGCTGTGCTGACAGCATAGCAGCCCTTCCAAAAATGCTGTGCATACCCCACCAGTTAGAAGTTTTGCAGTTGCCACATGTGAGCTGTAAAAATCTTAGTGCGCTTTATTACACGGAGGGCCAGCTGCCATACAAATTTCACATCACTCTTGGCAAATAAATCTCACATGTTGTCATCTTCTTACTTTCTAAACAAATCCATCTGGTTTCACAGTGTTAAATTTCAGTTTGTACTAGCTAACCAGTGCTATATACAAAACTGTAAACAAGATTCAATAATCCACATGAAACACTTTAAACATCTAAATGGACAGTCAAACCCATTAATCAGTACATAAGAAATGCCATAATAGGACAGAACGAAGGTCCATCAAGCCCAGTATCCTGTTTCCAACATGATCAAACCAGGTCCCGAGTACCTAGCTAGATCCCAAGTAGTAAAACAGATGTTATGCTGCTTATCCTAGGAATAAGCAGTGGATTTCCCTAAGCCATCTCAATAATGGCCTATGGACCTCTCTTTTAGGAAATTATCCATACCTTTTGTAAACCACGCTAAGCTAACTGATTTTACCACATTATCCAGCAACGAATTCCAGAGTTTAATTACACGTTGTATGAAAAAATATTTTCTCCGGTTTGTTTTAAATCTAGTACTTCATCATATGCTCCCTAGTCCTAGTATTTTTGGAAAGAATGAACAAGCGATTCACATCTACCCTTTCTACTCCACTCAGTATGTTACAGATCTCTATCGTATCACCCCTGAGCCATCTCTTCTCCAAGCTGAAAAGCCTTAGCCACTTAAGCCTTTCCTCATAGGGAAGTCGTCCCATCCCTTTTATCATTTTCACTGCCCTTCTCTACACCTTTTCTAATTCCACTCAAGCAAAAGCTCAACTGCACATCAGCTATTAGTATGAGGGCCATTCAAAAAGTATCGGACCTTAATTTTTCTTGCGTAAACAAATAAAACTAGGGAGAAGTGGTTTGGTGCACGTATGTAAGCAACCCTAATGCGCATGCTTGAATTTTTTCCCACTTACAGAAGCTGTCAGTCACCAGCAGACCGCCAATGAGTGAGGAAGTGTAAGTGAGCACCGTCCGATTTTCGTTTTTGACAAAATGACAGAAAAAGTTGAACGCTACTGCATTAAATTTTGTGTAAAGCTTGGTGATTCCCAAGTACAAACGATCTGCAAGATTCAACAGGCCTTTGGGGACAAAGCAATAGGCACCACACAGATAAGTGTGGTACAACTGCTTCAGAGATGGCCGCACATCAGTGGAGAGTGAAGCACATTCTGGTAGGCCCTCAACATCCAGAAATGAGATTGTCATTGACCAAGTGAGGACCCTGGTGATGCAAGATCGTCGAATCCCGATCAGAGAACTTGCAGACGAGGTGAGCCTTAGCGTTGGATCCGTTCATTCCATTTTGACTGAGGATTTGGGCTTTAGGAGAATTTTAGCAAAGTTCGTGCCAAAGCTGCTAACGATTGAGCAGAAGCAACTCCGTTTGGAGATCGCACAGGACATGCTGGAGACTGTGAACAGTGATCCCAACTTCCTTAGTACAGTGATCACTGGGTTTATAGATACGATCCAGAAACCAAGTTGATGTCATCACAATGGAAGCATTCAACAACCCCGAGGCCAAAAAAAGCAAGGCAGGTCATGCTGACCGTCTTCTTTGACTACAGTGGCATGGTTCATCACGAGTACACACCACACGGCACAATCATCACCAAGAGGTACTACCAAGAGGTTCTGGGCCGCCTTCGTAACGCTGTGAGATGCAAACGGCTGGACCTGTGGGCAGTGGGCAATTGGCAGCTCCCATCACAATAATGCACCTGCCCATTCTTCACATTTGATATGGAGTTTCCTGGCAAAACACAACACACCTGTGATTCCTCAGGCTCCATATGACTTCTGGCTTCCCCCCTCCAAGCTGAAAATGCCCCTGAAAGGGACCAGATTTCAAAAGAAGACATCATGCAGAATGCCAACGGACCAGTTGCGAGCAATCTCAAAATAGGCGTTCCAGTGCTGCTTCCGACAGTGGCAGAACCATTGGAAGAAGTGTGTGGCAGCCCAAGGGGACCACTTTGAAGTAGATTAGTATAAGACTGTTGTATCTGAATACGAGTATTTTTTTATGAATAAAGGTCTGATACTTTTTGAACGGCCCTCGTATGTCATCAAGGAGTGCCCAGCAGGGTCTAACAAGTAGCATCAACTATAACAAAGAATGGAGAAACAACAAATTGTATAATTGGAGTAAATCAAATACTACACATCAAATAATACAAGGCAAGGCAAATGATGGGATGTATCAAGAGAAGCTTCGTCAGCCGCAAACCTGAAGTCATCATGCCACTTTACAGATCATTAGTGAGACCTCATCTGGAATACTGTGTGCAATTCTGGAGGCCGCATTACCGTAAAGATGTGCTTCGAGCCGAGTTGGTCCAGCGTATGGCCACTAGAATGGTCTCCGGACTCAAGGGTCTCTCATACGAAGAAAGACTGGGCAAATTGCAGCTCTATACTCTAGAGGAGCGCAGGGAAAGGGGTGACATGATTGAGACATTTAAATACGTCACAGGTCGTGTCGAGATGGAAAATGACATATTCTTTCCCATGGGACCCTCGGTCACAAGGGGGCACCCGCTTAAACTCAGAGGAGGGAAATTTAGTGGTGACGCCAGGAAGTACTTCTTCACGGAAAGGGTGGTGGATCATTGGAACAAACTTCCGATGCAGGTGGTCAAGGCCGCCAACGTGCTCGACTTTAAAAATAGATGGGATATCCACGTGGGATCCCTACGAGGGTCGAGCTAAGGAACTAAGTCATCAGCACTCAGACTTAATGGGGTGGGTCAGTAGAGTGGGCAGACTTGATGGGCTGTGGCCCTTTTCTGCCGTCACCTTTCTATGTTTCTATGTTTCTATGGATCATAGATAGCAGTTCTCTTATCAAGCAAAATGTAATAGAACTCCTCTATGAAACTGCAGCTCTATAGCTCAATAACTCATTTCAGGTGTATACAGCTTCATAGACTTGATAAACAGCTTCTATATTCTTTTGGAGTATAAGATGCTTGGGTTTTGTAAAAAACTTCTGTCACTCGCCCTCCCCCCATTCCATAAAACCCCTCACAAAACACTACTATACGTTTATCAATATCTAAGAAAGTAAAAAAAAAATTAGCAGCGGAGTACTATATAATTTTACGTTGGCAAGTCTTGAGGACACACAGGTCATCAAAACAAAGATACATTTAATCAGTCTAAAAGTAACCGTTTGCCTTATCTTTCATCAATAAATGGAGGCTTGAAGAAGAGTTCTGTGTACAGAAGACTGTAAATTGATAGCTTTGTTCCAGCGCACCACGATATTCTATTGATTTTCTCTCATTTTAGCTGGTATTGATTGGTTAATTTCTTCCCTGCAACCACCCTCCTGACAAATCATGGAAAAAAAAATACTGCTTCACACTACACGTCCACTTTGTTTGCCATTGCTTTGCCATATTGAGAATCAGGTATTAAGACTGGGACACTGTTAGGCAGAGAAATTCGGGTTTTTGTACGATATGAATTGCATTTTATACAGTAGGCACATAGCAACAAAATCCCTCCGAACATTGGCAGTACTAATGCAAACTCAATGCCAGGTGAATTTCTTTGGAAGACATCGAATTTCTGCCACGATGATGTTAGGTGCTCTTAACTTAGGAGAACTATTTGTTAAGCCACAGTAATGCAGCAATATGGATTAAATGCCAAATTCTCATTTGCAAACAAAGAAACCTTGTTTAGAAAACAGTTATATAATGTAACTGCTGTTTCACAACAGGACCTTATTGCTGGTCTTGAACAATCTACTGTCCATCATTCATTTTTACACCGCACTATCTTGCATTCTAGACAATGAACAATTAAAACATTCACCATAAAATTACAGTAACAACACAAATCACAGCACATCTCCAAATTAAAGGCTTCCTGATACAGAAAAGCCTTTAAAAGTGTTTGGCATTGGAGACAATTTTCAGTGTGTTGCAACTTGTCAGAAGTCTATTCCATAAAAGAGCTACCTCCACATAAACCGTGCTAGACCTGCTTAAGAGAGGGAACATGCAGCAGAAAATGCTCCCCGGATCTTAAGGGGAATTGAGGACAAGGTCTCCATTGTTCTGGATAGCAACCAGTTGCAGGACTGTTTTAATTTTGTCTACTATTCTGAATCATTTGGATTTTAAAAATGAAATGCTCAGAAGATACAAGCTCATAAATACCTCTTATTCCAAGTAATAAATATCCGTTGCAATATGGATTCAACCACTCTTAAAAGCTATAAATTTCATAACTTTACTGAAGCTTTGGACCTCAGAAACACCACTCATCGCTCAAATGTTTATCATAGCGATAAGCTAGACGTGTTGTCTCCTCACTGGCCTGCTTTATCCTAATTAGATTTCAATATTTAAAGTGCAGTTTTTAAAGTGCAACAGTTTCAAAGTGCTGAAAAAGTACCTTAAAGCAGTGGTTCCCAACCCTGTCCTGGAGGACCACCAGCCAATCGGGTTTTTTGGATAGCCCTAATGAATATGCATGGAGCAGATTTGCATGGCTTTCACCTCCATTGTATGCAAATATCTCTCATGCATATTCATTAGGGTTATCCAAAAAACCCGATTGGCTGGTGGTCCTCCAGGACAGGGTTGGGAACCATTGCCTTAAAGTGCTACTAGTCAAATGCTTTTACATATGTACTAAAGGTTTATAACTTATCTCAGTTTTTATGATCGGGGAAACTCAGATCGGATCATTGAAGTTATGAAATTTGTAGCTATTAAGGGTGGTTGAATAATATCACAATGGCTATTTATTACTTGGAATAAGAGGTATTTATGAGCTATATGCGATTCCAAGTTAGAGTACTATTAAGAAATAACCATCTTAGTGGGACTCTCAGATGATACAAGTGACATATTTAACTTCACCTACAATGGCTGCCAATTCACTTTGTATGTTATAGCCTATTTTTTTTTCTATTATTTATATTCTTTTACAACTTGTTAAACAATTAAATAGAAATAAACAATTGAAATAGGAAATAAATAAATCAAATTATGAAATAATTCCACATTAGTAACTAAAATCATAGTCCACAATATGAGGAGAGAGAATCCATCACCTCCAAGGGAAGTTGGTTTTCAGGAAATAATTCAAAATCAAATCACATTACAGAGTGCAGCTGGAATTAATTAATGGCCTGGTTGGGAGATTCCATGGGAGCCTCTGAAGTTCTTTACTTTCAAGGAAAAAAATTAAACTGATCAGGTTCATAAAAAATATATCTATTATTCTGATAAGTAATGCAACATTTGCAAGGAAAATGTAATTGAAAAGTTGCTCCTATACTCAAAACAGACTGACGAAGCCTACCTATTATTTATCACAGTACTATCTGAAATTATCCCATTTCGCTGAACCTCAGATCTCCTCCTACTATAAATGTCTCATTCTTGTTGTGTGTTGCATGACAGCAATGGTACATTACAGGTATTCCTCAACTACAGAATAATGCCTATAACCTAACAAGTAAAATTACAAGGTCTGAATATTTTCCAAAATATGGTTTATACACCTGAACTTTACTTACCTTTATTTTGCTTCAACCTTGCAACAGAGACTAAAGAAATTCTATGTTCTGGTACTTCAGAATGGACAAATGTTTAAAGAGGACAGACATTTGTTATGGCACACAGCATACAAGTGTGTTCGTTCTGCAGCCCCTCAGTAAGTCTCCTCTTTTCTCTCTTCTTAACCCTTTCAGGACCATAAGGATCGTAGGCCAATTTTTGTGGTTTTGACAACATTTTTATGGTAAAAAGGGCTTGCAGATGCCAAAAAATTGATTTTTTTTTGTGAAATATCATTATTTTTTTTTTAAAAACTCACACTTCTGGCTTATGGACAGTGTGGCAAGTGAATCTTCTCGTCAATCTGGCAACGACGCTAATGAATGAATGTCGGAACCAGTTTGTTTACATAAAGGCAGTATCCTATGGAATCCGTACATATCAAATTTAGAACTGTAGACTATCCCAATCAAAATTTATAGGATTTTAAAGTTATGGGACAAATATGTCCCTTGGTCCTGAAAGGGTTAAACACCTCCCCGAGAACTCCATTCCTCAAACAAATTGCTTTTCTCTGTACCCTTTCTCCTCCACTTCCAGACTTTGTTCCTTTCAGCTCACTTCCCCATATGCCTGGAATAAACAGCCCGAGTCCGCCGTCACACCCCTTCCCTTGTTCAAAAGTAGGCTAAAAAATACACTGCCTCTGCTCACCAGCAGTTTAACCATCCCCTCTAACTGTAACCCCTACCCTGGCATCCTGTTTGTCTATCTTGATTGCTTAGATTGTAAGCTCATTCGAGAAGGGACTGTCTCCTTTGTGACTCTGTACAGTGCTGTGTACGTCTGGTAGCACGCTAGAAATAATTACCGTATTTTCTCGCATATAACGCGCGCGTTATACGTGGTTTTTACAAACCGCGCATACCCTTGCGCGTTATACGCGTGAGCGCGTTGTACAAAATTTTTTTTACATAGTTTCCCCCCCCCCCCGACGCCCGATTCATCACCCGGAAGGAGCGCTCGCACTGCCACCCCGAAGGACCGCTCGTACCCCACCCGAAGAACCGCTCGCACCCCCACAGTCTCACCCCCCTCCCCCATGGAGAAGCTGTCTACCTTGTTTCCGGATGCCAGCCCAGCTGCTTCCTCTGCCAGTGGTCCTGCCCCTTCTCAGAGCCCTGTGCTGCGCTGCTTCCTCTTCAGGCGGTCCCGCCCTTTCTCTGATGTCAGAGAAAGGGCAGGACCGCCGGAAGAAAAAGCAGCGCAGCAGGGCTCAGAGAAGGGGCGGGGCCGCCGGCAGAGGAAACAGCTGGGCTGGCATCCGGAAACAAGGTAGACAGCTTCTCCATGGGGGAGGGGGGTGAGACTGTGGGGGTGCGAGCGGTCCTTCGGGGTGGGGGTGCGGGTGCGTGCGAGCGGTCCTTCGGGGTGGGGGGGCGAGCGGTCCTGCGGGCGGGTGAATCGGACGAAGGGGTGGGGGGGCATCAGGCTTTCAGGGTAGGGACAGGACTTCAAGGAGGAAAGGAGAGTCGGGGCGGGCGAAAACAGAGTCGGGGTCTCCAGAGGAGAGTCGGGGCGGGCGACAGGAGAGTCGGGCAGCATGCGCGGTATACAGGTGTGCGCGGTATATAAAAATTTATGTACATAAATATGTGTTTTTTGCGCGCTATATCCGTGTGCGCGTTTTACACGGGTGCGCGTTATCTATGTGAAAATACAGTAATAGTAGTAGCAGCAAGAAGTAACTACGTGGTTTTTATATTATATGATTTTAAAAGTGTCTTTGGTGTTTTCTTTTAAGCCAACAAACGGATCCGGAATCAAGACGCTTTATGACCTCACAAGTCTTGCCATTAACATGCACAGGAACTGAATGTATTCTATTCAACTAGACATTCCATTTTATTTTACGCCTTGCACTATCAGTTTATTTTCTATTGTCACAATGCACCACTGAAAATTACCATACTATGCTCACAGGCTGCATGTGAAGGTAAGTCACATAACACTGCACACCAGTTTTTAGCCTAGAAAACATCTTAACCATGTCTTCTTGTACCAGGCAGATACACATATTCTCAAGCTTATACCCTATAGAACTCCAAAAACTAATGGAGATGGACACAATACATTCATTAGAACATACTACAGCTCTGTTTTAATGAATTCATTAGAGGGAAAGCAGCAGAGAAAATGAGCAAAATCCTCAGAGTGACTTTAAGTATCAGGTAGAATTACTAATTAACTTATGTCTACAACACAGGCACAAAGAAATCCAATTCTTGGGGAGCTTTTACTAAAGTGCATTATCGCTTATCATTTATTTGAACTTGCTATACCATCGCATTTGCCTTGCAACTCTAAGCAGTTAATAATATTGCAATCTAATTGAAAGAAATTCAGAACAGGAATATAATAATAATAACTTTATTTTTCTATACCACCGTAGTCAAACTGACTTCTAGGCGGTTCACATAGAAAGAAGGCTGGACAATCAGCGAATTACAAAATGCAAGAAGAAGGAAGTTACATCATGAATTGGAGAAGCATGGGGAAAGAATACATGAAAGAAGAAAGATGTTACATAATACAATGGGGTTATAAGGGGAAGAAAAAAAACAAAACCTGAGAGAGGTGATCTGATTAAGCAAGGAATTTGCCAAATAGAACGGTTTTAATTGATTTTCAGAATGTGTTGTAGGTTTGTCTGGCTTTATTTATGTGGTTTCCCAGCCAGGATTGCTGTCTGCTTGCTTGGAACATGAAGGTTCTGTCTAGGAAGGATTTGTATTTGCAGCCTGTGATCTTTGGGTATGCAAAGATGTTTTTGTTTCTGGTGGTACGTGTGGGGTTGTGCAGAGTGAAATGTGTTTGCAGGTAGGAAGGTGCTAGGCCCCAGACTTGTTTAAAGCAGATACAAGCAAATTTGAACCGTATTCGCGCCTTCACAGGTAGCCAGTGTAATTTCTTGTAATAGGGGCTAATGTGGTCTTGTTTTCTCAGTCCGAAGATCAAGCGAACTGCAGTGTTTTGCACTAATCTTAATTTTTGTACTGTTTTTTTGGGATACCCAGATAGGCGATGTTGCAGTAATGGCACAGAGGACTCATATACAGTACATTTCTGAAATTAACAATAGCAACTTACTGCACTGTGACCCTCCCCACATTTGCCTTCTTATACCGTTGAATGGTCAACATAGAAAGAGATTCCCTTAACCAGTCTCAAAAGTCATTTTAAATGGATAAGTCTTCAATAATGAACAAAATTGATCATAAGATGGGTTGCATGTACTGAGAGGAGCAGTTTGCTCCATAAGGCTAGAGACAAAGAAAAAGGCTGACTTTTGTGTAGACTCCCATTTTGCCCGAGATGGACTAGGGAGGAAAAGCCTGAAGTCATTAACTGAGCCTAGAAATCTTGTCCAAATATAAGGGATGGTTAAAGCCACCAGATAACCTGGTTTATTAGTATGAAGGACTTTGTGTTTCAACGCCATCACTTTGAACTTGATCTAATATTCGACTAGTAACCAATAAAGATGAACAAAAGGTGTAACATGATCTTTTCAATTCGTCTCACAAAGGATTTTTGTGGCAGTGTTTTGAAGGCTACCTAAGCAATTAATATTAGCTTTCATAATACCTTTCAATTGTACCATGAGTTGATGAAGGGACAGAATAAATTAAAGCAGTGTTTTTGTCCAAATTTCTAATGGATCTTAATTGTCTAAGGGCAAAAATAACCTTCAGATTTTAATAGTGCTGATATTTGTTAAGAAAAAGAAAGTTGAGTCTCCAAAATGACTCCTAGGTATTTAAACGCAGATACTTTTGAAATAACTTTGTCCAAATAGGATGGGATCTAAAGATGATAAAGGCTTATTGCCTATATCCCAGCACGTGACTGCTTTGTCCGAAGTAAAGACTAGTCGATTGTTTTTAAGCCAATCCGCTAAAGCGTCTAGGCACATTTGAAGAGGTTGCACATTTGAAGAGGTTGCAACTCAAGGGTTTCAGCAGTGGTATAATGGATCAGAAGGATATGGCCCTATGGGTATGTTTATGCTGCATGGTCCTCAAACTCCAATGTTGTTTGCAGGAACCTGTCCAGCCAAGACCACAACAGTGCTGAAATATAATCCCATTGTAGGGCTCTATTTGAGAACCACATTAAGCTGTATTATTATCCACATCAGCAGCCATGCTATGACAGTATATATAAAAGAACGATAGGCAGACTGTGCCAGAGTAGATAAATTAACATGTTCATTAATACTAGTGATGACATAAAAGGTTAACTGCAAAAAACTATAACTGCAGTTAAGTTTCAAGTTTGTTAAAACCTTGATACACCGTCTATCACAAAATATCTAAACAGTTTACAATAAAATGAATAATATAAATAATAAAAACAGCTCTAGTTAAAAATAAAGGGGGACATGGGGAGTAGACAGACTAAATGAGACTAACACGAAACCAGGAGGGAAAGAGGGAATGGGCAATATAATTATATCGAGAAAAAAATGGGAAATCACAATAGGGTGGGAATCACTTCTTGGGAAAACGTTGTCAACCTCGGCTGGAAAGTTCAATGTCAAATGCTAAAGCATCTTTAAATAAGAAAGTTTTGCGTTTATATTTGAATTTCTCCAAAGATGATTCTAATCTAAGGCCAAGGAACATAGCATTCCAAAGCGAGGGGGCCATAACCGAAAAGACTGTCTTATGGGTAGTGTCATAGACCAAAGTCAAAGCAGAAACCAGGAGAAAAACCTCCACACACACACAATCAGAACCAAACAAACAGTAGAGGTTCGAGAACTATGGTATGCAATTTTATTCAATAAATCATACCCCCTCTTCTATGAAACTGCTGAATGGCCCGCGCTGCTTCAGATGTTTATGAGCGTCGGGAACAGCGCAGGCCATTCAGCGTGGCTCCCTGCGCTAAAAACTGCTAGCGCAGTTTTGTAAAAGAGGGGGATAGTCTTGTGCGGTGGCTCGACGCACATGTTTTGGCCTCTACGGCCTGCTGCAGGAGCCTAAAATACATACATAAACAATAAAACCATAAATACATAATCTAAGAAGTAGCTTATGTAACAACACACAAAATATCATGCATAATTAAAAACTATGGAATAAGAATATCAATATCAAAAAGGATGTGGATAAAATTATGCGACAATGAATAGATTAATATCAACATGATAATGAATAAATGTGTGACCAACATCATAAAGACATAAAACAATCAAAAGCAGACATAACTCACGATTACAATTTCTCATATAATTAAGAAACTGAAGATTCAACGTTACTCGGAAAATCTTGTGAAAAGAGAAAAGTACTCTAAGGTCCAGATTCTCAAAAGAGTCACTGAAAGTTAGGTGCTGGCAGGCACCCAGATCATGCCTACTGGTGCCCAACTTAAGTGTTTTAATTGGTTTTAAGTTCACTTGATCCCTCCACTGGACAAAGCTGCTTTAAACAGAGTGTCTTTCTGTAACCTGGACTAAACAACATTCATCTTTTTAGACAATGGATGTCCCTTTCCCTTCTGTGATAGGAGTTGAATATTCATATTTTGGCCACTCCCTAGTCCCACCTAAAACATGCCAAGACCACACCCTTTTGCCATATGGACATAGTACAGTGCTAGACATCCATATCCCAGCTATATATGAAGGTAAATAGAAAAAGTAAAGGCAAAATACATTTAACAGCTTTAATAGAAGTAACGGTGAGCAAATGAACATATCACTTTTCCGCCATCATCCCTTAACATTCTTCTTCATTCATTAATAATCTCGCAATTGGACTATTGTAACCTCTCTATATCACAGAATCACTCAAAGAACTTCGAAGACTATAAATTATTCAAAATACCGCTGTCAAATTAATACATAAAGCAAAAAACATTTGACCATTTGACACCCCTTCTAATAAAATCACATTGGTTTCCTATCACCCATAGAATTACCTATAAAATCTTACTGCTTATATTCAAAACAAAAATTTTGCATACACCGAGTTTTATTGATAGATTACTTGTCCCCTACTGCTCATTAAGAACTCTAAGATCTAGCAATCAATTCCTTTTACATATTCCATCCTTAAGACTCTTTTTCTACGAAATCACCCAGAAACGTTATCTTTTCAGTCTGTGACGGGGGGTTTTGTTGGGGAGCCCCCCCACTTTACTTAATACAGATTGCGGCGGCGTTGTAACCCCCCACATTTTACTGGAAACTTAACTTTTTCTCGAAAAACAGGGAAAAAGTGAAGTTTTCAGTAAAATGTGGGGGGTTACAACCCCCCAAACCCCCCACAACGCGGCGCGATCTGTATTAAGTAAAGTGGAGCCCCTAAAAACAGTAATTTTCTTTGGCGCGCGCCTCCGCGCTGCGCTCAATTGTCTGCGCGCGCCTTTGTCCCGGCGCGCTTTTGACCTGACACCCTGGAACTCACTACCACTCTATTTAAGATAGGAAGAAAATATTGATAAATTTAAAACAAACTTAAAAACTTTTTTATTTAAGGACACCTATGACATATGATATCCTTTCCATCCTAAACCACCTACTTCCCTTAAAATAAACTAAGTAAGAGCATAACTTCCTTCTCCCATTGTGTCGACTCTATGTTTTTCTTTCCTATTACGACCCTGCTTTCCTATGTGTCTCAGTCTGTCTTGTTTTGGTTTATATCTTAATTATATATCCCAAAATTTTTATACTTATTTAAAAATGTATTGTACACCGCTTTGACAATTTTTAAGCCGTATATCAAATTAATAAACTTGGAAACTGGTATTGTTCAACTAGCTTCTACATTCCTGCGGAGAAGTTTTTTGGCTGCTCCTAAAGCCAGGTAAGCACTGCTTCCTTTACTTCATCATGCTTTGACTTTTGCTCTCCGGGTGGAAGTGATGCACCCATGTCTCGTCGCCAGTGATAGTTCTCTCTAGAATCTTCATACCGTCTCTGGAACTGGGTCGCAACCTCCACATGCTGTTGCTTGTGCAGATCATGATGTGTTTGGGAACACATCATGCGCAGACTTTCCTGTATCCCAAGTCATCAAGCATTATGACAAATGCAAATCCATAGCTCATATCCAAATCTGCAGCCAATTGTGACACCGTTACCGGTCGGTCTTCTATAACAGTGATTCCCAACCCTGTCCTGGAGGAACACCAGGCCAATCGGGTTTTCAGGCTAGCCCTAATGAATATGCATGAGAGAGATTTGCATATGATGGAAGTGATAGGCATGCAAATTTGCTTCATGCATATTCATTAGGGCTAGCCTGAAAACCCAATTGGCCTGGTGTTCCTCCAGGACAGGGTTGGGAACCACTGTTCTATAATCAAGGCATTCATCCTGTCAATGTGCTCATATGTGTGCAGTGTTGAGGGGTGAGCAGAATGACTTTCATCGGTTATACCTGTTCTTTCCACTTTAAAAAAACTTTTTACCCCCTCATAAACCTTTTGTTGACTCATGGTGCTATGTCCATACTGAGTCCATATCAGATGGTGAATTTCCACAGCTTTCACTCCTTCCGACCAAAGAAATTTCACTACTGCACGTTTTTCTTCAACGGTGCAATCTTGCCATGGAGCGTCCATGTTTCTGACCTCGTGGCTGCCACATGACTAAAGGCTCAGTGCTGCACTGTGAGTTAACAAACTATCCAACAGGCAATATACGCGTCCATATCTTGCATTTCACTAGCTCTGTTCCAGTGATCACGTAATTTAACAATTGCCTTTCCTTTTTGATTCACTCTCGCATAATCAAGATTGGATGTCCATGCAATATAGATATCTAAAGGCCAGTTTTCAAAAGTCCAAAACAAAAATAGAGCTTCGTACCATAGTGTTTTGAAAGGAAAGAAGAGACAATTTTGTGGATCCACTGTATTCTTAAAAATTAAATGTATGATTTGAAGCTGGAAAAATTCAGCAAGATGTCAGGTGTCAAAGTCGGTCCTCGAGGGCCAGAATCCAGTCGGGTTTTCAGGATTTCCCCAATGAATCTGCATGAGATCTATTTGCATGCACTGCTTTCAATGCATATTCATTGGGGAAATCCAGAAAACCCGACTGGATTCCGGCCCTCGAGGAGGGACTTTGACACCCCTGCCTTAGACAGCATTTATCTAACTCAGGGCTGCTCAAGTCCGGTCCTCGAGATCTACTGGCAGGCCAGGTTTTCAGGATATCCCCAATGAACCTGCATACCAAGAAGGCAGTGCAGGCCAATCTCTCTCATGCATATTCATAGTGGATATCCTGAAAACCTGGCCTGCCAGTAGATCTCGAGGACCGGACTTGGGCAGCCCTGGTCTAACTTATATAAACAGCATGACAACATAACATAAAAACATAAGACTAGCCATACTGGATCAGCCCAACAATCCATCTAGCCCAGTATCCACATTGGTCAATCCAGGTCATAGGTACCTGGCAAAAACCCAAACAGCAGCAACATTCCATGCTACTGATCCTACGGCAAGCAGTGGCTTCCACTATGCAATCATATTTTATTATTTAATGTTAAAAAAGTAAATAAAACACAAATAATCACTTATGATACTGTCTCTGAACTACAAGCAGAATTTTGGATACTAATACAGTACCTAATACTGTGTTTCTATATCATTTTGGCTTTTATTCATCATCATCAAACCTTAGTTTGTTTGTTTTTTAAGTGCTTGTGCTCTATATTCTATGTTTTGTGCAAAATCGATAAAGTTTTCTTATACAACTTAAAAAAAAAAGAAGAAGAAGAAGAATGAAGAAATAACTAAAGTTAAGTACAAAAGTTTTAAAGTTGTATAAGAAAAGTTTATCGATTTTGCACAAAACACAGAATATAGAGCACAAGCACTTTATTTGAAGGCTTGTTTCTCTTTCTGGCTTTTATTCATCATCAGACCTTAGTTTTTTTTAAAGCGCTTGTGCTCTATATTCTATGTTTTGCACAAGCACTTTAAAAAAAACTAAGGTCTGATGATGAATAAAAGCCAGAAAGAGAAACAAGCTTTCAAATAATTTGGCTGGTGGTTGGCTGGAACGGAAGACCATAGAGGTACTTAGAAAGGTATTATCTGAAAAAAAAGATCACTTAGAAATTAGGCACTTTGAAGTTTATTATATGCCGTTGTGGATTGATGGTGTATATTACATAGACAATGTCATAAACAACATTGGGCTACTTTAATACTTCTATATAACTTTGCACAAAAAACCAGAAAACAGAACCTCACGACTAATGACTCATTACACTGAAGCTACTGCACTGCAGGTGCCAAATAGAGTCTGACATACACAACATGAAGCCGGCTGGATTGTCCTTCCAGACTAATACAATATGGACCTACAAACCTCATTATCCTGGCGTCAAAAACTTTTCCAATAAAATGAAAAATCTCAGCAGGGTTGACCGTCAGCTAAGCTGCTCCAGCCACCAGAACCTAAGAAAGAACAAACAAGATACCTCTAATGAAACACATAAGTATATTACTGAAACGCTGGTGGGAGACAAGGATTCCATTTTAAAATTGGTCTGAAACTTGCAATTAATACGGTAAAGGGGTCTTTTTACTAAGCTGCAGTACAAAGTGGCCTTAGCATGCACTAAGGGCATTTTTACTGCAGCCAAAAAATGGCCAGTTTCATTTTCCTAAATCAGGGGTCCCTAAAGTCCCTCCTTGAGGGCCGAATCCAGTTGGGTTTTCAGGATTTCCCCAATGAATATGCATTGAAAGCAGTGCATGCACATAGATCTCATGCATATTCATTGGGGAAATCCTGAAAACCCGACTGGATTCGGCCCTCAAGGAGGGACTTTGGGGATCCCTGTCCTAAATAATGGCCATGTGCTTATGCTGCCATTTCAAAACATTTGTTACTTTTTTAGCCATTTTATGTTTTATACTTAGTTTATCATTCCACTTAAATTATGTCGTGTTCCAATCTAGTTTGCCCTTTGCAATATCGTTTACAGTTTGTCCTTCATTCATTCACATATTTTACATTTCATCCCATATGTGACTGATGTTAAGTAATGTTGGAAAAATTTTGAAAGTTTTTTGGAGCTGAATAGCAGATTTTATTTATCTTAGGGGACAAACCTTGATACATCTGGATTGCAAAACATGAGTCATGTCGGTGTTAGAATGGTCCCCTGCCCAAAAGCTAAGTAATAGAGCTATTGAGCTGACATTTCTGATATTTTTGTCCTTTAAAAATTTCTGTATTGAAGGGATTGAAGAAAAGATGTGTAAATCCCTAGCGAATATGAAAGTTTTGAATCGCGAATGGGTGGCATCACTGAGACCCCTGAAGAAAATTGAAGTTTGTTGAGTGAATGTTTTGGGAGTTGATCGATTATATGAATACTATTAAAGCCACACACAAACCTCATAAAATGACCTCCAATCTTAACTGAAAACACCAACCTTATATTCCAGGGGCATAAATATATCATTCTGTAACAGTAAATACCATCTCTTATAAAATGGAAACAATGATCAAATTTGAACAATACAGAGGGGGAAAAACACATTTTGGCTACTAAAAACTTTATTTAGAAAACTGGAAAGCAATTATTACAAATAACTGGCCATGCTAGGCACCAATTTATTAAAGCAAAATTCCACCTACCAAGATGCAGATACAAAGTTTTTCTTATACAGATTTGTTACAGTTGCCCTTTATCTTTATTTTCCATTGTATTGCACCCACACATCCAGGGAGGGTGGGAGCGGGAGGGGGGTATATCTTTTGTTTTGGTATTATTCCTGATGGTAATGATGGATGGGGGAGGGAATTTTTATCTTTTGTATAGACTCCAATTGTTTTTAAGTGCTTATTTGATTATTATTATCTGTATGTAAATTGTATTGTACTTTTTGTTGACATTAAAAACTAAATAAAGTTTAAAAAAAAAAGTTTTTCCTAATGCAAAAATAGTCTCTACACGTAAAATATGAATTTACCTCTAGAAGAATAATAGCATCCAATCATTTTCATGGGCAAGTGAAAAAAAAAAAAATCAAGGCAGTGAAGCATAGTGTTCCAGGAAATAATGAAACTAGACGCATCACCACCATTTTTAATCAATCTGAGCACACTGGCATTCATTTTATGAGGACAGTAAGAGCAGCACAGTATAATGCAGCAATATTTTTTTCTTTTTTACCCTATTGCTGTAATTTGACTTTTCATTACACGTCAACTCAAAAGCTCTGGTGCTTGCTGCTAAAAACAACAGCAGCCACCCAGAGCTTCTTTCAATGAGGTTAGAGTTATGACAAGATGCTAGTTGATAGGAGGGCAACTGTATTCCTCCCTCCAAGGAGAAAATTGTGCCTTATTCATTGTAAGTTAGTGAATGGACAAGGACGTAGATTTGGCTCAGATTTTCACCAATTGCTGGCTACAGAAGTCAAAATGTAATGTAATGCCAGAAGCTTTCCAAGCCTGAATTGCACCATAGTAACATAGTAGATGACAGCAGATAAAGACCGAATGGTCCATCCAGTCTGCCTAACCTGATTCAATTTAAATTTTTAATTTTTTCTTCTTAGCTATTTCTGGGCAAGAATCCAAAGCTTACCCGGTACTGTGCTTGGGTTCCAACTGCCGAAATCTCTGTTAAGACTTACTCCAGCCCATCTACACCCTCCCAGCCATTGAAGCCCTCCCCAGCCCATTCTCCACCAAATGGCCATATACAGACACACCCTGTGCAACACAACCTCAGGAACCCCTGCTCCACCCACTGGGCCACAGCCAAGAAGAGGAAACAATGGATGGGAAGCAGTTTTGGGGCCCCACCGCCACCTTCCTCCCACAGCCCTCTGTACAGTCCTGCCTAGTGCACTGTAGTATTCTGGTGATACCAAATTCTCTGAAAAATCACAAAGATTGTGCCAAAGGAATCAGCACACAAAAGCAGAGTTATTCAACATAGTTTTGCAAGTGACATTCTTTAAGCCCCTCCTACACAATGCACCTTAATCTGAGATCATCTCTCTTAGCAAAAGAATCATAAGTTATTTCAGTCAGGCAGCACACGCTTATCCATACCGTTTATAATGTCACAATCATCAGACATTTTGCCAGAACCAGTTGGACCTCATTTAATGCAATGCAACTGTTGACCTAATTCTGCATTTTAAGAGGCCTAGACGTACACAAGCCAATGGGCCTCAAGACTCAGCTTAAAGCATCACAAATAACACATGAAAAACACTCACTGCAAAAACCAAGACCAGTATGGCTGGCAGAGAACTGCCAAAAACAGAAATTAAAACTGGTAAATGCCAGTCTTTTCCCAACATCAACCTATAGGGGTTATTTGGAATTATAGCTCAATACTTGCTTAAATTTATTCCAGTGCACCCGTTCTTGGTTGATATGTGTTGTTCCATTCCCACTATTCAGCAAGAAAAATCCAAAAGTTGTCTGGATATCTTTATCAAATTTTTAACCAATGTATCCACCATATACACGTTAACTGGAACTCAAGCAACCTGATTTATCTTCCAATGTTATTAAGTCTATACCCTCAATCTGTATTCTCCAATGTCATGTACCCTCCTGGAAATGTCCAGTTCTCTTCTTATGTAATCCGCTTTGAACCGCAAGGTACAAGCGGAATAAAAATCACTCATGTAATGTAATGTAATGTAAATACTGCAATACTTTAAATAAAAATGAAAATAAAATCAATTTCTGGAGGAAATTTAAGTGTAAACTTGGCACGTCACATTTGAGTACGCCCACGCTTTGCCTACCACATGTCCGGTAGTTTGTCTGTTAACAGTTTATGGTATTGCATAGTATGGGGTATAGTATTAGTTAGGCCTATTTTTAATAGTAGCTCTCAAACAACCAGAAACTACATTTATCCAGCATCTATCAATCCCCATGGGTGCAGTTAACCGAGAGTCTACTGTACACTGAAACACCTAATATGTAATCCTAAATTTATATGGGATACATTGTGACCGGGTGTGGCCCTAGCTGGGGCTTTACCTGGAGCACATGAGCCTCGGCCGAGCGGTGAGGCCTGGAGTAGGTGGAGAGGAGTAAAGGCAGCCCACACACAGGTGTTTAAAGTGGAAAAAGAAAATGTGCTTTATTGATTTACAAAGTTCAGCACTTATTATAGTTTTATAAGTTTTCAAGAATGGCGCACAAAAACATATCATACAAAATTCCATACAGTCATTCTTTCTGCTGCTTCTGGTTTTTGTCCCACAGTAGAAAAAAACAGGTAAATCATGAACAATGAGAAAACCAAAACAAATTAAGCTCTTGTGCCCAGTGTCCAATTAGAAGTGCTTGGGGGACAACATAAGAAGAATAGAAACTCTACCCCAAGCCTGAGATTTACAAACAGAAGGAAACCACAGTTCAAAACCAATATCTGGGTTTTAATCAGTTCCAGAAACACTTTCAGCAGAGAAAACAATCCCAACTTATTTCTCTATTCAGCAAGCTCTGGTCCAGCACTGGCAGCATTTAGCTGACCTCCATATCTTCTAGGTCAGACATGGGCAACTCCGGTCCTCGAGGGCCGGAATCCAATCGGGTTTTCAGGATTTCCCCAATGAATATGCATTGAAAGCAGTGCATGCAAATAGATCTCATGCATATTCATTGGGGAAATCCTGAAAACCCGACTGGATTCCAGCCCTTGAGGATCAGAGTTGCCCATGTCTGTTCTAGGTTCACCCCTCCCCCACATTCTGCAAACTTCATGCTGCAGGTCTCTGGGGATTCCCCAACTTCTGGCTCCATTATAACTTCCTCACAAAAACCAGTATCAAAATTAGAGCCTTTGGTGGGGTGACCACTTGCTGCTTTCCAACCCTGTGCTGGAGTAGACTTTCTTCAGGTTCCTTCAGTCTGTAGTTGGGAGCTGGGATAAGTTTCCCTGGATGAGCTCCCTGCTTCCTCCTAAAAACTCCCTTTTCAGTTCTCTGGGATTGATTAGCATTCCCATCACCTGAGCTCCCCTGGCTCAGGCTATTCACTCTCAGGGTTGTTTTGGGCTGATTGCAACTGCTTGCATCTGAGCTGATTGAGCTAACCTGCTCCAACCCTGGGGTATGCTGGGTTTGGTAGTTCCTGCCTCTTCCCTTTTGTTTGCTGCTTAGGAAAAACATTTGGGCTAATTAGCCTACTCACTCCAGGCCTAGTTTGTCTTGCTGCAACTCTGGGGCATTCTGGGACTGATAGTCCATGCTCTTTCCCCGTTAGTCTTTTAGGGAGATTAGAACAGTTTTAGAACTGATGGGTAAAGGATTCTGCTGGTACTGCAGTGCTCTGGACCTAACTCTGGGGACAGGTATTACATCTCCTATAGTCCAGTCCGTGCCTCCATCCCTGTTTCTTGTGCACTGCAGGGTTTCCTTTACCAGCCACTGGAAAGAAAAATGTAGACCCTGCACCTCCTACTTTTGGCCAGATAAACTCAGGATGGACATCTACTTGGCTCTCCAACACATATTTGTTTTGCACATTGGGAAACGTAACGTATTTAGGCTAATTATACACTATGTTTCTTATTTTGGTCACAACATCAGAAAAGAGAGATCCCCAGAGAAGGACATCATGTCTGGGAAGATCGAGGGAATTAGGCGAAGAGGGCAACCTGCAACCAGATGGCTGGACACGTTGAAAACAACCATTAGGATAGTGCTGGAGGACCTTACCAGACTAGCACAAAACCAATTTCTTTTTAGATCTGTAATTCATCAAGTTGCTAGGACTTGAACGTGAATCGATGGCACCTTACTTACACTTTGTAACATGATTTTTGTTCCTGGGCAGTAAGGGGCTCAAAAACCTGCCTAAGTCGGCACCTGGATGTCCTAATAGTCAGGATGTCCAAGTGCCAATTTTCAAAACCCACCGCTCAAAGGGCTGTGTTGGGAGGCGTGTTATGGGCAGGCATTGGTGAGGCTGAGGCGATAATCAAAGCTTTACGCTTTTGTGCAGAGAATGCTTTCATTGGCTGTATGCTATTTTACTAGTTGTGTGTTGGATTGATGAGGCTATGTTATCTTTATATTATGTCAGTATATACTTGAATATGTGTGTTTACTTGTAATCCGCTTAGGTACTAAGCGAAGAAGAAATTTTTTAAATAAAAAGATGTCCTAGATGCTCGGAGTTAGACCTGTTTTAGATGTCTAAATGCCCCAAAGGTACCCAAACTGAGCAGATGACCACTGCATGCATTAATGCATGACTCCCCACACTCCCCCTAATGCTCACAGACCCCCCTCCCACCACTAAAATATCCTATTTAAGGAGTAAATACCTGCCTGTAAAATAATAGCATCTGGTATGGGAAAGCCTAGTTGGGCTGCACACAGGTGTCTTAAGTAGCCTGGTGGATGGGCTAATGGGCCATAGAGACCCAGGCCCATAAGACACTCTAACCACTACATTTATGGAAGAAAGTGTGAGGCCACCAAAATCCTACTCTGCTTCCATATAGATGCCACCTGCAGCATTAAGGGCCATTGGGTTAGGAGCAGTGTTCCCGCTAAGGTGTGCTGGCCTGCGCGCGCGCACAAAATATTACATCGCAGCGCAAAGTTTCTCTTCACAGCGCACACACGCGTCGCAAAGGTAAGGGGAGGTAAGGTAAGGGGACGCATTGGGGGGATTGCACTTCCCCACAATTGCCATGCTTCGGTTCCTCTTCTTCCTTCCTTCCTCCCCCCCCCCCCCCCCGCGGGACCCTGCGGCACCATCAACTCTTACTCCCTCTAATGTCGGCCCTGCAGCTCCAGACTTCCTCGCACCTTCTCCCCTCCCCCTTTGGATCGCTATTATTTTAAATGTTATAGCCGCGGAGCTGTATCCATCAGTGGAGATGTCTAACCTCGGCCTGCCCCGGAACTCTTACTGCAACAGTGACTTCCTGTTCCTGCCTAGACGGGCGGCTGCTGCAGTAAGAGTTCCGGGGCAGGCCGAGGTTAGACATCTCCACTGATGGATACAGCTCCGCGGCTATAACATTTAAAATAATAGCGATCCAAAGGGGGAGGGGAGAAGGTGCGAGGAAGTCTGGAGCTGCAGGGCCGACATTAGAGGGAGTAAGAGTTGATGGTGCCGCAGGGTCCCGCGGGGGGGGGGGGGGGAGGAAGGAAGGAAGAAGAGGAACCGAAGCATGGCAATTGTGGGGAAGTGCAGAGCTGCAGGGAAGAGTGTTGCGGTACCCAGCTGGAGGGAGAAGGAAGATGAGGGAGGGAATTAAAGGAGATGCCAGGGCTTGGAGCATAGGAGGAAGGTATGCCAGTCTAAGGGAAAAGGAAGGGGGAGATGTGAGAGCATGGAGGGGGAACGAAAGATGGAAGAAAAGGAAAGGAGAGAGATGCCAGAGAATCAGGGAAGGGGAGATACCAGACTATGAGGAGAGGTGTGGGAGAGGGAAGGCGAGGAGAGAGATGCCAGACCAATGGGGTGAAAGGAGAGAGGGAAGGGGGAGGCATACAGTTTCTGGAAGGGGCATAGAAGGAGAGAAGATGCCATATAGGGGAAGAGAGACGGCAGACAGTGAATGGAAGGAAGAGAGTTACAAGAAGATGAGGAAAGGAGAAACCACAGAAGACAAAGGTAGAAAAAAATTTCTATTTATTTATTGCTTTAGGAGACATGTGTCACTGTTTCTGTGAAGCATTGTATGCAGAGTCCAGCTTCTTGCTGGTTCAATTTAACCTTTGTCTATGTATTTTTATTTTATCCCCCCTTTTACAAAACTGTGAAGCGTTTTTAGCACCAGCCTTGGTGGTAGCAGCTCTGATGCTCAGAATTTTATGAGCATCAGAGCTGTTACCTCCGTAGCTAAAATCCACACTACAGTTTTGTAAAAGAGGGAGGGGTTAGTTTGTGATTACATATTCCTTACTAGGCGAAGGTGTTTTCTGTGTTCTGTGTGTTCGAAAGACATGGTTTTCTGTTAGGATTGACGGTGTAGGATTGATCTGTGCTGGTCTGGCTTGTTTAGTTTTACAATGGGTGTATTGATGTACTGCTCACTGCAATATGTAAGATGCTGCCTTTTCCTAGGTACTCATGTGTGACGTGTGGTTTGTTACTAAAAATCATGTTTTTCTTACAGATGGGGGGGGGTGCCAAAAAATGATGGGCCCCGGATGTTACATATGCTAGGTACGCCACTGTATGTAAAGATACCAGAAAGCTGGCGTAGCAAAAACTTCTAAGTTTTGAGTATTTAACCCTCCCACAATCTCACGGGCACTCGTTTCAAGTTTATTGAGATTTTGATTTAAACGCAATATCAAATATTTTCAATGCGTATAACAAAAATAAATTTGGGGAAATAAATAAAACCATTTGAACCAGTGTTCCCGCTAAGCTGCGCTGGCGTGCGCTGGCGCACAAAATATTACATCGCAGCGCACACGTTTCTCGTCACAGCGCACGATCGGAAGAGGCGTACGGCAGATGGCAGGGCGGCGAGAGGAGAATCGGGCGAGTTGGCTCATAACTTGCTGGCGCCCGATATTTTTGGCTCACGGTGAAAAAAGTTTGCTCACAACACCCGCCCGCTTAGAGGGAACACTGGTTAGGAGACAGGTGTGTATAAGAGGAGTTTTGGAGGGCTCATCATAAATTATAAGGGGGTTTGGGTAAAATGTACATCTGGCACCCTTTATGTGAAGTTCACAGCAGTAATCTCTAAGGTGCTCCACCACTCTGTTGGTATGTCTGTGTGGCCAGTCCATTACAATACTGGCCCCTCTCACATCCAAATGGTCTGCATTTTAATGCTTGGAAGCATCTGTGGTTGAAAATGGCACAAAAACTTAGACATCTTGTTGGCCAAAATGGCCAAGTAAGTGATTTCCAGAAAAAATTTTGGATGTCCAGGACGTTCAAAAATAGCTGCTTTTCCATATCTGACTTTGGACATCTAGTGGTAAATGCACACAAAGTCAGACTTAGACTCACTATCAAAAATGCCCCTCTAAATGTAATTTCCTAACTGAAAATATCTGTTATTTCCCTAAAACTTTGCTTTTGTGACCAGGATAATCAAATTTTGCAATTTAACTATTTAAAACATGGAAATGCTGAATTTTCATCTTTTCGTTCTTTTAAAGTCATAAAAAACAACATATGAATCACAATTAACGTATTTATATTTAAGTTATACAAAGATTTAGAAGTGAGTAGTTTTTCGAGATTTGCGATTAAATTGTAAGTCACTCACGAATCAGCCCCCAAATGTGTTCTCATTATATTGTCCTTGGTAGCGGCATTTGAAATCCAATATATACTGGCAGAAGCGACCACCTTGTTCCTCCAAGTATGCTCCCATGTTCTCCTTGAATGTCTTAAGATGAGCATCAAGGACATGGACTTTGAGAAACATCCTATAGCCCATTTTGCTGTAATTCTTCATCAGATTCTTAACCAACTCCATGTAGTTTTTGGTCTTATGATTGCCCAGAAATCCTCAAACCACTGCAACTTAAATAGCTTCCTGAGAAATTCCATACACTCCAGGATCTTCTTTATCTGTGGTCCTACGAAGACACCAGCTTTGCCTCAGACAGATTAGGAAAGATGTCTTGAAGGTACTTGAAAGCTAGTATCTCCTTATCTAGAAGTTGTTTCATTAGGCCCAATTTGATGTGCAGTGGTGTCATCCAAATCTTCCAGGGGTCCACAAGTGATTCCTATTTGACTATGTTTCTCCACACAGAAAGCTCAGTCCACTGTGGCCAGTCCCGCCTTTGTGTCCCTGCTATCGCAAAGGCAGAGATAGCAGGGAAATCTGGTAAAACCGCCTTGGAGACCCATTAGAAATGCCACCATTTTGAAGTCTCCAATGAACTCCCCAGCCATAATCATCATACTTCAAGGCACTTAGTATGGTCTTCATGCTGTTCTCAATCCTCTTTGAGGTGCATTGAGTGAGCCAGTGGAAGAGACAGGTACTTGTTCCCATTATGGAAACAGCACAGCGTTGATGCTCCTGGGTGAGCTGTCAATGGAGAGATGCCACTCCTTTGGGTTACAGGCGATTCCAATTGCCTCAAACAGACTGGTCACATTGTGACAGAAGCAGAGCCCATCTTGAGGGGTGAAGGTGATGGAAAAAGCTTGGCGACACTTTCTCTGATCTGTGACTTGCACACTTTCATCCAAAAAGTTCCACTGCTTGAGCCTAGATTTCAAAAGCTAGGCATTGGACTTGTTGATACCAAGATCTCTGATCAAGTCAATGAAGTCTTTTTGGTTTAGATCAGTGGTCTCAAACTCGCGGCCCGGGGGTACTATTTTGAGGCTCTCGGTATGTTTATCAGAATCACAAAAGTAAAATAAAAAAGTTTCTTGATCATATATCTCTTTAGCTATAAATTACAATATTATTATTAAGACTTAGCCAAAAGGAAAGATTTATAAACTATAAAGAGTTTTACCTCATGCAAAATTGTCATTTCTTTAATAAGACATTAACTATTTTTTCTGAGGCCCTCCAAGTACCTACAAATCCAAAATGTTGCCCTGCAAAGGGTTTGAGTTTGAGACTACTGGTTTAGACAGTATGGGTTACTCTCGTCAGCTGTATCATCAATATTGTAAGCTGGATCGACAACATCTCCCTCACTCACTGACGTGCTGCTCTCTTCTGAAGACAAGCTGCTCTCTCTCTGGGGGAGTGGGTACAGGGAGCTCAGGGCAATGTGGCACTGGGGCGATGGATGAAGGAATGTCCAAATATGTGACTGCAGATGCACGCTTCTCAGTTTGACACTTGGAAAGATCCACCATGCAGAAGTAGCAGTTGCTTGAGTGGTTCCTATCAAATTCTTGAGATAGCAAACTTCATGGCTCTCTTGTCCCCTGTGTACCATCCTGTAGAACAGAAAAATAAAATTGTGGTAATAAAAACAATAAATTTGACTAATGTGTATGAGATTCTTGCAACATATTTCATATATGATATATTTTCAAATAACACTGAAAATTTTTAAATGTATATATTTTTAAAAATTACATAATTTAAGAAATTTTATAGCAGAAAATTCTGCCATCCTAGTGAGAAACAAAATTGTCTTACCTTCCTAAGTTTACTCAGCTTGGAATCAATCTGGAATGCTCTGCAAAAAGGTGAATTTCAAAGTATCGATATCTTGGGCACAAAAGCAAAGTTTGAAGGGCATGATAGATATTTTCTATACGTTTGCGGCACAGGCAATTAAGAAGTAACACTTATTACCCAGGAAAAATAAAATAAAATTTTGTTATAATCAAAAGCATTTAATGTAACATCTCAGTGCTCCATTTCTCTGCTTATTTTCAAGGACGATTATTTGATTTAAACAGAGCACAAAACTAGCAGCATAATATTGCAACTGCTGCTTTAAAAAAAAACCCAGATTAGAAAGATCTTTGTCTCATTTCACCCATATGCAGCAGTAGCTATGTCCTCAGAAGACAGGAAAATATTTCAGTCTGTACAAAAGTCAAAGGTATGTCTACCCTAAGCATATAACAAACTACTCACTCCTCAGTTTTAGCATGCATATGATTTCAAATCTCAAAGGGCTTCTCGGTTGGCTGTTTAGCAAGTGTTCATGCGAATGCTGCACAAGCCACTATCGTCACTGGATCTCTATACCATTCTCAGTGACATAATAATTTTTCCTTTTTAATTTCTGTTTTACTAAAGTTTTACTCTACAGACTTAGGGCTCCTTTTACTAAGCTGCATTAGGGCTTTAACGCACGGAATAGCGCGCACTACATTGCCGTGCGCGCTAGACCTTAACACCAGCATTGAGCTGGCGTTAGTTCTAGAAGCATAGCGCGTGGTAATTTCCTGCGTGCGCTAAAAACGCTAGCGCACCTGCAATAATTTAATTCATGGAGCACCTCTCCTGACATGTTCATGTTTCACTTGCTCTTCTTCAGGGTCGAGGCTCCTCCAGCATACTTAAAGTGCCGATAATATAGTGGGATCGCTACTGTTCTCCACAAATTCCTCAACATTAGTTAGTGTTCCCTAAGCATATGGCTTTGAACCAAACAGATAAGCAACACCGCACTCAAAATGCTGAGCTCTATAGTTCTGTGTCCCATGATATTGTCCTTACCATGCAAAACACAACCTTGCACAGAAGAGCTTCAGCTCAGGTTATCTAAGCTGAACATAGAAAAAGGGCAACAGAAACATTAGAAAGGCTGAAACTGTTGTTATTGGAGATGAGAAAATGTTCAGCAAAATAAGCTTTGATTTTCTAAAGATTTTCTCCCATTTTTCACCTAGGTGGGGGTGGGGGGGTCCTCATAATTTGGCCCACAGTGTCCTAAAATCACTTTTTTTGCAGGCAGATGATTAAACTGTTATGTCCTATAAAATCAGGCAGAGTAATACTGTCAAATCTGCTCTACTGGAAAGAACTCAACATGGAAAAATTGATAAAACAAATTCCTATTAATTGTAGCTGTGCTGCTGCCTCATTCATTTTGACAAGCTCAGAGCGAAGAAGGCTGAGTAACCCTTATTCTGGCAGAGTCCCACTTCCCCTAGCTGACAAATCCTGAGTCTCATATTTACGCTTCTATCGGAAATATTTCTTCATAGAAATGGTGCCAGAGGCATGTTAATGGCTTTCCAGGGACATAAACAAAGAGAATTTGAGAAAGCTATAAATTAAGTGGGGCCTACAAAATAGACCAAGAAATACTTTGAGCAAACCAGACAGATGCCATCATACAGTCAACTTAGCAGGGTTTAAAAAAAGGTTTGGATAAAATCTTAAAACAAAAGTTCATAAGCCGTTATTAAGATGGACTTCGGGAATGCTATTGCTTATTCTTAGGATAAGCAGCGAAAAACCTGTTTTTCTCTTTGGGATCTTGCCAGGTACTTCTGACCTGGGTTGGCCACTGTTGAAAACAGGATACTGAGCTCGATGGGCCTTTTTAAGGACACAGTCATCAAAGTGCAAAATTTATATATACCACGTAACAACAAGTGATCCAAGAGAAAAAAGAACAAAGAACCGGCGTGGCTCACTGTAGAGGTGAAGGAAGCGATCAGAGACAAGAAAACTTTGTTTAAGGAATGGAAAAGGTCAAAAATGGACGAAAACTGGAACAAGCACAAAAAACATCAACGCAGGTGCCATAAGGCAGTAAAAGGGGCCAAAAGAGACTACGAGGGAAAAATATCCAAGGAGGCGAAGAACTTCAAGCCATTCTTTCGACATATTAAGGGGACATGACCCACGAAGGAAGCGGTGGGACCGTTGGATGACCATGGAATAAAGGGAGCGCTAAAGGAGGACAAAGCAATCGCTGATAAACTCTTTTAATCCTGTTTAAATGGCTATTTCCACTTTAAGTTAGACGCTAGCAGAGTGCCGTTTATAGAATATGGGCTTTTGTCCTGTCAAGAACTATGAAATGTTGTTTAATTAGTTGGAGTCTGAGAGAATTAGAGAGCAGCAGTGGTTTGTTAGCATCTTTGATAGACAAACACATCACTCAGCTGTGATCAAACAAAATAATTCTACAGTTTGCATAAAGGAGAAGAGTCAAATTCCTTACCTGAGATGCTCCTTTTAGACACGGAAGTGAAAAAGGGATATTATAGGAGTGGCGAGCAAAAGTATCCAGTAATTCCCGCACTTGCCCCTCTTGTATGCTTCTTCCAAGTTGACCATAGTCTGCTCGTCCCCACAAAAAAACTTTGGTAGTTTCTAAAGAATAATAGCATACATATATGTGAGTCATTTGTCTTCCAAGGGTGGTATTTTCTGACAAAAATTCACAGATATAATGTGTGTGCATATACATCAGACATGTCAAAATCAGGCCCTTAGAGTACTGAAATTTGGCCCACCAGACAATTTCTAATTTCCCTAAAGCTGGCCCGCCGGTACAAGCACCACATCATTTGTAGATTCATGCCACATCATCTGTAGGTTCACGCGGCCTGCAGAGGATCGCTGGTCAGCAGTAGCAATCCTAACAGGCTGCCATAGCCTCAGCTGCACATTCCCTCTGGCGTGGTCCCACCCTTCCTCAGACGTACAGAACCATGCCAGAGGGAACGTGCAGCTGAGGCTATGGCGGTCTGCTAAGATCGCTACTGCCGACCAGCGATCCTCTGCAGGCCGTGTGAACCTACAGATGATGCGGCGTGAACCTGCAGAGTCAGGTCCCAAGCAGACCTGGAGCTGAGGAAAGTTATTTGGGGGCTGGTATTCTTAGGAAGTTATAATTTAGTCAGGCACAAATCAAAACAAAATTATATATAAATATCCAATATAAAAGCGTTATATGTACAGTATTGTATTAAATAAGCTTGAAATAATTCATGTGCTCAATCCATTAGTTACTGTTCCTATTAAGATGGTCAACTTTATTAAATCATTTTACTCATAGATGTAAGATCCTCAAAAATATATATGCTATGAGTGGATATATCACTTGTATTAGCTTAATACATATTTTCAAATCTAAAGCCTCAGTTACACTCCCTCCTCTGCTGCATTAGTTGTTTAGCTGGGAGTTATTGGGTGATGAATCTTCACCGGTTTCCTTGATTCAAAATGCTATATATTTTTTTAGCAGTAAACTTAAATAGTATTTAACATATTTTTTAGGAATAAGTAATATTAAACTTGTAAACTTAGCTTATGCTTTCTTTAACCACGACCTGAGAGATATGGAGCCCAACATGTTTCGCGAATGCTTTATCAAGGAACTCCCAGAGCCGCTACAGTCATCCAAAGCAGTAGGTAGAGCCATTATGCTGCCTGCGATAGGTCTTTCTTGGAGCATTTTTTGCAAACTTCCAGTCAGGTGGTTGATGCCGCTGAAGTAACTACTTGATAGGTATAATGCCTCCATTCTGCACACAAGGCTAAACCAGAGGAGCTGCAATTGTCTTATCTTTTCTCCCACTGTAGATTGCTTGTTGCAAATGTCTCAAATGGTTTCATTGGTCTCAAATGGTGTCAAGCTGCAAGATGCCAAGAGCTGACACACAATGCAAGTGTCTACTGTATTTTTGAAATGTTATATTTATTATTAATTTTGAGACAATGGGCATTGTTTGACTACGGAGAGCACATTGGACACTTTATGCACCATTTAAAATTGACTAATGATGAAATGAGTGCTGAAGGTTTGGAAATATTTTCATGAACCTTAGCGGTTTGAGATCCATTCATTTTATTTAAATTAGAATTTATTTTAGCTTGTTTGATAGTTTATTTGATTTAAGCTAATGTTGCAAGAACTTTCCAGCTTACACAAGTCTTCAGCTAGCAACGCCCTTGTTTATGATGCATATAGAAAGACTTATATGACTGTGGCATTAAATACACTCATATTGGTCTTCAGTGTAACACAATGTGCTTCTGCTACAGCTAGCATTTTAGGCTACTTGGATGCCACCAATTCTGGCTGCAATAACAACAGTTGTAGGGAAGGGAGAGGGGTTGAGACTTGATGTACTGCCTTTCTGTGGTTTAAATCAAAGTGTTTTACATATTATATGCCAGCATTTATTTTGTACCTGGGGCAATGCAGGATTAGGCGATTTATCCAAGGAGTTGCAGTGGGAATCAAATCCAGTTCCCCGAGTTCTCAGGTCACTGTACTAACCATTAGGCTAATCCTTCTCTCAATGCTGGGATCAATCATTCTAAATATTTATATTCCTTCACTTGCTCTATTGACTCACTACAGAATAGCAGGCAGACCTTTGAAATGTCTGATGTCTTGCATTTGGATTTCTTTGCATTGATCTGTAACTCCGTTATCCTGCTCTTTCTGTATCTAGCAACTCTTGGGTCTTGGATTCCGATTCAAAATGGGCAAAATGGAACAAATCTGCAGTAGTCTGTTGAAATGTAACATCAATGATGCCATCCTAATTGAACTGTAAGTATCCGGATCTGGTTTAAAGAACATTTACCATACCATACATTTTCTTATATACTGCAAGTTTCAACACGAACTCAATGTGGTTTACAATAAGATTTCAATCAGTGATCAAGAATCTTGATATGTAGAATACGGGCAAATGTCTATGCCTTTGAGTTACTGGTTCGAAGAGAACATATGGGTCTTCAGCATTTTCCTAAAGTTGTAATACACATTCAGTTGATGCAGGTGGCAAGGTAAGCTATTCCAAACTTTAATACCTTGGAATGTGAATTTGGATTCATACAATTTCTTTTGGAGTACACTTTGAGGCGATGGGAAGGTCAGTTACAACCAGAACAGAACCAACTGCATGCACCTATATCTCTGGTGGACAGTACCACTTATGGGGTATAAGATCCTTCATCAAGGTGATGTCCTTTGAAGCAGTGTCACTGCCATATCAACATTTAACGTAACTACACTAATTAAAATCATCATGGCAATTTGTTCCAACAGACGTGAATAGTGATAAGAACATAAGAACATAAGAACATAAGAAGTTGCCTCTGCTGAGGCAGACCATAGGTCCATCCTGCTCAGCGGTCCGCTCCCGTGGCGGCCCATCAGGCCCATTGTCTGAGCAATGGTCTATACCTATCTATACCCCCCAATCCCTTTTTCTTCTAGGAATCTATCCAGACCTTCTTTGAAACCAATTTTATGCCAAGCTACAAGATACAAGGGGAGAGTATGGTGCCGTGGTTAAAGATACAGCTTCAGCACCCTCTGATTGTGAGTTCAAACCCATGTTGCTCTCCTTGTGACCCCGGGCAAGTCACCTAATCCCCCCACCCCAACCCCCCACCCCTATTGCCCCAGGTACATTAGATAGATTGTGAGCCCACTGGGACAGACAGGGAAAAATGCTTGAGTACCTGAATAAATTCATGTAAACTGTTCTGAGTTCCTCTCGGAGAATGGCATAGAAAATTGAATAAATTAAATAAATTAAATCCCCAGAGGGGACCTTTTGTCTTAGCAGGTAACCTCAGTGCTAAAGTTGGTAAATTGTGCATTGGGTGGGAAGAAATAGCAGGCACATTTGGATGTGGAAATCTAAATGATAATGAACTGAGGTTTCTAAGTTTTTCTGCATATTTGGTTGTTTGCAACACTTTGGTCTGACATTAGCCAGTTCATCAACTGTCCTGGTACTCTCATGCTCTAAATGCTATTTCCTGATGTATCCATTCATTTGTGAATGATGCTCAAATGTTATCTGGTGCAGAAAGTAGGTTATGATCACCATCTCTTAAGATGCAAAATCAAGCTAACACTGAAAGCAGTACCACATCATCAACCACCATCTCGATTAGGGAATGGTCTACTTTTGCATTTGCCACATAACAATTCCAATTGAACTTACTGATAATTTTGGGGCTCTCTGCACTTCAGATGACATTGAGGAACCAGAAAGTCCATTAACTGACATCATGATAGTAGACTGCCCAAAGGCTGAAAAAAAGGCAGCAACAGAAATGGAGTTTAGACGAGACCTGAGCTTATAGAACCAAGGAGTGCTGCTAAACTTATGAACCTAACAAAAGCAAAAGAATTAACAAAAGGAATTTGAAGAGTTGAAAAGTGACAGGGAAGATGTTTTGGAACAAAGTTGCCATGGACATAGAAAGCTGTTGCTATATTTTTCTCAACAATAAGAACACTTGCAGGCAAGCACTGCCAACCATCTATGAATATCCAAGATGCATCAGAAAGAGTTACCAAAACCACGCCTGAAGCACCTTCGGTGCTGGGAGAAGAACTTTGAATAACTGCTAAACTGCAATCTGCCAACTACACTCAAATATGACCTAGAAAGTAAGGAAGAAATGGTATGCAAATGGTGAGGATCCAGCTAAAACTGAGATCACTCAAGCCATCAAATGGTCAATATAATATTATCTCTGTGGAATTGTGTTTGCTTTATGCCTGCTAGAATGGGTCATGTTTTATCCAAAGAGTTCCACTTTTGACTCTTCTGTCCATAGAACATTATCCCAAAAGGCTTGGTGATCATTCAGGTATATTTTTGCAAATACAAGATGAGAACTGACGTTATTCTTGGATAGCAGCAGTTTCTGCCTTGCTCCTCTCCCATAAATCCAGTTTTGGCCCAGTCTCTTTCTTACTGTGGAGTTGTGAATACCAACAGCTCCTTGTGAGGCCTACAGCTCCTTGGATGTTGTTCTGACATGTGATTTCCTGGATGAGTTGTCACTGTGCCCTTAGAGTAATTTTGGCAGGCCAGTCATTTGTGGGAGGATTCACCACTGTTCCAAGTCTTCTCCTTTTGGACATAATGGCTCTCACTATGGTCTGGTGGAGTCCCAGAGCTTTAGAAATGGCTTTGTAACCCTTTCCAGATTTATATATTTCAAGAAATCTTTTCTCATCTCTTCTGGAATTTTCTTTGATTATACCATAGTGTTCTTGTACAAATTTTGCAGCAACTACTTTACTCTATAGTTCAATATGTAGTTTAGATTCAAAAGGGCTGTGTTTAATCAACTGAATCTAATTATCAATTAAATGTGTTCTATCAGTTGACTGAATACTTTTACACATGGATAATATAGGTGTTGGACTTTGTTCCTTAAATAATTGAGATAATAATTTAAAAACTATATTGTGTGTTTACTTAATTTCCCTTTGTCTAATATTATATTTTGTTGAAAGATCAGAAGCCATTTAATGTGTCATAAATGCAATAATAAGGGAAATCAGGAAGCGGGAAATCTTTCACATTACTGTATGTTTATAATGAAAAGATGAAACAGGCTGATATTATCACCCCTCTGCCATTACAGTACTACCAGAATGAGTACAGCAATACTGTGAAATATTTAGCATATTAAGAAAGCATTCAATCTGTTTGAAACAAAAACCCAAATATCTAGGTAATTGGTTGCATCTATTTAGCATAGCTGAAAAATAAACAGTCTCTAATTCTATCTAGGAGTCTTCCATTAAAGTAATACAATTAGAAAATGACACAGGGACAAATTTGTCCTCGTAGGAACTCAATTTCCCTGTCCCATTCCTGTAAGCTCTGCTTTAACCGCACAAGCCTCAAAACACTGATGATTTTAAAGTGTTTGAGGCTTGTACAGATGAGGATGAAGCTTGCAGGAATGGAACAGGGACAGGAAAAGAACTCAGAAGGATGGGAAAATGAGTTCCCGTGGGGACGGGGAAAAATTTGTCCCCGTGTCATTCTTTAAATGTAATCCTAGCTCACAACAGACCCTGAACCTAAGGAGGAGAATAAGGCACTTTTCTTCTCTCTCTTTAGGAGTATATGAGTTAGTTCTGTTCTATCAAAAGACCATGGCATACTTTTTCTTTTTTAAATATCTTAAATTTTGGTAAACCGCCTAATCTGTACTGGCAGTATATCAAGTTTTAATAACCTGTAAACTAAAATTTTTATACTGTATTTGGTTTGTCACTTTGTATTTTAAATGCCACATAACTGTAAGTAGTGTTTAAAGAAAGATGCTTACTATAGAACTTCAGTGGCCAAATGCTCAATCAATACAAAGTCTTACATTTCGCTTACAGACATTAATTGAAACTACTTGATTCACATTATCACTGAATGCTCTAATCCATTCTATGAGTAAATAGCTGCTTTAAGGTTTTCACTCCTCTAACCTAATTCTTCCTCTGAATGAACTTATTTTTTGGAAGGTTTTTGACAAATTAAGTGGTAACATAGCAAATGACGGTACATCAAGACCTGCACGTCCATCTAGTCTGCCCAACATGATGGCCAGAGTCGCATCTGCCACTCCGTGCAGATTACAGTCCTTCATAATTAAGCAATGGTATTATGAACAGGGCAGATGGCAATTTACCACCATACCAACCACATATAAGCAGGTATAAATGGCACCATCTTGGAACAATATATGCTAAAACCAACAACATTGCTAACACTTAACTCACCAACTTCAACATTAATATGTCTTTCCCTCCCCCCTTGAGATGCACAGCACCCACTGATGACATATGACATCAAAGTGAAATAAAATACACAGGCTTAATCAACATCCATCTTTTGCAATTTATGGGCCTAGACTGCAGAAGTTTGCCCGGTACTGGCCTTATTTTCCAACTATTGGAGATGCCATCAATACCCACTCTCATCCATCACTCTCGTCATTTACAGAACACAACCATAGAGGTTTGTTCAGCACTGTTCTTAGTTACCATCTAGTAGAGCTGCCGAATAAGCACCACTCCTACCCAACATATCACTAGCCATATTTTAATTGCATCCTCTTTCTATAAGAACATAAGAATTGCCGCTGCTGGGTCAGACCTGTGGTCCATCATGCCCAGCTGTCCGCTCCCGCGGTGGCCCTTAGGTCAAAGACCAGTTCCCTAACTGAGTCGACTTACCTACGTACGTTCTGGTTCAGCAGGAATTTGTCTAACTTTGGCTTGAATCCCTGGAGGGTGTTTTCCCCTATAACAGCCTCCGGAAGAGCGTTCCAGTTTATTACCACTCTCTGGGTGAAGAAGAACTTCCTTACATTTGTACAGAATCTATTCCCTTTTAATTTTAGAGAGTGCCTCTGCTATCTCTGCCTCCACCACCCCAAGAAAAGAGAAATCAAGGCACAAAACCTCTGCATCAAGTTGCATAAGGGTCACTGCAACCACAGGTGTGAGACACCCAAGGCCAAAGGAATAGGCCACAAAGACCCTCTGCCTTCAAGGAACTGACTTCTGAAGCAGCGAAATAATGATTAATTTCTGATGAATACTTTTGTTTTGGGGTGTTTTTTAATTTTGGAAGCCAGAACTTCAAGAAGGGATACTCCTGGGACCCCCAAGAAAGCCCCTCCTTTAGAACCTGCCTCATTAGATCACAACTCACGGGACATACACATCTACTATCTGCTGGAGACTGAGAAATACTGGTTGGCTGTAGGCTGCACAGGAGACTTATGGGCTCATTTTGAAGTTAGTAGTAATTCTCAGTCTCCATCTGCTGATAGGCGGTAAACCACTGTGACAGCATAACTAAACAATTCCTTGATCTCTCTCCAGACCAGTTCAGACATGAATTGGTCCGGATACCAAGGAATTGCTTAGTTACGCTGTCACAGTGGTTTACCTCTATCCATCCACCTTTAGAAGTCACTTATGATTCCTTTTATTGAATGGGCAAATTGTAGGTCATTCATGTTACAAAATTTCTGTTCTATAAATCTCAAAAAGGGCATGCCTTACCAGATGAACTGAAGGCTGTTGTGGAGATTTCTGAATTTCAGAAACAACGGAAGACTGAGTTACAAAAATGCTTTGGGGTATTGACTACTGCTTATCCCTGTTGTCTTGTATGTATAGTATTACTGTATATAGTGCATGCACACTGCCTTGAACTATGGTGATTAATAAATAAATCCCCCATTCCTATTGCATCGGCCCCAATATCTTAACGTTGGCACACACCAGATGAACTTCCCTTGAAAATATGGATCCAGCAGGTTGGAAGAATTCATGTATTGGTGGGGGGAAAAAAAACTAAAATTTTGAGCTACAGAAAGATTATCCAGATGAGTCACAAATCTGGAAGCCCTTGATGCCAAGAGTGAATGACAAGATTCTTTTGGGAATCAGAGCTTTACAGGAATGATTCCTGATTTAATCTGTGCTTCCCCCTACAGGAAACAGAAGAGAAAACAAATGCTGAACTAAATCCAGTAAGCAAATAAGATTTGTCCTTTAGATGTTTCTGATCAATTATCCTCCTTTGGGAGATGCAGGGGGTATTTAAGATTTGATGCAGTGGTTATTTTCTCCAACATTAAGCACCTTCAAATATAACACTATTGAGATAAATAGTGTTAATGCTTCAAGAACACACAGACACCATGCAGGTACATTTACTAACTCATGTTAAACAGTTAACAAAACGTAATACATATTAACTGAATGTTAATTTGAGTTAAGCACATAGACAATAATAGGCCCCAGTGAAAATAATTTGTCTTATTATTTATTTTCATTAAATTGCATTAATATGCTTTAATGCACATTTGTAAATGAGGGCCTTAGTTTATTGAAAATTAGAGCACAGTATCACATATACATTCTCTATTACAGTTATTAATCTTTTTTCTGTGAATAACAAAAAATATGCTAAGAAATGCATGTAAATTTCCCTATTGCTTAGCATACAAACAGAAGTGCAAGTGCCAAGTGTTTAATCTGTGCATTATGTGAAGGGAGACCGTCTTCAAGTTTATGATTTATGGTTTATTATTCTTTATATACTCCCTTTTACAAAAAGTAGCAAAGTGGTTTACAATATAAAATCAGGAAACAGAAAGGAACGTAATAGCAGAGCAGATCAGAAACACTTCTGCACGGTTTGTTTGCAGAAAGCAAAAACTGTGGGGGTTCTGTATTCCTCTGCTATATGAGAGGAGCCGGAAACAATGTGTGCGGTACAGATTGAACATAAGAACATAAGAAATGCCTCTGCTGGGTCAGACCCGAGGTCCATCGTGCCCAGCAGTCCGCTCACGCGGCGGCCCAACAGGTCCAGGACCTGTGCAGTAATCTTCTATCGATACCCCTCTATCCCCATTTCCAGTAGGAATTTGTCCAATCCTTTCTTGAACCCCAGTACCGTACTCTGCCTTATAACGTCCTCTGGAAGCGCATTCCAGGTGTCAACCACACGTTGGGTAAAGAAGAACTTCCTAGCATTTGTTTTGAATCTGTCCCCTTTCAATTTTTCCGAATGCCCTCTTGTTCTCTTATTTTCCGAAAGTTCGAAGAATATGTCCCTCTCTACTCTCTCTATGCCCTTCATGATCTTATAAGTCTCTATCATATCCCCTCTAAGTCTCCTCTTCTCCAGGGAAAAGAGACCCAGCTTCTCCAATCTCTCAGAATATGACAGGTTTTCCATACCTATTATCAGACGTGTTGCTCTCCTTTGAACCCTCTCAACTAACGCCATATCCTTCTTAAGATACGGCGACCAATATTGGACGCAGTACTCCAAATGCGGGCGCACCATCGCCCGATACAACGGCAGGATAACTTCTTTCGTTCTGGCTGTAATACCCTTTTTGATTATACCAAGCATTCTATTCGCTCTCTTTGCAAACAAACATCTAGCATAAAGACTCTGGAATGGATGTAACAGAAACTGGGTGCCTGACTGTGTAGCCCATCTCCACGGTGGCCAATTCAGGTCACAAGCCTGGCAAACCCCCAAAGAGTAGCAATATTCCATTCTACTGAACCAGGGCAAGCAGCAGTTTCCCTCATGTCTGTCTCAACAGCAGACTATGGACTTTTCCTCCAGGAAATTGTCCAAACCTTTTTTTTAAAACCAGCTACATTAACTGCTCTTACCACATCCTCTGGCAACAGTTTCATAGCTTAACTATATTCTCAGCGAAACAATATTTCCTCCTATTGATTTTAAAAGTATTTCCCTGTAACTTTTGCTTTCAGGTAGGGGGCACAAACCACAGAGGGATTAAGGAGGAGACCACATCTACTTCCTCAAATGGAGTGTTGCTCAATATGAACACCCTTCTGAAAGCTAGATTTCCTGGGCAGCAGGAACTACAAGTACAGATAGGAAAGCAGCAAAGCAGGAATCAAAACAGATGAAGAGACAGGGAACAGAAAAGAGGTGAGTGTCTGAAAGGCTAAACCTCTTATTTTATCTTTGGAACAAGGTTCTCCAAACAGTGATCTTGAATTCCACCAGTCAATAAAGATCGGGAAATATAGAAAGACAAGGGAAGCCAAGATTCAGAAATCAATGACCTCAGAGGCCAAAGAGATAGTGGCTTAATGAAACAGAAACATGATGGCAGATAAAGACCAAACGGCCCATCTAATCTGCCCATCTGCAATAACCATTATCTCATCCTCTCCCTATTGGCTAAGGTTCTTAACATTTGCATCTCCTCTTCCTATAGGCTAAGGCTCTGTGCACCTGCATTGTGAGGTCATAGAGCTGCCCATCCGCAGTAACCATTATCTCTTTCTCTCTCTGAGAGATCCCACGTGCCTATCCCAGGCCCTCTTGAATTCAAACACAGTCTCCATTTCCACAACCTCTTCCGGGAGACTGTTCCACGCATCCACCACCCTTTCCGTAAAAAAGCATTTCCTCAGATTACTCCGGAGCCTATCACCTTTTAACTTCATCCTCTGCCCTCTCATTGCAGAGTTTCCTTTCAAATGAAAGAGACTCGACTCATGCGCATTTACATTACGTAGGTATTTAAACGTCTCTATCATGAGGGTGAGAGATGTCCAGGGCGGTTGCGCCCCTCATCCACCCTCACCTCCACCCCCCTGTTGCGCGTGCACACCTTCCCTTCCCCCAAACCTCTAAAGTCGGTCATCGAGGGCCTCAATCCAGTCGGGTTTTCAGGATTTCCCCAATGAATATGCATGAGATCTATTGGCATACCATGAAAGCAGTGCATGCAAATAGATCTGATGCATATTCATTGTGAAAATCCTGAAAATCCAACTGGATTGCGGCCCTCGAGGACCGACATTTGACACCCCTGCTAGTTGTTCACCGCCGCAAACAAAACTTCAACGTGCTTCTCGTGACCGCATCCTCTCCCTCTGATGTTACTTCCTATGCTTCTGATTTTCATATACATTAAATTCCATTGTTATATGAAAAGCAGAAGCATTTGCTGCCAGTGAGGGTGGGGGGGGACTTCAATATTGTGTTTTCAATCGAGAGAGACAGACAAGTTCCTTGGAGTCCTGCACAGCTTGTGTGCCCCTCATGACTGAAGATGTGATAGTGAAACAGCACCTCCCCCCCCCCCCCACCTCCTACCACTGACAGGACTGTAAGTGGAGGATTCCCTGCACAGCTTAGAGCACACATGTCAAACACAAGGCCTGGGGGCTGAATCCTGCCCGCCTAGCCATTTTATGTGGCCCACTGTGGCTGTGCTGCGTCTAAGTGCCTGACTGTGTAGCCCCGGTCCCAGTGGCGCTCCAAGCGCCTGAACGCACTGCCCCACTCCCAGCAGCGCTCCAAGTTCCTCACCATGCTCCCTCAGTACCCATTTGCAGGCAGAAGGACCCAGGCCCAGTGTAAAAGCTAGGTTGGAGCAGGGCGCTCCACACAAGTGTCTGACCGTGCCACAGGTGTCTAAGAGTAAGGAAAGATCTACAGTATACTTCTACTAAGACTATCCCCCTCTTTTACGAAACTGCGATAGTTTCTAGCACAGGGAGCCGTGCTAAATGGCCCGCGCTGTTCCCGATGCTCATAGGAACTCAATGAACGTCAGGAGCAGCGGGGTCCATTCAGCGAGGCTCCCCGCACTAGAAACTGCTATTGCAGTTTCATAAAAGGAGGCCTAAGTATCCTAATAAAAAATTTGGCCCTCAACTTAGCCTGCGTTTTAGATTTCAGCCCCTTTTGTGATTGCGTTTGACATCCCTGGCTTAGAGGAGTCATTTCTCTTTTTATATATGATCAAAATTTGTGGTAAAAAAAAAAAAAAAAGAGGATCAATGTTCTACCTGTTAAATGGTAGCGAGCTGTTTAATATAAAAACCTTTCCAGTCCCACTATTTTAATTTAATTTAATGTGGTGTCTTATATACTGCTAAATCTCTCAAAGGATTTGAAGTAGTTTACAAAACAATTAAAACTGACTTAAGTAATGGCCAAAAATCTACTCAGGTACTTGTTTGAATTTCCCTCCCTGTCTCAACAGGCACACAATCTAACTATAACACCTATGAAAGAAATCATTACTTACAGAGAAGGAAGAGGGAAAGATAATACCATAAATTCAATACTATAGGTGTGTAAAAGGCACAACAGAAGGGAAAACTTCAATATCAAAGAACCCAAAGAAAAACATCCTAAAAATAAAAGCAGGAAAAACAAATAGCAAAATTAAGTAAAAGTGTAGACGGCCAGATATGAAGCAGATGGAACCAAAGTTCAAAGGAAGCGACAAGACCAATGTTTCAGTGGTCATCAACAGAGTCAGTCTCTCTCTTTCTCTGCGGATTCCGGAGGGTGTATTGTATATACTGTGTGTGTGTGTGTGTGTGTGTATATCTATATATAGATATGTATTATACACACATACACACACATCAGAATAAATCAGTGTTAACCACATTCACAATAATTTAATGTTCACGACATGAGAAGCATTGCTCTGTATACTGACATTTTGTTATTGTGAATGTGGTACCTTTCAGAGCCTGATCTACCTCAGTGCTGTCACCTCCTGGCAGAAAGCTAATCTAGTTCCTTAACTCTTCCAAATGCGAGGCTATCCATTTTCCTAACCCTCGTACTGATACTCCATCTATATAGAGAGATGTTGCTGCCATTCCTTACCGGAACACTATTCATGTCCTGGGTGTCCTCTAACTCTCATCTTAAATTTAGCCCTCAAATGAACAAACTTGTTACTTCCTCTTTCTTCGCACTGGGTCACATTAAGGCAGTGAAACCTTTTCTCTCTATTCATCCGATTCATACTCTTAAATGGGCTCTTGCCATAACTAGGATCGATTATTGTAATTCTCTATACAACAGTCTACCTCTGAAAACACACAAGCAAGTCCAATTGATTCAGTCAACACAGCTGTCAAACGCCTGGACAATAAGCTAACAAAAAACAGATCATTTCCTAAGTTATCCAACCCACAACACTGTCAACAACACCAATGAGGTTGATAAACTAAAAAGTGGTACATCAGCAATATTGTCCCCCAATGAAGGCTAGTTAATAGCTGAAATGCTCTAAAGCAGTTTGAGCGTCGGCTAGCTCATGACCCACCAACGTTGGTTCTGGCTGAGAAGCCACTAAGATAAGTGTTGCTGTTTTTCTTTAATACATGGAAATATATTTGATGAATTAAATGAATTGATTTTAGGTTTGGATATCACAATTAAATCTACTATTATATTGATGTTGAATAAAGTGACTTCAAGTTTGGATATTATACTTAAATCAAATCAATAACATTTTTTAATTAAATAAAAGATAGGTTTTTACTCTTAGTTAGTTAATTGCTAGTCTTTTAATTAAATTAGTAAACTAAATTAATCAATAAAAATATGGGTAGGAAGGAGGTTTGAAGTAAATGATTACACCACATGCATTCAGGATGAAGACTTGAAATAGCATCCAAGTTATAAGAGGTCTCTTTACTGAGAACAATGCATCCTTTATAATGCTTCAACCTCTCAGTTTATGTATTAGGGTAAGGTTTTTTATTTGTATGATAAAAATGGGCTATTAGAAATAATATATTAATTACAATAATGTTTGTTTGTTTTTTTATTTATATAAATTTAATGATTACAATATCAGATGATACCAGGAAAAAAAGGATTCTTACAGAAAATTTAAGCAATATTTATACATACAAACAAAATTCCTTTCCAAGCCCACAATAATGGGGGAGACATGCTACCAATTTTTTTTTATACAAAAAAATAAGAAGAAAACTAAGAATTGGTTCTTAATTCATCCTTATAATTACAATAATGTAGTCAGACAGGAAAAGAAATAAAGATGGGATAGTACGCCTGAAGAAATCGGACGGTAACTTTGCGGAATCAGATTCTGAGAAGGCAGAACTACTAAACCAATACTTCTGTTCAGTGTTCACCCGCGAAATGCCGGGAGCTGGTCCACAGCTGCAGAAAGGAGATAACCAGAAAGACCCGTTTCAAGATTTCGAATTTACGCCCAGTAGCGTCTACGATGAACTATCAAAACTCAAAGTAAACAAAGCCATGGGACCGGATAACCTACATCCCAGAATGCTCAGGGAGTTAAGGGAAGTCCTGGCTGAACCATTATCTGTTCTTTTCAATCTTTCCCTAAGCACAGGAAGAGTCCCCTTGGACTGGAAAACCGCTAATGTAATCCCACTCCACAAGAAGGGCTGCAGGACAGAGACAGCAAACTACAGACCAGTGAGTCTCACGTCTATAGTGTGTAAACTCATGGAAACACTGATCAAACAGAATATTGACACAATCCTAGATGAAAAAAAAACTGCGTGATCCACACCAACACGGGTTCACCCAGGGAAGATCTTGCCAATCTAATCTGATTAGCTTTTTTGACTGGGTTACTAGACAACTGGACGCCGGAGAGTCACTGGACGTGGTATATTTGGACTTCAGTAAAGCATTTGATAGCGTCCCTCATCGAAGATTACTGAACAAGCTGAAATCGATAGGATTAGGAGACACTCTAACTACATGGGTTGGGGATTGGCTAAGCAGTAGACTTCAGAAGGTGGTGGTGAACGGTACCCCATCCGAAGCATCAGAAGTGATCAGTGGAGTGCCGCAGGGCTCGGTCCTGGGCCCAATTCTATTCAACTTATTCATAAGAGATATGACGCGGGGACTTAGAGGAAGGGTATCACTGTTCGCCGACGACGCCAAACTTTGCAACATAGTAGGCAGAAGCTTGTTACCTGATGATATGACACACGACCTACTGCTTCTGGAACAATGGTCGACTACTTGGCAGCTAGGCTTCAATGCTAAAAAATGCAAGATAATGCACCTGGGTAAGAGAAACCCGTGCAGAACTTATGTACTAAATGGTGAGACCTTGGTTAGGACCACGGCGGAACGCGATCTAGGAGTGATCATTAGTGAGGACATGAAGGTTGCCAATCAAGTGGAGAAGGCTACCTCCAGGGCAAGACAAATGATGGGATGTATCCGCAGAGGTTTTGTCAGCAGGAGACCTGAAGTTATGATGCCGTTGTACAGAGCCACGGTGAGGCCTCACTTGGAGTACTGTGTTCAGTTTTGGAGACCACACTACCGAAAGGACGTGCTGAGGATCGAGTCGGTGCAGCGAACGGTCACCAGGATGGTCTTGGGACTCAGGGATCTCACGTATGAAGAAAGACTAAAGAAATTGCGGCTGTACTCACTTGAGGAAAGAAGAGAACGGGGAGATATGATTGAAACGTATAAGTACATCACGGGACGCATCGAGACAGAAGAGGATATCTTCTGGCTCATGGGACCCTCGACCACCAGAGGGCATCCACTGAAAGTCAGGGGAGGGAAGTTTCATGGCGACTCCAGGAAATACTTCTTCACCGAAAGAGTGGTGGATCATTGGAACAGACTCCCACTCCAGGTGATAGAGGCCAGCAGCGTGACGGATTTTAAGAGAAAATGGGATACTCATGTGGGATCGTTAAGGGAGTAAACTCAGGGGGGAGGGATACTTGGAATGGGCAGACTTGGTGGGCTATAGCCCTTTTCTGCCGCTTTTTTCTATGTTTCTATGTTTCTAATGTGCAGAAAATTTCTTGAAGTAGATATTGTATAAATTATCCTTTAAACTCCTGGACAATGCCAGGCGATATGATCACGTCAAGCCTCTTGGAGCACTGGCTCCAGTTAAAGCCAGATTTTCGCAAAACAATCCTCATGCTGGTTTTCAAAATCCATCTCCCCTCTGCACCAGCTTATTTATTTATTTAATTTTCTATACCATTCTCCCAGGAGACCAAGTAACCTGTCCGGAGTCACAAGGAGCAGTGCGGGTTTGAACCCACCACCTCAAGGTGCTGAGGCTGTAGTTTTATCCACTGCACCACACTCTACCCTCTCCCTCCCTTCTACCCCCAGTAGACCTTCTAATGATCTTATGTGGGTAGGTATCCTTTATACTTTTGCATACTTACTCTGCTTCATCCCTGCCTCTTTGTTGCCTGTTCCTCCACCATCTCAGATCTGGCTAGACACCACTCGGTTCTACAGCTTTTGGCTACCTTGGCCCCCAACTTTGGAACTCCCTTCAAGACAATCTCAAAACCTGACTCGTCTGGCAATCCTTTGGCTGATATTTGATCCTTACACCCTGGCCTATTTTAGTCCCCCCACTCAACCACATTTGCCTCTTTATTTCTATTTGTTTTATTTTATAAGACACCTTGTGGCATTCTGTGTAGATATCAAGTATCCCAATAAATCAAATGATGTATCTCCAGTTCAAACCTGCGCTGGTAGAAAAATGCTCAATAGCTTAACCCCTTTTCAACACTGGACTTCAATTCCAAAAAAGTATAGCTGAACTGGGTAAAACGCCTCAGAAGCTGCAGGGCAAACGTTGCTCTGGAGCTATGAAGGGGAGCTTAAATTGCTCTTTAACTCCCCTCCAGCATTCTATCATTGGCGAAACAACCCCTTAGTTATGCTATAGAAGATAGTACAAAAAACAAAAACAAGCAGCACTTATCTTTGCCTTAACGTGGCTATAGCTTCCTCACTGAATCAATAAAAGACGAAGATGGCTCTTAAGTGTTAACAACGCAGGTTTTAAATGGAGATACATCATTTGATTTATTTGAATATTTTTCTCCAGTTCCTCATTTTTTTGTTAGTTTTGATATCAAGTATCCCTATATAAATTAATAGAAAGATAATTTCTAAGTTATTCCTCTCTCATGTCTTATGTGAAGTTCTTTTGAATTGGAACAAATGATTGAGGATGTTTGTCATTAAACTCTTGTTGAATAACTGGCTGTACTTTTTACTAATAATTTTGTTTAGCTTCCTTTGGTTTTCCTTGGAATTTTATTATTTAGTAGTAATTTTTATGGTGGGGTTTTTTATTTTTTTGGTCATTTGAAAGGTACTGAAAATTGTTTAAGGTGTACCTCACTTCCATTCTTGTGTCCATTTTCTGTAGTCCTGTTCCTAGCCCTTCCTCAATGAATGCTGAACAGAAATATTTGTCAAGCAGCTCCTGCATGTTCATCTCCTTCATTTTTGAATCTCACAATGATGCCTCTGCACTTCCTTCTCTTGCTAAAACCCCCAGCTAAATTTCTTTTGTTTGAATCTCTGTTCCCCTGATTACTTCCCCAGCTTCTCCAGACATCGTTGCCAGTCTTATTCCTTCTGTGATCTATTGTAGTTTACGGATGCTAACCTGATAAATAAACTGAACTCCTACAACTTGGGTCCCAAAGTGACTGACCGGGTTAGAAACTGTGCACGCTAAAAAACGGGGTATTACTTGTGGTATACTGCACAAATTGGTCCTTAATCTGGTTATTGTAAACATTTGTATAAGTGATATTGGAGATGAGTTATCACGAAAATATAGTTCCTTTCTAATTTGTTATTTTGCAGATACCAAAATCTGCAGCAGGATAGCGGACTTTCCATACTGGGTCAGACCAAAGCCCAGTATCCTCTTTCCAACGATGTCCAGTCCATGTCACAAGAGATAACGTAAATCACTTTGGTTACACCACAAAACAGCTTTTACCATATCCTCCAGCAACAAATTCACTGAAAAAGCATTTTCTACAATTTGTTTTCTATGTACTAATTAGTAACTTTATGGAGTGTCTCCTAGTCTTCGTACTTTCTAAAAGAATAAAACAACCAATTTGCATTTATGCATTCCACTCTACTAGTTTTAAAGACCTCTATCAAAATCTTTTCTCAACCGTATCTTCTCCGAGCTGAACAGCCCAAGCCTCTTTAACCCCTCATGTTTTTTCTTTATTTTTTTATCATTTAGATTGCCCTTCTCTGTACCTTTTCTAATTATACTTTATCTTTTAGAAGACATAGTGACCTGAGTTGAACATAATAATTAATATGTGGTTGCATCATGATAGAAAAATGAAGGCAGATAAAGACCATCAGGCCTAAATAGTCTGCCAACCCATACCATCTACTAAGATCTAACACACTTGTCCCAAGCTTTCTTGAATTCAGATACACTTTTTGTCTCCACCACCTCCACCGGGAGGCTATTCCAAGCATTCACCACCCCTTTCCATGAAAAAGTATTTTCTGAGGTTACTTCTGAGTCTATCTCCTTTCACCTTCATCCTATGCTCCCCTCATTCACAAATTTTCTGTCAATTGAAAGAGACTTGCCTCATACATATTTAAATGTTTCTATCATGTGATGTTTAATTAAATTTTCCATTCCTGACCTAATAATTCCCATCATTCAGTTTACCGGTACTTTCTGGCCACAGCAAAGGATGTCAAAGTATTATGTGGGAACTTTGCATTACCTAGCTATATAGTTTGGGTTGCTCTTCCATATGTTTACTGCTTTGTAGTTGTGCATTATATTTCATCTTCCATGTGAATGCCCAGTCTCCCAATCTCACAAAGTCCTCTTGCAGTTTTACAACTCTGAATAATTTTGCGTCATCTACACGTTTATCACCTCACTTGTTCCCATTTTCAGGTCATTTTGAAAACAGCAGTCCCTGGGGCACTTCACTCCTCTTCATTGAGAAAATTGACTATTTAATCCTATTCTTTTTTTGTCTTTCAACCAGCTCTCAATCCACAATGGTACAGTGTTTCTTATCTCATGACTTTATAATTTCTTCAGGGGGTCTTTCAAGAAGCAGAAATGATTCAAAATCCAGATAAACTATGGGGCTCATTTTGAAAACATTTACATTGTAACCTATGAACTTTGTGTGTCCAAGTGCTTTGAAAATATGTCTCTATAATAACAAGCTCACTTTTATCTAAATATTTAATCACATCTTCAAACACTATCATGATAATCACTTAACTGAAAACTCCTTTTTAAACTTTTCCAGAGTGCTTAAGGGCCGGTTCAATCTATCCATCAGTAGAGATCAGCGATTCCTTATGTTTTGGGTTGGGTTTTTTAACTATGGAGGAACCCCCACCCCTGCCAAATTCCTTGCTTGGGGACGCCCTGAAAAGAGCTCACAAAACCCATTTTGGGAATCACTGGTATAGAGACATGACAATTCAAAGGATAAACTTTTTAATCATCGATTTACTAATTCCCTCTAAGCCTCTCTTTCTAAGCCCTTCTACTTTTCATTGTAGTTTCTTTCTATACCAATTACTGTAAACCGTGTCGAGCTCTACTTCTGTGGAGATGATGCGGTATACAAACTTAAGGTTTAGTTTAGTTTAGTTTAGATACCCATGCTGTGAAGGCATATAGGTACGTTTGTTAAAAATCATGGGACACCATCAACCTGCATTAATCTGATATCTCCTGAGGGTTACAGAATTCATGAAAAATATGATGACTTGATACAAGCCACCGAAAGTTCAACTAGTATCTATGATGAAGACTGTCTTCCCCCAGAAGGAACAACGGTTTGGACACATCTAAGTGTCCATCTTCATTTTCGTTGATATTCTTATAAAAACTCCTACTTCAAAGCTATTCTCTTCTGTCATATCTAAGATCCAATACTCTGCTTTCCTTTGGATATAAATTATTCAAAACACTAAGTATAATGTAAGATGCATTTCTAAATACTGCAGCAAACATTTGTAGATGTCAATTAATTATTAACATTCTTCTGACAAATCTTTCTTCACTTACATCAGGATTAATATTTTTCCCACTTACAATAATACAGTTGCAGTTTCCGAAAGATGACTATTCCAGTTATTTAAAAAATAAAGAAATATTTAAGTACATCAACATTTCAGTCACTCCCACATGTCACGTCAGGATAGCTACTCAACACTACTCATTGCATCCACAAAAATAAATGGATTTGTTGTGAGCATTGGTAATAACTGTGAACAACTTCTGACACCAGCATATTAGAACTATAAGAAAGAATGCAATTAAACTAAGCACTGCACAAACCATTAAAGGATAAATAATGTACATTTGTACCTACTACTTTATGATGCTTCAGTCAGCATCATTCCGTATTTGCCAACCTGATGCGAGAGCTTAGTTGGATGAGAATGTATCTCCCTCCATATATATGCTCAAAATTATGAATTTTATACACATATGAAGGGCAATTCTATAACTGGGTGCCTGTATCTACATACCACTTGTGGTAGCAATGTTCATTCCCTTCTCACAATCCAGAAGTTGCAAAAATACAAACACTTTTCTGAGCACATGCTCAGAGAGAGAGAGCTAGAACCCCTGTAGATCAGCCTCAAAGCCAAGCAACATACCTGAACAAATCCATGACAAGGAAGGAGGTACTGGGGAAGCTCCCCAGCAACATAAATAATTTGTGAACTGGACTGCTCTGCAAAATATAGAAACATGACGGCAGATAAAGGCCAAATGGCCCATCTAGTCTGCCCATCCGCAGTAACCATTATCTCTTTCTCTCCCCGAGATCCCATGTGCTTATCCCAGGCCCTCTTGAATTCAGACACAGTCTCTGTTTCTACCACCTCTTTCTTGGATAGAAAATGACACGGTGGCTGTTACCCGCGGTTAACCCACCGAAACGGAGGAGAGAAAAGAAGTGGTCGCTGCGGTACAGGGAGAAGGTCATTCACCACCCCGTGGAGCAGTGAATGGCCTTGTCTCTGCAGTAAAGGGAGGAAATGCGCGCGGTCATCAATCACGCTCTCTCCCTCCATACTGATAGCCACCGCTAGATCCAGGATAAAGATATCTATATCTATATCTTACAATATATATAATTTTATACTGATAAATAAAACATATAAAATGATACATTTTACCATATATTATAACATTCTAAGTTTTTCTTTTTAAGCTACGTCAGAGTTGGTTCATTTTTACCAACTAACTCTACCCAAAATTGCTACCAGCTCTGACTCCATAGCCCTGTGCTTTAGCCCTGAAAATTATGGTGGGAATTAATACTATAAATAAAACCATTAGCGTGCATACAGCCAAAGGAAGCTTTAGTGCTCTTGTTGGGCATGGGTGAGTGAGAGGGGAAGAGAAATGGTGTACATGGGAAAAGGAAGAAAGAGGAGAATTGTTGGGCATGGTGGTGGGAGAGATGTATGGGGAAGAGAGAGAGAAATGTTGGAAATGGTGGTGGAGAGGGAATAAATAGCAGGACAGATGGAAAGGGAAGAAAGAGAGAGGAATGTTGGACAGGATGGTGGAGGGAGAGATATGGTATGATGCTGAAGAGGTATTATAGAAGGAGAAATGTTGGGCAGGAGCAAAAGATGCTGCACAGACTCTGGGGGATGAAAGAGGGAGAAATGTTGGACACAGCAGTAGAGGGGGTGGGTGAGATGCACCTTGGATCCCTCTCTCTCCATTCTCTGCAGCAAGGGAGAGAGAGAGAGGTAGGTGGTGGGCAGTGAGAAATAGGTAGACATGTTGCACATGGGGGTGGAGGAGAGGAAGAAATGCTGTACAGGGGTGGGAAGGGGAAAAAGAGGGAGATTGATCTAGGACAGAAGGGAGTGAGGATGTTATACAATGGGAGGGAAGAGAGGGGGAAAATGCTGGACCATGGTAGGAGGAACCAATGGACAGCAACCACTTGAAGAAGAATTTGCAGAAGACAGGAAAGCAGAAAAAATAGAAACTGGAACCAAAATGATGGAAAATAAATTTCCAGACAACAAAGGTAAAAAAAAGGAATTGACTGAAACGCTTTGGGAACTATATATAGCAGATGTCTCTGTATTGTGTTCAACAGAAAAGGAAATGCTATTTCTCCAGTGTTGAATTACTTGCTGACCCTTTCTGTAGCTGGTAAGGATCCCCAAGCACCGCCAGCTCAAGACCTCTTCCAAAAGAGGCCAGAACTCCCTTCTACTAAGTACAGCAGTCACTGGCAGCATCCTTGAGCCAGTGAAGTGCCAGCATCTGTGGCTTGGGGACATTGCTACTGCCTGCCAAGCCTGGTAAAAGAGATTTTTGGCCACCTTCAGAGGAAGTCTTCAGCTGGAGTATTTATATTTATATTAGAGGCTCTGGCATAGACCCATTTACAAAGTAAGTATTCTTCCCAATTAATATTTTCAAATTAATAAAGTGTCTTTGCTTATTTGTAAATGGTTTTCTACCAGAGCCTCTAATTCAGTAGCATAATTAAGTGAAATAACTATGTACTTCTGAAGTTTATGGGTACGGGGGGGACGGGGATGGAAGAGATTACTTGCTTAAACAGACGGAGATGGATTCGATGCTACCGGGGATGGGTTTCATTACTGTTCCTGTACAACTCTCTAGTTACAAAGAAATGCAGTGACCAGAAACAAAATCTGTATAAATATGGTATGAGATCCCTTAATACTTTAGCACATCATATAGTATTAAATAGATATCATTCAATGATATTTAATACAAAAATATCCCAGGGGCAGAAAAATCCACAGTATGTTTATCTAAAATGTGAAAACCATTAGGTTTGCTTTGCAAGCATCATTGTGTTTCATACTTTCCTGTGAGAGACCTTGTTAGAATGATTTGAAGATCTCATGAACTACCTCTTATTAGTGATTAATATAGAGCTTCAGCCTGATTTAGATGGAGAGAGAGACTGTACTACAGAAAACCAGCATCTCCATGATCAAATCCATACTACTAACTATTTATCATTTCTATAATACTAGACATACACAACTCTGTACATCAAAACATAGAAGAGATAGTCCCTGCTCAAAAGAACTTACGATCTAGTCAAGACAGACAAACTGAACAAGAAGGTGCATCAATACTAAGTGCTCAGGTGGCGGAACCATATAGCATTATGATGTCATCATTATTCTGAGTATGACCCAGATGCATTGCGATGTCACTGAGCGTTCAGATAGCTTCTTCTACTACTACTAAGCATTCCTTTTTTTTTTTTAACCATGAAATTTTATTGAAAAATGTTATCAAAATACAAAAAGAAACCAAGACAAAACTAAAAGCATTCCAACAACAACCCCCCCCCCCCAGAGAAAACTCAATACCATCATATAAAAGTTAAAGATGAACATAATAGTTTCTCTAAACGATATGGTGCAACCATTATATAGGAACAAGAACAGGAGAATAATGAAGGGGGAGAAGAAGAAAAGAAGAGGGAAGGACTGCTTAAGAGTGGCAGAGAAGGGAAAAACCAGAATATAAGGGAAGAGAGGTCCCCCAGAAACCAAAGAGAGAGGAGAAAAAGAAATTATATAAACTACTAATCATTTCTACAGCGCTGCTAGACATATGCAGTGCTATACATCAAAACATAGAAGAGACAGTCCCTGCTCAAAAGAACTTACGATCTAGTCAAGACAGACAAACTGAACAAGAAGGTGTGTCTATACACAGTGCTCAGGTGGGAGAATTACAGAGAGAATGATAAGACATATATTGGTGCTTAGCAGGTGAGTTGGAGTTAGGAACTGAAAGCAGCTTCAAATTAGAGGGCTTTGAATCTAGATTTGAATACTGCAAGAGATGGAGTTTGATGTACTGAGTCAAGCAGTTTGTTCCAGGCATACAATGCAGCAAACTAGAAGGGACAGAGTGTGGCGTTGACCATAGAGGAGAAGGGTACAGATAAGAGAGACTTACCTGATGATCAGAGTGCCCACGGGGAGTGTGGGGAGAGAGGAGAGATACTGAGGCGATGTGGAGCGAATATAGTTGTAGTCATTAAGAGGAGTTTGAACTGTATGTAGAAATGGATAGGGAGCCAATGAAGTGACTTTAGGAGAGAGGTAATGTTGGCATAGCGACGCTGGTGGAATATGAGGCGTACAGCAGAGTTCTGAACAGATTGAAGGGGAGAGAGATGGTTTAGCGGAAGGCCAGTGAGAAGCAGGTTGCAGTAATTTAGGCGAAAAGTGATGAGGGTATGGATAAGGTCTTAGCAGTGCGCTCAGAAAAGAAGGATATGTTTTTAGTGATATTGTACAGAAAGAAACAGGTTTGGGCAGTCTGTTGGATATATAAAGAGGAGAGAGATGAGTCAAAGATTGCTCTGTGGTTGTGAGTTGACAAGACAGAGAGGATCAGGGTGTTGTTCACAGAAATAGAGAACGGGGGAAGAGAAGAGATGGATTTAGATGGAAAGATAAGGAGCCATGTTTATGTTCAAACAATTTTTACTGATGACCATCAATAGGTACAAAGAAATAAACAACAGAACAGGGTACAGAGCTACAGTCTCAGCTGGGAAACAGGAACCACAATTCAGCAGCCAATGTCATCATATACATTTTCAGAACAAAAGAATGCAAAACCACCACCCCCCATCCCCTACCTCACCCCCCAAAAAAAAAAGAATCCCCCAAAGCAATACCAACCCCCCACAGTATCCCCCCACCTCCCAAAGAAACCGTCTGTGGCCAAAGCCTATAAAGTCCATCAGTTAAAAGAGGGCAGAGGAAGAGGATGAAGTGGGGAGAGAGTACCTGAAGACCAAATATTCATCCCCCATATACATACACTTCAATACCAAGATATGGTCATGAATTTGTCCCTAAAGGAGGTTAACCACTCTTACTAACCCCCCTACCACTACGTACTGAGGCTACACTTGAAGCCCCTCCCCCTGAAATACTCCCAGCTGTGGTGAACCAAGGACAGCCCTTCCGCTACAAACAGCCTTAAAAAACAGGCCCTCACACTTCCAAGGTATTTAAGATCAAGCTCCGAGCCCCATGAGGCAAGGATTGTAAGTAGGGCTCCCAGGTCTGCATGAACAAGAGCTTGCGGCACCCTGCCTGACAAGCTTCCCCCACCTCATAAGTCATCAGTAGATGAAATTGGTTTCTCCAATGCCAGAAAATCAAAGGAGAGTCCTTCAACCAATACTGCAGGAGACACTTATGGCCCACCGTACAAGCCTTATAAAATAAAGAGCAGCGTCCCGTCCCATACACTCGACAACTGCCAACTTGGCCAAAGAGAACCTCCCAAGGGGTTTCACTCACCCCCACCCCCCATAACTGGCCCAAATAAGACAAGATAAAATGCCAGAACCATCTGACCCGAGGACAGAGCCACACAGCGATGGAAAATGTACTATCAGCACATCCACACCGGGGACACAAAGGCGTGGCTACCACTCCCGAATAGTAAGCCTGAATCTGAGAACAATATGCCCTATAGATAAGGCGAAAGGTACATTCCAGCCATGTGGCCCCCATCGCAGTCTGCGGTATTCGAAGGAGGGCATGATATAGATCCCCCAAAGCGAGGCCCAACTCCGCATTCCACTTGGCCATCAAACCCCCTAGAGATCTGGCCGGCCTCAGCGCCCAAAGGAGCTTGTGTAAATGGGACACCAAATAGGGCTAACCTCAGCCATGTTTAATTTTAGATAGCAATGAGACATCCAGGTAGCAATGTCAGACAAGCAGGTTTAAACCCGGAAATGAATGTCTGTCGAGATTTCAGGTGTAGAGAGATAGATCTGAGTCATCGGCATAGAGGTGATACTAAAAGCCATGGGAGGAAATTACAGCACAAAGGGAAGAAGTGTAGATGGAAAAAAGAAGTGGTCCCAGGACAGAGCCCTGTGGTACATCGACCGACAGCGGTATGGCAGTGGAAGAGGATCCACCACAGCTTACGCTAAAAGTATGATGGGAAAGATAAGAAGAAAATCATGAGATAACAAAGCCCTGAAATCCAAGCAAGGAAAGCATATCGATGAGTAGGTGGTGATTTACCATGTCAAAAGCTGCGGATAAATCAAGAAGGATGAGGATGGGGTAGAGGTCTTTGGATTTGGTCAGGAGTACGTCACTGGAGATTTTCGTAAGGGCAGTTTCTGTAGAATAAAGAGGGTGAAAGCCCAATTGAAGCGGGTCAAAAGATAGCTTGAGATGAAAGAAAGTCAAGACAAATCCATCCCTAGTCCAGCAGAGACCTTCCATGAGAATTACTCCAGAACACGGTACTACTCGAAAGGGTCCAGAGAAGAGTGACTAAGATGGTTAAGGGGCTGGAGGAGTTGCCGTACAGTGAAAGATTAGAGAAACTGGGCCTTTTCTCCCTCAAATACAGGAGATTGAGAGGGGACATGATCGAAGCATTCAAGGTACTGAAGGGAATAGACTTAGTAGATAAGGACAGGTTGTTCACCCTCTCCAAGGTAGGGAGAATTAGAGGGCACTCTCTAAAATTGAAAGGGGATAGATTCCGTACGAACGTAAGGAAGTTCTTCTTCACCTAGAGAGTGGTAGAAAACTGGGAAGCTCTTCTGGAGTCTGTCATAGGGGTAAACACCCTCCAGAGATTCAAGACAAAGTTAGACAAGTTCCTGCTGAACCGGAACGTGCTTAGGTAGGGCTAGTCTCAGGGCACTGATCTTTGATCAGAGGGCCACTGCATGAGCGGACTGCTGGGCACGATGGACCACTAGTCTGACCCAGCGGCGGCAATTCTTATGTTCTTAAGATGGATAACAGCATAAGAGGAGAAAAAAGAGCCACAAACGAACGTCCCTGTGAAATTAATTTCAACTTTAAGGAAGGTCAAATAGATATAATGTTAGTGTCTGACCTGTTTGTACTACAACGTGTGTCCACCCACTCCAGACTTCATCAATTCTTTCTCCGGAGAAAACAGATGCCTCTATTTTCTGTGGTTTGGCAACAAAAGCTTCCTTACTTGCAAGCTGTCCATGTTTGTTGCTGCCCCAAACATACAGAACTCCTTCATCTGTAAAGCAAGATAGATAAAATTAGAAGATAGTTTTAAATTTTCCATGCATCTTGTCAATCTAGCTTTAATACAAAAACACGCACACTATTAAGAGCATCAGAGCACTTACCTCACCAGCCTGCACTAAAAACCTCTAGTGCAGCTCATAAAAGGAGAGGGAGGGGGTAACTGTTAGTGAATTGTTTTCAAGTTTATAAGATAAACAAGAATATGGACTAAACCCCTCTTTTACTAAGGCACACTAATCGAATTAGTGCACAATAAATGCTAACGCGTCCATAGACTAAAATGCATGCGTTAGCATTTAGCATGCGCTAAATCAATTAGCGCGTGATAATCGGTTAGCACACCTTAGTAAAAGAGGGCCTAAATCTTCCTACATAACTAAAACTGATACTAGTGGGCACAGAAAAAATTCTCATCTGTAGATTTTTTTTTTTCCATTTTTAAATTACATTATATTTTTAGAGCGATTACAAATTTCAAGAAAATAGGCAAACAGCAAAGGCTAAAATTACAGAAAAGATATTGCTCTGTTGCACAATAAACAGATTAAAAAGAAAAAGATATTTCTTTGGTACATGAAATGACCAAAACAATACGAGGAACATTGTTGGTGTTTTAACTTCATTTTAAAAGCACATTCCTAAAATCGGAATACCAATATAGCTAGTCAGTCCATTTTGTAACGCACCTGTGAGTGATACTGAATGATAGGAGCCAGCAGCGACATTTTTCACTTTAATATTTTCCAGACCTGGGGAAACAAAAACCCCTTGGATTTTGAGCAAACACATGTTGTTAAAAAGCTGAACTGCTATAAAGGGATATATATTCTTAACTGTGAAAGACACACTAGTTTCATAGTTCAGGCTAAATCCCTAGAAGATGTATAAAGCAGCAGATTCAGAATATACAGATGAGCAAGAAGGTGTATAATACAAACATCCACATTTCACAGATACAAACAACAAGGATTTTACCAAGAAACAGTACTGCAGCACCTAAATCATACAGGGCAAAGAGCCCCATACACAAAATATTAGTTGCTTTGATCTGCCATTGTCCACAAATACGCATGCCTGCTACTACAAATGGAGAAGGTTACCTGTTACTATGCAAGGCTCCTCTGCTGTCAGGAAAAGTGAGACCGGTTTCCCCGGAAAGGCTCGCTTTGCTTGTGATGCCATCCCAGTTCCCCACTGGAAAACCTGACCGCCCTCTTTGTATTATAGCAAACACAAGGAAACATACATGAAACAATTAATAACTTGCTTACTCCCCATTTCTAAATTACATAATTTCATTTTCCAAATGGAAAAAAAAAAAAAATATATATATATATATATATATATATATATATATATATATATATATATATATATATATATATATATATATATACACACACACACACACACAGTGGAACCTTGGTTTACGAGCATAATTCGTTCCAGAAGCATGCTCGTAAACCAAAATACTTGTATATCAAAGCGAGTTTCCCCATAGGAAATAATGGAAACTCGCTTTGATACGTTCCCACCCCCCACCCCGAAACCAGCGGCACTGACCCCCCCCCCCCTCGCGAACCGGCACCTCCCGTCTGAACAACTTGAACTTACACCCCCCGTCTAGCACTGGCACGCAGCCCACAGGACGTGCCGGTGCCGCTTGAAGATCTTCCTGCCTCTGCTGGGCCTTGAGCATGCATCTGCGCATGCTCAAGGCCTTCTAATTCTTCCTCTCGCCGAGATTCTCGACGAGAGGGAGAATTAGAAGGCCTTGAGCATGTGCAGATGCATGTTCAAGGCCCGGCAGAGGCAGGAAGATCTTCAAGCGGCACCGGCACGTCCTGTGGGCTGCGTGCTGGTGCCAGACAGGGGGGGGGGTAAGTTCAAGTTGTTCGGGCGGGGGGTGCCCACAAATCGAGTCAACACTCGGTTTGCGAGACAAGTTTTGCTCGTCTTGAAAAGCACTCGCAAACCGGGTTACTCGCAAATTGAGGTTTGACTGTGTGTATATATATATATATTTCAATCTGAATGTTTTGATAGATCAGAAGATTAGATTCTTACCTCGATAATCTTCTTTTGGGTAGATGTGCCTTTTGGGTAGGAATTCTGACTATAGGTAATATCCCCCAAATCACAAGTTGTGTTGCAGAAGGATGAAATTTACGTTCTTCAACTCTGCCTCCTTCTCCAGTGGTTGTAGTGCCCCCCTTCAGTTTGTACCAAAGCAATCGATCATCACAATAACATAAGAAATAGGCAGGAGGGGTATGGGTATCATCCCCGATGGAAGATTAGGTTTATACCTCTTCTATTAGTCCCTGGAGAATTCCATACGCTAGGTGTTCAATCCCAACCCACAGTCAGGGTGTTGCAGAAATCCACATCTTTTCTGAACAAATGCTCCACCCTCTTAGCCTGAGAGTTAGTAAACAATCCCAGTTAAGCCCAAAGCCAAACAAATTCAGGACAAGGGGGTATGGGGGAGAACCCCCTTCAACGAAGTAATTCATGAACTGTTTTGCTCTGCAAAATATTGACAAGTGATAACAAGTACAAAAGCAACTCAAAAAAAACATTGAGGAACAATGTAGCACTAACCTGCAGTGTGCAGAAGGCACCCCAAGAAAGGCCTTCAGTAATGTGTATACTCACTGAAACTCCCCACAGGATCTGCCAACTGGCTGGAAAAGCTTCAAACCTAAAATGAGTGTGACCGAGGCAGAAAGGAGCAGGCTACTCCAAACAACTGAGTGAAGACAGAAAGGCCGGGTCATATGAAATCCTCCAGGGACTAACAAAGAAGATTATTGAAGGTATAAACCTAATCTTCCATTTTGTTATGTCCCTTCTAGATTCCATATGCTAGGTGACATACCAAAGCCACGGTAGCTAGGGAAGGACAGAAGAGCCTGCCTTCAAACCCAAGGTCCCGAAAACGGCATCAGAACGCGTTGCCACAACAACTCAGTAAAACCATGCAAAAGTATGATCAAGAAGCCACCCCACAAAATTCATCAGAATGAACTGCGCAAGATTCCACCAACAACACAGCCACCCGTCTAGCTGAATGGACTTAAAGTGAGATCGGCGGCTGCTTGCCATGGGCGAAGGAAGTCACGGAAATGACCATTCCATAAGACCAAAACACCGTGGATTCTCCATGGACACCGGTCCATAACGGAGAAAATATCAATGAAAAGGGAGCCGGAGCTTCTCGACCCACTGATGACGTATGAGACCCACGTACCCTGGGCGGTGAGGTCAATCCGAAGCCACTAGATGCATCGCTTTCCGGCAGATGACCCGACCAACCAGAGGTTATGGAGGGAACATCATACAGGAACTCGTGAGCCAGCCAGGGCCAAACCAAGGCATCAAGCCCTAGCGTCCGCGCTATTCATCGACCCAAAAAGCGCCCAGCCTTCGAGTTCTCTGCCTAAACCAACAAGACCCTCTGGGACAAACCCCAGCTCTTATAAGATCAGATGGAATGCCTCATGCAAGAGGGCCCATGCTCCTGAGACCAGGAATTGTCGGCCAAGGAAGACTGCTGGAACATTGACGATTCCAGCCCCATCGGCCGCCGAAAAAGACAGAAGATGTGCTTCCGCCCAGGAGGAAGAGGAAGTACGATTTGAAGGACACAAGGAGAGGCCATTAGGTTAACAGTATGGACAACTTTATGTGAGTTCTCTGAAGAAGCCGGTCTGGTGAAACGCGTTAGAATCCGTGACCCCTTTTTTTTTACTCACTTTAACTTTGTGGACTCCTTTGATTTAGTCAATAACTCTAAAGCGAGCTTTTTACATAATTATGGACAGAACTGTTAAGTCATCATTAATGAGACTATTAAGTGCTGTGATTGACCAAGAGAGACGCATTTAAGGGCATAACCCTGGTTGTGGCCTCTCTAGAGCTAAGGTTCTGAGCACTTCTTAGGAACTTATGGGGAAAACTGTATTTGGTGTGTATAGCAATCTTTGGGCTGCCAGTCGGACCAAAGTTAGACTAAGACCTCAATCCCCACAGATCCACACAACAAGAAGGAAGGGAAAACACAGCCAGTACCCGCCAAAGCTCGAACAGATCACCACTGGGGCCAAACAGCCTGCACTGAAGCACCTAATAAATCAGGTTGCGAACTAGCTTTAGGAAAACAGTCCCTGAGCTCCATAAGTTCTATTGCAGGTTGGCCAGACAGGTACCCCAAGGGTTTCCCTGCTAGCTGCAGACTTCTTTTCCAGAGTCTGTGTCCTCTCCCAGGCAAAGCTGTCCCTGGGTCACTGAGAATCTCTTGAGCACCGCAAAACCTCTGGATTTGGATAAAAACCTAAAATATAAGAAAAAATCAGAGCAGATCAGAACACCTTCTCGCTTGCAGAAGGAAAAACTGAAGGAGGCACTTCAGCTACTGGAGAAGGTGTTTGAATTGAAGAATGTAAATTTCATCCTCCTGCAACATGATTCGTGGTTTGGGGGATATTTTTCCTATAGTCAAGACTCCTAGACACATTGCACCAGAAACATATTTAGAAAAAACTTTTCAAAATAGAAATGATAGAAGCAGAGACATAGCATATAAGTGATTAAAATTGAATTTATTTTTTAAAACAAGGAAAATATTTTTTTTACATTATAGGTGATAAAAGTCTGCCATTAGATCCAATGAAAACATCTCCCATAGACACATCATAGACTACTGTTCTGGGTTTCAAGCACAAGTTGGATGCACACCTTCTTGCAAATCATATCAAGGGATACGGGAAATCCGGGTCTCCAATAAGGAGCACCTAATTGGGCCTCCGCGTGCGCGGATCGCCGGACTAGATGGACCTAGGTCTGATCCGGTGAAGGCGTTTCTTATGTTCTTATGACTAGGATATATGAGGATATAAAAAACAAGAATAGATGTCTAAGATACATGAAATAAAATCCAAAGTGAGAAAACATCTTAACTGCTCTGAAACACTATTCATTTCTTACTTGTTGGTTAGGACCAGGCTGAGAACCCCTGCTTTAATGAAAACACTAATATATGTCCAATTTATTCAGGGTTCTTTCCCAGAAATCAAGACAGAGAGACAGCACATGATAAACTGGCATTGGAACTTCCACTCTCAGCTGCGGACAATATTTCACCACATAGTCTGAAGCAAACCCACTGCAGCTAAAGTGGGTTAGAAATACTATTGTACTATTAGAAATGGTCTGTCCATATAGGAAGTGAGGTTAAGAACATAAGAACATAAGCAATGCCTCTGCTGGGTCAGACCTGAGGTCCATCTTGCCCAGCAGTCCGCTCACGCGGCGGCCCAACAGGTCCAGGACCTGAGTAGTAATCCTCTATTTATACCCTTCTATTCCCTTTTCCAGCAGGAAAATGTCCAATCCTCTCTTAAATCCCAGTACTGTATTCTGCCCTATAACGTCCTCCGGAAGCGCATTCCAAGTGTCCACCACACGTTGGGTAAAGAAGAACTTCCTGGCATTCGTATTGAATCTGTCCCCTTTCAACTTTTCCGAATGCCCTCTTGTTCTTTTATTTTTTGAAAGTTTGAAGAATCTGTCCCTCTCTCCTCTCTCTATGCCCCTCATGATCTTATAAGTCTTATAAGGTTACTAAAGTAAGGAAGCTACAAAACGAAAAAATAAAATGTCTGTTCAGAATAAACACAGTTGCCTCCTCAGTTACTCTGGAACTGCAAGACAGTGAACTCACTCACCTGTAGCTGCAAGAGCATGCCTGAGTCCAGCAGCAACATGCACAATTTTCTCTGTGAGGGCCTAGGAAAAAAAACCCAAAACATTCATCAGTTTTGTTTGTCTTCGCCGCGGGTGCACTTTTTTCCTGGCCCTCACACTACCTAGGCAGATTAGAGGAGGCTAAGTCAATGGCTCCTGTCCCCCTCACGTGCCACGTGGCACATGGGACATGGATGATCTTCAGAAGGCCATCCATTGCAAATATGGCATGAATTCAAAGTATCCTGGCCTAAGAAGTCCATCACACCTGTTTCTGAGCAAAATCAAGATATTTTGAGCCAGGATTTAACAAAATACATGATCAGACAGATCCAAACAGTACAAAATGCTGCAAGGTTTTTGCTGGGAAAATCAAGGCAGACGAGTGCCACCCCGTTACTGAAAGAGCTACGTTTGTCCCGATTGAAAGCAGGGTGAAATTCAAGATCTTATTGCTGACACACAAAACCATTCCCCTCTCAGAGCCACAAAATTTAGCAGCCAGAAAACATAACTATACACCACTATGCACCCTGTGCTCGAGCCAAGAGTCCCTACTACAAATACCCTTCTTCAACGACATCAAATACAAAAGCACCAGAGTAAGAATGTTCTCTGTAATGGCTCCAACATGGTGGAACACCCTACCGAAAGAATTAAAACTGGAAAAGGGCACTGGAAAATTAAAGAAAGTGTTAAAGATTTATCTTATTCTCAGATGACTAACTGAAACTATGAAGAGGGAGGAAGCAACAGAGGAAAATAGCAGGCTATTCCTCTCCCCCCAACTAGGAACACGAAAGAAGGTCATGACATGTATGCACATAGTAGTTCATTCCAGAATTGTTTAAGATATGAAGAATTTAATAAACTGAACTATAATTAATTAGGATGAGTATAACTAGGGATGAGAGCAAATACGGCGAATATAGTACACGTTGCTAGAACTATTTAGAATGAGTGTAAACATTGTAAACTTAGTTATATGTAAACTAGAACGTATTGTAAATGGTATTTAGTAGCAGGGAATCATTCATACCACATTTACAAAAATTCTTGACATCACACCATCAATATGGAAAATTATAGAACAACGGAGAAAAATAAACCTCAATTGTGAGGGGTCGGGACTACACAAGTGCCCGAACCTCAATTGTGAGGGGTCGGGACTACATTTTGATCATATACGATTGTATTTCCTAATACATTTATATGTAAACTAGAACATCTTACATTCGCTAGACTTATTAGGATGTCTGTAAATACATGTAAATAAATGGCTGTAAATACATGGTTAGAATGGTTAACTGCAAAACTTGATCATCATATATTAATGGCTTGAACGTAGTATACGTTGACTATAAAACTTTAAACTCAGACATAATAGTGTAGTTATATGTAAAACCTGAACCTCACGAGTATAATAATTTATCAAAACAGCTAGAATTCATGAGGTATCCTAGCCAAGCAGCTAGGACGCCAATGACAATCACATTGGAAACCACCTAAATCTGTATTTTAAAAACATTACAGATGTTTTTGAAAACTGCTCTGAATTAATTCCCCAGTCATTAGTAGTGGTATAGCTTTCAATAAATACAAAGATAAAGAGACAACAGATTTATTTTCAAATTTGGAAATCCAAGATGGATGCTACAGCAATGATTTTAGTGACAAAAACGGCTCAAGGGAGCTACACTGGGGTCTAAAAAGTAGTGATTTGAGGATTTTAGAAGTGGGGGGATACCCCCACACACACCAAAATAAATAAAAAAAATCCTGATTTTGTTTTTCAAGCTGTCAGCCTGTTATTCATTGTGCCATGCTGTGTGCTGGGAGCTGCAAGTGCTGAAGCTGCAAACAGTTTATAAGGAAAGCTTCTGCTTCAACAAGCCTGGAAATCTGGACTGCTTGTGTCTTTGGACTGCCTCTTGGCACCTGTGTGGCCCTCATCTTTTCTAGCTCCTCACACTAACACATCATTTGATGGACATAGTTGTAAAGAAAACAAAATTTTACCTCTATCAGTTGTGGGACTGCACATGACTTCTGAGGAAGTCCCAACTGTCCAAAAGAGTTAGAGCCGCATGATAAAACTTGGCCATCTCCTGGTAAACAGAACAGTTTGAGCATAGCACAAAGATTAGGTATTAAGTAGTTGATGGTAGAAAGGCATTGATTAGTCTTCATTAATTCATTCATAAATGTCAATGTACTATTCTAAATATACTATATTGGTTGCCACGTATCATGTTCTCAAGTGTAGCCAGGTGGTCTAAAAGAACACCTGGAATAATAATAATAACTTTATTTTGTATACCGCAATACCAGAAGCAGTTCAGAGCGGTTTACAGAGGAAGAGACTGTACATAGACAGCGATGTTACAGAAGGTATTGCCAATTACATTAGTAAAATAATTTGAATTACATTAGTGAGCCGAGAGAGGTTAGGAGTAATCGGGAATGTGACAGATATACAATAATTTCTCAGAGATGCAACCAGTTGGGAAGGGGTCAAAGAAATTTGTCAAATAGGTAGGTTTTGATCAAGCTTTTCAAGTTTCAAGTTTATTTAAATTCTTTGATTTACTTCAAATCCAATGCGATTTACATAAGTTAAGCATTAGGTTAAAATAAAAACACACAAACATAACAATTAATACTAATTACAATAATACATTTAGGGAAATCGGGACCGACAATAGTTGGCTTAAATACAATTCTAAAAAAAAAAAGAAAGAAAAAAAAGAAGGTCTCATACACAAAAGGTTGGGGAACAAAAACCTGCTTGATTTTACTAGATCGTCTTCCTAGTCTATTGTAACTTACAATAAATCCATTAAAAAGCGTCCTTAAATAACCAACTCTTTAGGAGACTTTTAAACTTGCTCAGTAATTTTTCTTCTCTTATATTAAGTGGAAGAGAGTTCCAAATTTGAGGGGCTGTAACAGAAAAGATCATATCTCTCCTAGAATATATAATTTTTAATGAAGGAACTACCAGTAAAGATTTATCTTCCGATCTTAAAGATTTTATGGGGGCATACGGTATTAGATATCTTTCTAAGAATGTAGGGGCTTTGTTTATAAGTATTTTATGTGTAAGTAATGCTATTTTATACGTGATTCTGTAGTTTACTGGTAACCAATGTTTTTCCTTTAGAAGTGGTGTTACATGATTGATTTCCTGAAGGAACTGGTAGGAGGATGTATTTGAAATGAGGGAGGTTAGACATTTATTCCATTTGCCAGCTTGGAATGACAGAGTTCTATCAAAGAATCTCTTGTAGATGCAGCCTTTCGGGGAGGGGAAGGTAAACAGTCGGGCATTCCATGTGCAGGTAGTGCCTGGGAATGCAAAATGGTGCGATAGGTAGATTGGGGATGAACCTGTTAAGGTTTTGAAGCAAAGGCAGGCAAACTTGAAAATGACCCTTGCCTCTATTGGCAACCAGTGAAGTTTTCTGTAGAACGGGCTTACATGGTCCGACTTTTTGAGACCATAGATGAGACGGACGGCTGTATTCTGGATGATTCTCAGGCGTTTGATGGTTTTCTTCAAGGAACCCATGTATATGATATTGCAGTAGTCTAAGGTGCTTAAGATTAGAGACTGAACCAGCAATCGAATTGAGAGGAAGTCAAAATAATGTTTGATGGTTCGGAGTTTCCAGAGGGTGCAAAAGCATTTTTTAACCTGAGCATTGGTGTGGTCTTCAAAAGTCAGGCATCGGTCCAAGATAACTCCAAGGATTTTGATGGTAGGATTGATCGGGTAGGTTAGACTGTTTAATTTCAAAAAGGTATTCGTTAGCTTATTGTTGGGACTTGCTAGGAAGAGCTTAGTTTTTTCTGGGTTTAATTTGAATTTGAATTGTGTAGTCCATTGTTCTACCTTGGTGAGAACCGAAGAGGTGTGTTGTTCAGTCTCTTGTGTCAGTGAGGTAAAGGGGATGATAATTGTAATGTCATCAGCATAAATGTATGATTTCAATTTTAAGTGTATGACCCAATGATGACATGTAGACGTTGAACAGGGAGGAGGAGAGAGGGGAGCCCTGTGGAATATTATTAAAGCTGGTCAGATTAACCACAAAAAAACAGTTAACTTAAGAACTGCTATACTGGGTCAGACCAGAGGCTCATCAAGCCAGTATTTTATTTCCAACAATGGCCAAGTCAGCTCACAAGTACTTGAAAGGATCATAAGAACATAAGAATAGCCTTACCGAGTCAGACCAATGGTCCATCAAGCCCAGTAGCCTGTTCGCACGGTGGCCAATCCAGGTCCCTAGTACCTGGCCAAAACCCAAGGAGTAGCAATATTCCATGCTACCAATCCAGGGCAAGCAAATAAGCAATACGGTACCTGATAAGCACTTGATTTCAGCAAAACATGAAAAAACAAATATACAGAACCTTAAGGTCCACACTCAAAAAAAGCAAGATTAAAAAGAATGACGCCTTGCCCTGGTAAAAGATGTTTTGGGGAGAACACTATTGTAGATGGTTCTTGGATGTGTGTTTTTATTACAATTTGCTCTTTGTGCCTGCTATAGCTCATGTCAGTGATATCCCATTTACGAAAACCAATATTGCACCCTTGAAGAAGGCAATTGGTTTGCCAAAACATGGATTCATGTTGGGCTCTCTGTATGCATTGAGATTTATTTGTATGCAATAAAGTTTGTCCTAGGAGAACCTATGTTTCAAGTAAGTAACTTTCAAGCATTTTCAAGGCATTGGATTTTCCCAAGTCTACCTTAATAACAGTTTATACACCTTTTATCCAAGCAGATACCAAAACAAGGCATTCGGACTTATCTAAAGCAAGCCAGTGTTCAGATAAGTTTTACCATTAATAATTGCTGAATATAAGAGAACATTGATAATAGTTTGCACATTTGAGGAGACACCATAAACTTGGACATTTGTGAAGGAACACTAATGGCCTCTTTTACAAAGCCGCACTAATGGCTGCGCTGTGCTAACGGCCCCGAAGCTGTTGCCGCGCGGCTTTGTAAAAGAGGCCGTAAGATTTAATAAGACTGGGACACTTTTGTTTAGCAGGTTTTGTTCAGCATGCAGTGGAGTCATTTAAAACAAAGGGGAGAATACTAGTGATGTAACTGAAGCATTTGTGAATTGGGGATTTTTCCCCTCATGCAGATATTTGAGCTGTGGAAACTGCTGATGTTACTGAAGCTCTCCTTACATTAAAAAAACATTATTAAATATATAGTTGATTTATCTAGTGTCCATCCATGTATATTTTTTGATATAACAGGAGTTGTTTTGGACATCGTTTGGTACTCTTATTAGGAACTGTTTGAGATTGAAGTGATCTAAATATAAGATAAGCAAGATGAAACATAGAAATATGATGGCAGATAAAGGCCAAATGGCCCATCTAGTTTGCCCATCCACAGTAACCATTATCTCTTCCTCTCTCTTTGAGATCCCACCATGCCTGTCCCACAGTTTCTTGAATTCAGATACAGTCTCTGTCTCCACCACCTCTTCCGGGAGATTGTTTCACGCATCTACCACCCTTTCTGTAAAAAAGTATTTCCTTGGATTACTCCTGAGCTTATCACCTCTTAACTTCATCCTATGCCCTCTCATTCCACAGCTTCCTTTCAAATGAAAGAGACTCGACTCATGTGCATTTACGCGACATAGGTACAGTATTTAAACATCTCTATCATATCTCCCCTCGTCCACCTTTCCTCCAAAGTATATATATTGAGATCTTTAAGTCTGTCCCCATACGCCTTATGATGAAGACCATGCACCATTTTAGTAGCTTTCCTCTGGACCAACTCCATCCTTTTTTTATATTTGTCAATCCTTATTCATTCAGCTCCAGATTGGAATATAATTCTAGATGAACTCCTGATTTTTGAGTATTTAAATCAATGGTACTACCTAGCCCCTAAAATACACAATATCTTAATTGTCTCTCTGCTATCAAAATAATGCAATAATGCGGTGAGCAGCTGTAGAAATTCCTGCAATGAATAGTTACTTCCTTTGGCCAATGATTTCACCTCAGTAGAAAATGATTTTTCTAAGTCTGATGCCAATATTGGATTCTCCTCATACAGACCTCAAAATCTGCAAATGAAGGAAAATAGGAGACGCAAGCAGATGCCAAAACTGACCACATGATCTACATGGGCATAGCATCCTTCACCACAAGGTACTGATTTGATCTCTTCCAGCAAACAAATAACCCACTGTTTTCTCTCATAATGCTTACATTCATTTTTCATTTTAAATGGACTTTCTAAATACAGCATCTATTTCTCTCAGCAATAGGTCTGTTGATTCTGGAACATAAGAAAATAAGAATTGCCGCTGCTGGGTCAGACCGGTGGTCAATCCTGCCCAGCAGTCTGCTCACACGGCGGCCCTCAGGTCAAAGACTAGTGCTCTTAAATGAGTCCAGCCTCATGCGTACGTTCCAGTTTAGCAGGAACTTGTCCAACTTTGTCTTGAATCCCTGGAGGGTGTTTTCCCCTATAACAGACTCCAGAAGTGCGTTCCAGGTGTCTACCACTCTCTGGGTGAAGAAGAACTTCCTTACGTTTGTACAGCTTTAGAGAATGCCCTTTCGTTCTTCCTACCTTGGAGAGAGTGAACAATCTGTTTTTATCTAAGTCTATTCTCTACAGTATCTTGAATGTTTCGATCATGTCCCCTCTCAGTCTCCTCTTTTCAAGGGAGAAGAGACCCAGTTTCTCCAATCTCTCACTGTACGGCAACTCCTCCAGCCCCTTAACCATTTTAGTCGCTCTTCTCTGGACTCTTTCGAGTAGTACCGTGTTCTTCTTCAAGTACGGCGACTAGTGCTGGACGGAGTACTTCAGGTGAGGGTGCACCATGGCCTGGTACAGCGGCATGATAACCTTCTCTGATCTGTTCGTGATCACCTTTCTTTATCATTCTTAGCATTCTGTTCGCCCTTTTCGCCGCCACTACACATTGCGCGGACAGCTTCATCAACTTGTTGATCAGAACTCCAAAGTCTCTTTCCTGGGAGGTCTCACCATGTACCGCCCCGGACATCCTGTATTCGTGCATGAGATTTTTGTTACCGACATGCATCACTTTACACTTATCCACGTTGAACCTCATTTGCCATGTCGATGCCCATTTCTCGAGCTTGGTTATGTTGCGTTGCAGATCTTCGCAATCCCCTCGCGTCCTCACTACTCTGAATAACTTTGTATTGTCCACAAATTTAATCACCTCCCTTGTCGTACCAATGTCCAGGCCATCGCTTTACTTTCTCAGCAGGTTAAGATCAGATCAACATTCCTCAGGACATAAAAAGCAAAATGCCTTGTGTGTTAAGAGTGTTGGTTATCTACAATGCTCCATGAGCTCATTTCTTTATTTAATTATTTAAAAGGTAATTTTAAAATACTAAGACTGTTAAGGGCAAACATTTTGCTACATTATTATTAATGTATATAACTACCTTTCTATTAACTAAAGCACTTTATATCAAATACCAGATCTTTATGCAAATGTATTCTATTCATGTTTAATTTTGGCTTCAGAATGCACAAGACTAATTTTTCCTCTTTCTGCCTGTATCTACTTTTAAGAAAAAGTTAAATGGAAAAATGTTTAACTTTCCAGAACAGTGGACGGGCCATTCCTCAAGAGGTGAGGAATCCGGCTCTTCCAGCAAATGTGTGTGCTACCTCGGTTAAGTAGGAACCAATTACTTTGGGCATTAATTGGTCAGTTTTGAATTGGATGGAAAACACCTTCGCTACTCATACAAACCTGGCTCTAGGTGGGTTTACTTCCGTGAATGAACACTTACTTTCTTTGGAACATCAGCATACCATCCTAATAGGTGGACTGGCATACTCTTAATTGTTTTTTAATCAGGAGATATTTAGGGCCTATTTTACAAAGCCGCACAAACGGCAGTTGCACGGCAACAGCCCCAAAGCCCTTTGGGGCCGTTACCGCGCGGCTTTGTAAAACAGGCCCTTAGTATCATATTGGTACAAATGTTGGGGGGAGTCATATCTATGTTATATGAACGTTCTTCCATACTGCCTCTTATGGTATCATTCATATACTACTGAGGTTTGTCATATTTCTGTTATATAATTGTTTTACAGTGTTAAATGTGTATATTTCTGACACTGTATCATGTTAGCAAATTGAATCCTAGTAATAAGTCTATCTTCAAGTTTACCTCATTAATTGTATCCATGCTTATATTTGGCCATTTTACTACTCTTATGCTGTTAACAAAATTGTGTTTTATGTCAATCAGTACCTGTTGTATACCACTGAGTGAATGCTTTCGTAAAGGCAGTCAATAAATCCCAACAAATAAATAAATAATGCAACTTTTCTGTCTAAACAAGTACATTAACTAACACATTTATTCAAGAATATGCTGGCAGAGAGCATGCATGCTAAAAAAAACATTTGGATTTACGTTATAATCTGCAATGAAGTGACCGTGAGTTTTTGCGTTACATAAATTGAACTATACTGAAATTAATTATGTTGCGTCATACCCAGATCAATAAGACACACCTCGCTTCGCATCCAAATGCTTTCTGAAGATTCTCTTAACGTGGTGCTTATTTCATTCCTCGAGTGTCCCAGCCAATAAATAGGCATTAGACACATTTGCATATAATGGCAACAGGACACCCAAATCTCCACCCTGCATATTTATTGTGGATATCTTAAAAACCTGACTGGTTTAAGGATAATCCATGAGTGCACTGCGAACTACCGCTATTAACATGTGGGTATGTTTTAGAAATCACACACCCACACACAACTTATTAGGTTACAGCAAACTCTGAATAGATACAAGTCAAGTTAACCTCCATCAAAAATTACAAAGACTAGGGGACACTCGATGAAACTGCAGGGAAATACTTTTAAAACCAACAGGAGAAAATATTTTTTCACTCAGAGAACAGTTGAGCTCTGGAACGCATTGCCAGAGGTTGTGGTAAGAGCAGGTAGCACAGCTGATTTTAAGAAAGGTTTGGACGATTTCCTGGAGGAAAAGTCCATAGTCTACAGTGTTCTCCCTAGAGCCTTTTAGCCAGGCGCTCCACCCAGCTAATTTAGATGACTGCCCGGCTGTCATCTCAGTCGCAAATCCTGTTGCTCAAATATTTTTTTTTAACTCCCTCTCACCGGCTTGGGGATTCCCCAGGCACAGCCTGAAGAAACATAGAAACATAGAGTTTGACGGCAGAAAAGGGCCGGCGGCCCAACAAGTCTGCCCACACAATAACCCTCCCCCCCACTAGTCTGCTCAAGATGAACCCTCCATCTTTTAAGCAAAACCTCGTGGTACCCCTACCTGTTGGTCCCATCGACACTGGAAGTCAAGCACGCTACTGGCCTCGACCACCTGGCGAGGAAGACTATTCCATCAATCGATCACCCGTTCGGTGAACAAGTACTTTCTGGTGTTGCCATGAAATCTTCCCCCTTAAGTTTTAACGGATGTCCTCGTGTTGCTATGGGACCTTTTAGAAAAAAGATTTCTTCCTCCACTTCAATGCGACCCGTGATGTATTTGAATGTTTCTATCATGTCCCCCCTTTCTCTGTGCTCCTCGAGAGAATATAAGCGCAGTCTGGTCAGACGTTCTTCATATGGGATGTCTTTAAGTCCTGAGACCATCCTAGTGGCCATTCTTTGGATCGACTCCATTCTCTTCACATCCTTTTGGTAATGTGGCCTCCAAAACTGGACACAGTACTCTAGGTGAGGTCTCACCAGGGATCTGTATAATGGTAGTATGACTTCAGGCTTTCGGCTGATGAAGCTCCTTCTGATGCAATCCAGCATTTGTCTAGCTTTTGCTGAAGCTTTCTCCACCTGATTGGCAGCTTTCATATCTTCTCGGATGAGAACTCCCAAGTCCCTTTCTGCAGTAGTTCTTGTTAAGTTTTCACCATTCAGGGTGTATGTTCTGCATGGATTTCCGCTCCCGAGATGCATTACTTTACATTTTTTGGCATTAAAGTTTAGTTGCCAAGTGCTGGACCATTGTTCCAATAGAAGTAGGTCATGCTCCATAGCGCTTGGCGTGGTTGCGCTGTCGGGTTCTTTTGCCCTGCCCACGATGTTGCATAGTTTAGCGTCATCGGCAAATAATGTGATTTTGCCTCGAAGTCCCTGAGTCAGGTCCCCTATAAAGATATTAAATAGCATCGGAGCCAAGACCGAGCCCTGTGGCACTCCACTGGTCACTTTCGACGTTTTCGAGGGAATACCATTTACCATTTACTCTTTGAAGTCTGCCGTTAAGCCAGTCTTGTACCCAAGCTGTTAGTGTTTCTCCTAGTCCTAGCGAGTTCATCTTGTTCAATAACCTACGATGTGGAACACTATCGAAAGCCTTACTGAAGTCTACATATACTATGTCCAGGGATAGAGAATGACATGGTGGCGGTTTACCCGCGGCTACTGCGTTTAGCTGCGGGTAACCCGCCAAAAACGGGGAATGAAAATTAGCAGCCTCTGCGGGGACGGGGACAAGGCCATTACCGCCCCGTGGAGCGGTGAATGGTCTTGTCACCGCAGTGAGGCATAAAGGATCGTGCGGTCCCCGCAGCACCCATCCGCACGTCGGCTCGATCGTTTAACCAGCTTCCTCTCTCCACCTCACCTTAGTTTGCCGGCTTTCTTTTTCGGCGACCGGAACGCTTTCAAAAGAGCCGCGCACGCGCGGCTGCTCAGTATTCAATCTTCTGCTCTGACCCAACCGGAAACAGGAAGTTGCAGCAGAGCAGAACTTTGAGCAGCTGCGCGTGCGCGGCTCTTTGAAAGCGTGCCGGTCGCCGAAAAAGAAAAACGGCAAACTAAGGAGAGCTGGAGAGCAGTAGCGTATCAAGGAGGGGCGGGAGGGGCGAAAAAGGTAATGGCGCCAGGCCTTGGAGCACCGAGGCAGACCGCTTCTCCCCCTTCCCAGCCGAACCCCCGCTGACCCTCCTATCTCTCCCCCCCCAAGTGAACCTTTCCGACCCTCCCAGCAAAAGCAGCAAACCTCCCTCCAGTAGCGTCAGCTTTCTCCTCCCTCTGCCGCATCACTGATGACATCATCAGTGACGCGGCAGAGGGAGGAGAAAGCCGCGAAGGAGGTTTGCTGCTCTCGCTGGGAGGGTCGGAAAGGTTCACGGGTGGGGGGAGAAGCGGTCTGCCTCGGTGCTCCATTACCTCCTTCGGGCAGCAGCAGCGTTTACAATTCGCTGCTGTTGCCGGCTTCAGGCCTTGTTCTCTGCCGGGTCCTGCCTACTTCCTGTTTTCATGAAGACAGGACCCGACAGAGAGGAAGGCCTGAAGCGGGCAACAGCAGTGAATTTTGAATGCTGCTGCTACCCGATGAAGTTCAGGACATCAGGACATCGGGGAAGGAGCAGGGAGAAATCGGCTGCTGGCTTGGGGGTGAGGGTAGGGAAAGAATCATGGAAGTGGAGAAATTAGCACGATGGCTTTGTGGGGGCTAGGGGGAGAGAGAAAGAAAGGAAAAAATAAAGAGGGGGGCCAGGGGGAGAGAGAAAGAAAGGCAGAAATAAAGAGGGGGGTCAAGAGGGAGAGAAAGAAAGGCAGAAAGAAAGAGGAGGGCCAGTGGGAGAGAGAAATAAAGAGGGAGACCAGGGGGAGAGAGAAAGAAAGGCAGAAATAAAGAGGGGGGGCCAGGGGGAGAGAGAAAGAAAGGCAGAAATAAAGAGGGGAGCCAGGGGGAGAGAGAAAGAAAAAGGAGGGGGGGCAGGAGAAGAAAGAAGAAGGATCAGAAGAAGGACCAGAGACTCATGAAATCACCAGACAAAAAGGTAGGAAAAATGATTTTATTTTCAACTTAGTGATCATAATGTGTCCGTTTTGAGAATTTATATCTGCTGTCTATATTTTGCACTATGGCCCCCTTTTACTAAAACGCAATAGCGGTTTTTAGCGCAGGGAGCCTATGAGCATCGAGAGCAGCATGGGGCATTCAGCGCAGCTCCCTGCGCTGAAAACCGCTATCGCAGTTTAGTAAAAAGGGAGGGGGAATATTTGTCTATTTTTGTATAGTTGTTACTGAGGTGACATTGCATAAAGTCATCTGCCTTGACCTCTTTGAAAACCCGCGGAATATAAATGATAATTAACATTTTCTCTGCGTACAGCGTGCTTTGTGTTTTTAAAATTTTATTGTTGGTAGATCATTTTGACTTGGCCACAAAGGTAAGGGGGAGGGAGGGAGGGGAGCTGCTGAAAGACATCTAGTAATCCTTGCAGGCTTGATTGGGCAGGGAATTATTTTTGTAAAATCATGTTTTGTTATGTGACTGGCATTATCTAGACTTTAATTTCTATGAATGAATAGAATGAAAATGATATAAAATTACTTGCTAGCGGGGACCGCGTGTTCCGGCTCACACAAGGAAGGAGGGGGTGAAAGGGAAAAAGTTTCTCTTCCTTGGAAATAGATTCTGAAGTGACCTCATCAAAGAAGACCAGCACCAAATGTACAAGAAATCCCTTAAACAATGTCAAAAGAGCCCAAAATAGAAAACTGCTACTGCCTTGAGACTCCATTATTGAAGGAATCAACTTGAAATCACAGAAGAGACAGGAAAAGGTTAAATGCCTTATGGAATCCTCAGGTACAAAACACAAACCAAATTGTGAATGAAATCAGAGCAGACAGTAAGAATTATAAAATTGATGTCATTATCCATCTGGAAAAAAAGGCGTACTAGAAATAATGCCTCAGCAATACAATTTTCAGAAGTTCTATTTGTTCATGGTAAGGGAGAAGAGAGACTGCTAGTGATGGTGGGGGGACTGATAGAAGATATGAAAGAAGGGTGGTAGAAAGGAACAGATGGTAAAGGAGGGAGGGAAGGGTGGTGGTGGAAAGGAATAGAACAGACATTGAAAGAGGGTAGAGAGGAACAGACCCTGAAAGGAAATGTGGAAGGCAGAGTGGGGAGAAGACGCTGGAAGGGAAGAAGACAGATGCCAGACTATGGGGGAGCGGAGGGAAGAAGATGGGTGCTAGACGGGGACGGTGACGGGGCGGTGAATGGGATGGCTGTGGCGGTGTCGAGGCGGTGAAAGGGATGGCGGTGATGGTGACGGGGCGGTGCAGAGGATGGTGGGCCGGGGACGGTGCAGTGACGGGGACAGATTTTTTCCCCGTGTCATTCTCTATCCAGGGACTCACCCCCATCTAGTTTTTTTTGTTACCCAGTCAAAAAAGCTTATCAGATTGGTTTGACAGGACCTTCCCTTTGTAAAGCCATGCTGGTGGGGGGTCCCTTAATCTTTCATCATCCAGAAACGTGTCTAATTTGTTCTTAATCAACTTTTCCATGAGTTTACTCACTAGTGATGCGAGACTCACCGGTCTATAGTTTTCGGCCTCTGATCTGCATCCCTTTTTGTGGAGTGGGATAACGTTGGCAGTTTTCCAGTCCAGGGGAACTCTTCCCTTGCTTAAGGAAAGATTGAAGAGACCAGCTAACAGTTGTGCTAGGACATCGCTCAATTCACGAAGTACTCTAGGGTGTAGATTGTCCGGGCCCATAGCTTTGTTTACTTTTAATTTTGATTGCTTCTGGTAGACTTCGCATGCAGTAAATTCCATGTCCCGGAATGGGTCCTCAGAACTGCTCTTTGTCTATAGCTGAGGGCCAGATCCTGGTGCTTCACAGGTGAAGACTGAGCAAAAGTAGTTATTGAGTATTTCTGCTTTGTCTACGTCCGAGTCCGTAAACTTGCAGTCAGGTTTCTTTAGGCGCCCAATACCGCCTGTGTTCTTCTTCCAGTCGCTAACGTATTTAAAAAAGGATTTCTCCCCTTTCTTTACCTGCCTAGCTATGTTTTCTTCCATCCGGAGTTTGGCCTCTCTGACTATCATTTTAACTTTTCTGGACTTATCCATATAGGTTTCTTTAGCTTCCGGTCGTTGTGATTGTTTGTAGGTGACAAAGGCCTTTTTTTTTTTGTTTTACTAGTTCAGAGATCTCCATGGAGAACTACTGTGGTCTATTGTTTCTGCGTCTTTTGCTCACAGTTTTTATGTATATGTGGTCACTTCATTAAGGGTGGACTTTAAAGTCGTCCATAGTTCTTCTACATTGTCCGTCGTGTTTTGGTTTTGCAGCACTTTGTGGACGTGGTCCCCCATGCCTTGAAAGTTAGTGCCTTTAAAATTTAGAACCTTGGTCGATGTATTAGACCTAGTGGTTCCTTTCTTGAGGTGGAACCAGATTATGTTGTGGTCGCTGGATGCCAAGGTGTCTCCCACTTCTGTGACACTGTCTCCGTTGGTGAGCAACAGGTTCGGGACTGCCTGGTTCCTGGTGAGTTCCAGTACCATCTGCTTAAGGCGTGCTCCACACATGGAGGCTAGTAGCCTCTTGCTGCTGCTGGTTGTAGCGGAGAGTTTGATCCAGTCCACATCGGGCATATTAAAGTCTCCCACCAGCACTGTATCTCCATGCAGCGTGATGGTCTCAATGTCTTCCATTAGTTCATCGTCTGCCTCCTCTTTTTGTCTTGGAGGTCTGTATACAACACCAAGATACAGGCATTTATTATTGCTCCTGTCAAGGTTCACCCAGAGGGATTCTCCTGAGTACTTGATGTCTGTGATTTTAGTAACTTTGATGTCGTCTCTAATGTACAGAGCTACTCCTTCTCCTGATTTACCTTCTCTGTCTCGACGAAGTAAGTTATATCCCGCCTCAGCCTGACTTTTTTTCTACTGCATAGCGGCGCACAAACGGTGTACTGTGGCTTTGATCCCACAGCTGATTCCTTACACGTGGGTCACTTGCCAGCTATACTGGTGTTCCTGTGCTTTCAGCGCGCAGGCCACCGCACACATCGGAGACCCCAGCGGATAGATAGGCGTATGTGAGCCACTTTCGCTTGAGCAACTGGTACAGAACATGTGCGGGCTGCATGAATTTGCGACGTGTGCGCCAACGGGGAAATCTGGACGTGTAGTGGCCATAACCCTACAGGAAGGCTATTCTTTATGTTATGTTCTGCTGACGTCTCTGCCCTGACCCAAATTCCCCTGCAGATTTACTTTGTAAAGTTCCCATTGCTGAAGCCCAGTCCCCTCCCCTCTCATAAATATTCAGAAGTGAATGGGCGCTTCCATTAACACTCCCTTCCCGGGTCTGCCTGGCAAAAAAGTTTGAGGCTTCGCGGCTTGACTAGGCCCAGGCCCGCTTTGTACCATTACCGATGAGCTTGACGAGCTCGGGGATCCGCTCCCACTGGCACTTGGAGCGCAGTGCTCGATCTCCGTCTCCAGCCGGGAGCCCGACCTCTTGGTGGCCATGGTGGCTGCAAGCCGCACCGGGCCAGTGAGCCGCCAGGCTCAGGAGCCACTGCGGCAGAGTGCAACTACAGGCGCAGGGAGGGAGCGGCAGGGGTCAGAGACCGTCAGCCATGTAGCAGCCTAAGAGAGTCCGAGAGGGGCGAGTCAGGGGATCGAAAAGAGCACAGGAGCAGCGAGCCATGTACAAAGCTGCGCTGCGAATCTGAACTTCAGCTGCAGTTTAAAAAAAGGATCTAATCTAAATGTAATTACGTTGAAAAACTGCTACTATGATTAACTATAGCGCTACCAGACATACGCAGTGCTGTACAGAGTCACAAAGACAGAACTGTTGGGGGGAGAGGGAGAAATGGTGGACCAGGGGGATGGAGGCAGGAGAGATGGGGTGGGGGGTAGTTGGGAAGAGAAAGGGAGAGTAGGATCTGGAGATGGAAGGGAGGTAGGGAGAAATTTTAGGCCTGTGGATGGAAGGCAGAGAGATGCAGCATTCTCTTTCTTTTCCTCCATTTCATTGTTCAGCATCAAAAGGAGAGGGAAGAAGAAAAATAGAAGAGAGAGGGATCAAAATGTTGGACCATGGGGATAGAGGAGAAGAGATGGACCCATGGGAGGGCAAGAGGGATGAGATCTGGGATAAGAAAGGGGATGGAAAGAAAGGGACAGGGAGTTATAGCCTGACCAGTGGAGAGATGGAGGGGATTCTAAAAGTGGTGAGCCATGTGGATGAGGTCAAAACGGAGATGACAAGATGAGTGAGAGAGCAGTGAGTACAATGGCAGAAATATGGTAATGGGGAGTAGATAGAAAAAAATAGGAGGCTGGGAAAGGAGTGAGATGGGAAATGGGAGAGCTAGGGATTGAGAGAAGATGGAGAATTGAGAGGTAGCTGAACATTTAAAAAGAAGAAGGGTGAGAAAGAAGGCAAGATTTGAGTGGACAGAGGCAAAAAAAGAAAAGAAAAAATTAAGAAAGCTGAAAGGGAAAAATCAATATGTTGGAGACAAGCAAAAGGAGAAAATGGAACAAGAGAGGAAAAAAAAATGAACAGCAGACACTGGAAAGAGAATTAGTTGAAGAGACAAAAAACAGAAAGAGAAACTGGGACCAAGATGATGGAAAAACAAAATATCCAGACAACAAGTTAGAAAAAATTGTTTTATTCTGAATTTATTAACTGGAATGTTAGCTTTGGGATATGTGCATCACAATTATTTTTGTATTCAGTGGCGGAGTTATATACAGCTGATTTAGAGGAGGGATTGGAGCCCAAAATTATTGGATGGGCACCAAAGTTTCTCCTGCCTGAGTGCAATTTACAAATACTAGAGCTGTTGGGGATCCCCAAGCCCTGCCACTTGAAGACATCTTCAGTCTGACAACCCAAAATCTCCAAGCTTTGCATTCAATGGCAATATCCTCAAGCTGCCACTGCTTTCATGCATGCATGAAAGCCAAAGTGGGGTGGGGGGCAGGGAGGAGGGAAGGCAGCAGCTCTGCAATATTGCTGCCAGCTACAGAACTTGGGAAGTTGGAGGGGAGGAGGTGGCTGTCAATTGGTAAGGCTTGGGGATCCCTACTAGCTACAGCAGGGGAGATGTTCATTTTGAGGGAGCCTAAGCTCAAAGTGGGAGGCCTAAAAAAGCAGTAATATTTACCCAGACTGAACGATCCTCCATGTGCGCTGCTGACAGCTGACTCAGCATCCCCGTTCTGATGAGGCTCACCTCTGAAGAGGCTCACCGTAGCTGTAATAGATGTGAATGGAGTGCGCATCCCTGCTCATCAGAGTGGGGATGCGGAAGCCTGTGGCTGCTCCCACTGTCAGCGGTGCACGTGGAGGATTACTCAGTCACGGTAAGCATTACTGCTTTTTTCATTCCTCTCCACAGTGTCCCTTTAATGAAGGTTTTATTATTAGACTAGTCTTTAAACCCGTTACATTAACCCGTGCTAGAATAGATGTGTGTGTCTGTCTTTCTATCTCTCTCCTTGGCCACTTTCTCTCTGCTTTTCTTTCTTTCTTTCTTTCTTCTTGGCCGTTTTCTGTCTTTCTTTCTGTCTCTCTCTTTCCTCGGCTGTCCACCACCACCCCTTCCCTGCTCCCACTGTCCAGCATTAGCCCTTCTTCCTTTCTTTTACTTCCTCCTTGTCCAGCAGCACCTCTTCCCTTTCCCCCCTGTCCAACATTAGCCCTTCTCCCTTCCTTTTATCTCCCCTGTCCATCAATACCTGTCCATCAGCACCCCTTCACTGCTTCCCCTGTCCAGCAGTAGCCGTTCTCCCTTCCTTTTATCTCCCCACTGTCCAGCAGCACCCCTTCCCTGCTCCCCCTGTCCAGCAGCAGCCCTTCTCCCTTCATTTTATCTCCCCCCTATCCAGCAGCACCTCTTCCCTGCTCCCTAATACCTGCTCCCAAACCGCCATTCCTACCTTCTTTCCATCCCGGCTTCCTGGTCTCTTCTGGCCCACCGGCACGGATCACCGGCCGGCTGTAGCGAACCTCGCAGGCCGCTCTCCAGCTCGGTAGCATGTTCCGTCTGACGCGATCCCTTATGTCAGAGGAGGTGCAGGATCGCGTCAGAGAGAACGTGCTACCGAGGTGGAGAGCGGCTTGCGAGGCACGCTACAGCCAGCCGGCGATCCTCAGCAGGCTGCTTTGAAGAAGAGGGCAGATGCAAATGAATAGATTTACTACCGTCTTAGAGTGAGTGAGGGCGGGAGGGGGGAGTTGCAGGCATGTTCTCCGCTTCCTTGCATCCGTGGTCACAAACTCCGCCGCCACAGTCTCATTCTACTTGCATGGATGTACGGATCACGGATGCAGGGATCACAAAATTTGAAGTGTGCATGCGTGCTTAGGGCTTTATTATAGTAGATACGTACATCTTCTATATTAGAGATTGCAAATTTGGGACCTGCTCAGCCTTTTTTTTTTTTTTTTGCTCATCAGCTAGTGTTAGTGTGGCTCCAGAAATTTTTTTTTTGTCTAATGCGGCTCAGGGAAGCCAAAAATTTGGACAACCCTGCCCTACACCTTCACCATGAGCAGGGAGGGGTAATTTGCACCACCAAATTTCCCCGTCCCGCCCGGCTACTTTTTTGTGCCACCCGGCTGGAAAAAATTTCTGAGGAGAACATTGGTCTGTTACTGAGACTAGAGAATGACACGAGGACAAATTTGTCCCCATCCCTGCAGGAACTCATTTTCATGTCCCATCCCAGTGAGTTCTTTTTCTGTCCCTGCCCCATTGCTACAAGCTCTGTCCTCATCTGCACAAGCCTCACACTTTAGAATCATAAGTAGCAACATTCTAGAGCTCAGATTGTGATGTCATAATGCCTCATTCCACCAATGCCTGAGCTCCATCCTCATCTGCACAAGCCTGAAACCCTTTAAAATCCTAAGTAGCAACATTCTAGAGCTCAGACTGTGATGTCATAATGCCTCATTCCACCAATGCCTAAGCTCCGTCCTCATCTGCACAAGCCTCAAACACTTTAAAATCAAAAGTGTTCAAGGATTGTGCAGTTAAGGCAGAGCTTACAGGAATGGAGCAAAGAAAGGGACAGCGACAAAACTCACGGGGACGAGACAGGGAAATTGAGTTCCTGCAGGGAATTTGTCCTCGTGTCATTCTCTAATTAAGACAGACATGGGGGAAGCCACTGCTTGCCCTGGATGGGTAGCATAGAATGTTGCTACTCTTTAGGCTTTAGCCAGGTACTAGTGACCCAGATTGGCCACCTTGAGAATGGGCTACTGGGCTTGATGGATGGACCTTTGGTCTGTCCCAGTAAGGTTACTCTTATGTTAGAGAATGACAAGGGGACAAATCTGTCCCCGTACGCACAGAATATATTTCCATCCCTGTCCCGTGAGTTTTCTCCTTGCCCCTGTAAGCTCTATCCTCATCTGCACAAGCCTCAAACACTTTAAACTCATAAGTTGTGCAGATAAGGACAGGGCTTGGAGGGATGGGGCAGGGACAGAATTTGCAGGGATGGGACAGAGATAGAAACAGATCCCTTAGGGACGGGGGCAAATTTGTCCCCATGCCATTACTGAACAAATAGTTTTGAAAAATCCAGTTTCTTTCAGTTCAATAGCAAATCTATCCATTATGAGTTTGTTTCAAATAAAAATGTTTGTGAATGAGGGGAGGCAAGATGGCGTCTTGAGCAGGTTGCTGTTCGACCACAAGAGGACATCCGCTGAAAATCAAAGGCGGGCAATTTCATGGTGACGCCAGGAAGTATTTCTTCACCGAAAGGGTGGTCGATCATTGGAATGAACTTCCACTGCAGGTGATTAAGACCGGCAGCGTGCTAGATTTTAAAAAGAAATGGGATATGCATATGGGATCTCTAGCGGGGTGAAGTTTTGAGGGTGGGTCATTAGTGTGGGCAGACTTGATGGGCTGTGGCCCTTTTCTGCCGTCATATTCTATGTTTCTATGTTAAGAGCACTCTCGCCTTGAAGGTGAAATTTCCATACAACTTGTGGGGGAAAATTCTTTTTCTATGCCTAAAAGAAGGGGGAAACAGAGGGGTCTCCCTCCACCTACCTCTGGCTCTTCAACGCCACAGCAGGCTGTTATTACAGCTTATACAATCCAACCTTCTACTTCGGGCGCTTCCGCTGCTGTGAGTGGGGAAATTCACAGCTTGGACGGCGCGTTGTCGCTCTTGCTGAGCCCGCGAGGACCTCTCCAAAGCCCGGAGAAATGTTGGCCAGGCAGATCATGCAGGAGGGTTCTCCAAGTTCTTTGAGAGAGGCATGTTCTCCAGCCACGGTGAACCCGGAAGTAATTACAACCTCGCTGACTCCAGAGATGGAGTTACAACGTTCTGGGAGTGCGGAGCCAGTGGCAGCTAGCGGTGGTGAGGACGGGGGAGCCCAGAGTTTAATCTCTGGAGTAGAAGTCAAAGAAAATCAGGCCATTATCTCCCCCCTCAAGCCGTTGGCGAGACCACAGGCAGTAACACTGGATTCTATCTGGACTGCGATTGAGAACTTGCACTCGGTATGTTCAAATTTTGTTTCCATGACTTTAAATTCTTCCTCTAGGATAAGTTCTTTAGAGACATCTGTTCAACAGCACAAGGTGGATTTGGAAAAGTTAGAGAAAGTAACAACTGAGACTAAGAACTTGCTTACTAAACAAATGACTGTTAAAATGATGATTTTAAGGAAGATTGAAAATTTAGAAAATCAACAGAAAATTTTGAATTTAAGGATTCTCAATTTTCCAATAGCTAAGTTTATGTCTCCACAGGAACTTTTTAAGAACTTTATATTAACTGTTCTAAATATTCCGATACAGAAAATTTACTATTTATAACAAATGCAAAAGGAAAAAGCTGTGGTAGCTGAAAATATACAATTGAATGTCTCTGCTATTTTGCAAACTTCTGATATTGAAATTAGGGGACGGGCGATTTTGTTGGTCTCTCTTGTGTTCTTACAAGATAAAGAAATGTTGTTGAAATTATACTTTCATTTAAAACAGATCACCTATTTAGGTGAAAGAGTATATATATTTCCAGACATCTCAAAGTGGACACAATTCGGGAGGAAAGAGTTTTTAAGATTTCTTCCAAAAGTGATTGCTCATATCAAGTTTTGTCTCAAATCAAGGGAGTAATTATATTTTCTTTGAACTTGTCCAATTAATTAGGCTTTTTCCTAGAGGGCAAAGGAGTCTCGACACAGCCAGAATGAAACAGGTTATAATGCTGTATTTATTTAATGGATAGGTTAACATCTTATTACTGCTCTATTTCTTTTTTTTTCCTTTTGTATATGAATTTCCCCTTTTTTCGAGGGGGTTTACTTATTTTGCCTGTTACCCTCAGATCGTGGACTGTATTAGATAAATATTTCATTGTTTAATTTCTGGTGCTTAGTTTGAATAGCTAAGAGAGTTTATACTTTTGGATTTCCTTGATCATCTATGCATATTGGAAGTATTGAAATGATAAACAATAAAATTAAAAAAATGTTTGTAAATGAAGTAACAAGAGGATGCATAAGCCACCCGTTCTCCAAGAAGGAACAGAGCCTTGAGGAAGCCTTGAGGCATTAGCCTGTCAACATTGCACGCAGGCATCCTCACCCATTGGAAAGAGGCAGGTAGCCACAAACCAATAGCATTTTCTATGGCTGCCCACAGTTTACCACTAAATGGCAGGGCCAACTGTTTACCTTGCAAGCAGATAATTAAGCAATTACACACTATTTTTTGCACTTTCATACAGCTCTCACAGACATAAGCAAGATACACTTTCCACTGACAATACCTTAAAAAAACAAACAAAAAAAAGAGAACAAAACCCCCATTAACCAAGCTACAGTCTGCGTCCAGACCGCTCCAATATCCTGAACTGTTACTCTATGCTGTCTTACTGTACATGCCAACAAATCTGATCAAGCCAAATGGAAGTTAGACATATTGCCCATAAACTATAAGCACTATAATACAACAAACATGGGCAGAACAAAATTTTGTCTGACCCAGACTTCAACCAGAAGGGTTAGTGTGCTCTGTGGTCACAATTCTCCTTGAATAACAAAAGGAAGCCATTATTTACCTGTTAGCATAACTGTAAAATCCCAGCCGCAGGCAACTTGCACCACATGGCGGTTGGTCAGTGCAGCACAGAAAGTAAAGTGAGTGACATCTGTGGTATGATTCAGACCTAACTGCCCAACTTTGTTCTGGCCACACACAAAGAGCTCTCCAGTATCTGCAAAGAAAAAATCTCTCTCAGTATACAGCAGGGATTCGGGCTACAAGGCAAAACTGAGCCAATCAAAACATGATTGTTCTCTTCTATTGCTTGGGGAGTAAGAAATGCTTTTTTGACCAGCCAGTGTTTTTTTTTCTAACCCTTTTTGTACTTCCAAGTTCACTCAAAACCAGGGCTGGGATCTGGTGCCATAAGCTTTCAGAAGACAAAACAGGAGAAACTGCCTTCACATCAGCGAGAAGCACGAACACAAACGACGAAGGAGACCAGATGGCGCTCAAGCCTTTTACTAATTAACAGACTCGACACGATCGTGTTTTGGCCCAAGAAGGCTTGCCTCAGGAGTCTTACTGTAAATTGATAAGACCATGAATGTATTAATCGATGTGTCCAAATAGCTTTAAAAAACCAAGATAATGGCTAACAGCGAGTATAACGAAACCGAGTCTGTGAGCGCCATCTGGTCTCCGTCGTCGTTTGTTTTCATGCCATAAGCTTTCATTCATAACTACCTGGGGATTTTTCCTCTATTTTATACCCACCCAAAGTACCTAGTCTGATAATTGCAATGACAGTCCTAGACAGTGGTGTAGAAAGGGTGAGCGGCGCCCCTCCCCTGCCCCACACGTACCCTCTTCCTTTTCCCCGTACCTTTTTAACTTTTCCGGCATGAACAGCTTGCCTACATCGGTGACGGCTCGCCCTTTGATGTCACTTCCTTGGCACGGGTCCCGGAAGTGAAGTCGGAGAGAGAGTGCCGATGCCGACGCGGGCAGCAACCTCACACCGGGCAAGTTAAAAAAGTATGGGGGAAGGCAAGGGGTGCGTGCGAACGGGGGGAGGGGGGAGAGGAGGAGGAATGCCACGCCCTTAGGAAAATCGCGCCCGGGCAGACAGCCCCTTCCTTACTACGCCACTGGTCCTAGGCCAGGGACCCTTTGGGAACCTTGCAATCACACTATGTAACAATTTTTTTGTTCCTGAGTTATAATTGTTTTTTCCTAATTGCCTATGCCACAAATGTACAGAAGATATCTATCATTCCCCTTAAACTTTGCTTTTGTGGCCAGGACATTGATATTTTGAAATGTACCTTTTTGGCATTAATTTTGGCTATAGGCCTTAGTATAAGGGCCCCTTAGATTAACTTCAGCAACTTTCTAGAATGTTCCATTAATATAAATAGTAGTACAGTATAACTACACAGATCTTAAGCAAACAGCTGAGTTCAGTTCTAGCTGCCTAAGTGGTAACATTTCTGCATTGTTTTAGATAGAACCCAAAGGCTTCAAACATTTGACAAACGCACTTTGTTATGTATACAGCCAATTTATCAAGACAAGAGAGAAAAAGTACTCTATAGAAGCATCTGCTAAGAAGTATGATGCCTACAAGGCATATTTCAGCAAAAGAAAGAAAGAAACAAACCATTTTTGGACAACTGAGCTAATTTGATGGTGATAAGTGAGTTTATTGTCTAAAACTACACCTAACAGTTTAATAGAAGTGTCCAACTGAATTAGGACAGATCATATATAAATTGGTGCTTGAAGGACTTCTTGTTCTCAAGTAAGAAACAAGAGAGCTTTGTTCTTAGCAATATTTAGGAGACAGCATATTCTCATTAAGCCATTGACTGATTTTATCCAGTTTGAGACTGATTTCTTGTATCTCAGCTGGGGTGTATGTTTGAAGAAGATGACTTGATGAAAAATCTTGCTCTTTTGACATCTAGGCTCAGGCAGCAGAACTTGTTGGATAAAAGAGTGCAAGTTCGAGATCAGAGGAAACGCCACCAAGCTTTTTCCACCTTCTTCACCCATCAAGATGGACTCTGCTTTTGCCACAATGTGACCAGTCTGTTTGAGGCAATTGGAACTGGCTGTAACCCAAAAGTATTATGAAGTAGCACAACCACCAAACTTCACAAGGGTACTCAGTCAGATAAGACTATCTCAAATGGTAGTAAAACTTAACTACCACTTCAATGCCCTTATGTATTAAATTCAGTTCTTCCAAGATCCTCAGCGGCACCACTTGGAGCTCAATACTTTTTCATTGCTCCAAGCTTTACGTGTCAATTCGTCATCGGATCTTATTTATCAGCATTTTTTTTTGCAATTTTCTTAACTTTTGTGAATTTGTATAAAAACTTATTTGAAACTTAAATATTAGATTAGAAGCATATTACTTAGCTTAGCTTAGTCATGTGGTCTCTGGCAAGGGATTATTGCACCTGCCAGAGACCACATGACTAAGCTAAGCTAAGTAATATGCTTCTAATCTAATATTTAAGTTTCAAATAAGTTTTATACAAATTCACAAAAGTTAAGAAAATTGCAAAAAAATGCTGATAAATAAGATCCAATGACGAATTGACACATAAAGCTTGGAGCAATGAAAAAGTATTGAGCTCCAAGTGGTGCCGCTGAGGATCTTGGAAGAACTGAGTGTAACCCAAAAGTGGCATCTCTTCACTGACAGCTCATCCAGAAGCATCAATGCCATGCTGTTTCATAATAGACCAAGTACCCATCTTATCCACAAGACCCTAGGTGCCTTGAAATATGATGAGTACGGCTGGGAGATCATCGAAGATTTTAAATGGTGGCATTCCTAATGGGTCTCTGAGGCAGTTTTACCAAGTTTCCCTGCTATTTCTGCCTTTGGAACATCAGGAAGCTAAAGGAGTACTACCAAAGGTAGAACTGGCCACAGTGGACCAAGTTCTCTGTGGGGAGAAATGATAACAAGTTGAAACCACTGGTGGATTTCTGGAAGGTGCTGATGCCACCACTGCACATCAAATTGGGCCTAATGAAACAAATTGTCAGAGCTCTAGATAAAGAGTCAGCAGCCTTCAAGTACCTTCAAAACATCTTCCCTAATCTGTTTGAGGCAAAGGTTAAAGCTGGTGTCTTCGTTGGACCACAGATAAAAAAGATCCTGGAGTGCAAGGAATTTCTCAAGAAGCTAACTAGGAAGGAGAAAGCAGCTTGGAATAGCTTTGTCACAGTGGTTCGGGGCTTCCTGGGCAATCACAAAGCCGAGAACTACATAAAGTTTGTTGAGAATCTAGTGAAGAATTATAGTAAAATGGGCTTTAGGATTTCTTTCAAAGTCCATGTCCTTGATGCTCATCTTGAAATATTCAAGGAGAACATGAGAGCATACTCTGAGGAGCAAAGTGAGTGCTTCCACTGGTCTTGAAACGCCGCTACCAAGGACAATATAATGAATGCATGATGGGAGACTATATCTGGGTTCTGATTCGTGAAAGTGACTTATAATATAATCGCAAATCTCAAAAAAATTACTCACTTCTAAATCTTCTGTGGTCATCTTTGCATAACTTCAATATAAATACATGTTAATTGTAATTCATATGTTGCTTTTTATGACTTTATAAGAATGAAAAGATGAAAACTTGGTGTTTTCATATTTTAAATAGGTAAATTGCAAACTTTGACTCTCCTGGTCATAAAAGCAAAGTTTTATGGAAGTAACAGACATTTTCTATACTTTTTCAGCACGAACAATTAGGAAATTATACTTACTGCCCAGGAATAAAAATCATGTTACATAGTATCATAGGTGCTGACTCTGGCCACAAGGTGTCACCCTTAAGCAATGACCTGATCCCTCCTGCTCTTCCATAAGGGCTTTAAATGCTGCCCTCCACAGCATCTCTAGGCTATCAGGGGAGCAAAAGATGTGACTAAGAAGTTATACCCAGGGGCATTCTATATGATAAAAGATTACGAATCTTCTAGCCACTCTTGTCCACACAGCAGAGCTTCAATACAGCAACTTGAAATAACATTTGAACATATGAAAATAAAAACTATCCAGCAAGAAGCTACCCTGTCCTGCATGTCTGACACGGGTCCATAAATGCTTAGGCCTCTTAAACTAATTTATTATTAAGCTGCAATTAGCTTCTGTCAGCTAAAACAGAGAATCTGAAAGAGCAAATCCTAGGGTCTCAAAAGTTTATGCATGCCAACAAATCACAATCCAGAAAAAAAATTCAGTTTTCCAAAGAACCAATATACCAGTACCCTCCATTTCCTAAAGGAAAAAAAGAAAAAGGGGGAAGGAAAATTGAAACATTTATGACGAGCTCTAGGAGACTGATAGCAAGCCAGCCTCCAACAGCTTATCATAGTGACTCTTTAGGGAGGGTAGTCCCATCCCACTCTCAGATTTTTCTCCATTAGGAATCACTGGATAGGTTTCCTGCTGGCACAGCAGTAACAATTACTCTTCACTGATTATTGGAGCTAGGACATTTTCCTGCAGTAGGAGGTAACAGTGTGTCCAAAGTGAGTGAGAAACAGCACCAGATCTTTTGCATACTATAATAAGGGAGGAATGGCTTAGTGATTAAAGCTGCTGACTCAGCACCCTGAGGTTGTGAGTTTGTTTCCAGCCTGCTTCCTGTAACTCTGGGCAAGTCACTTAATCCTCCACTGCCCCAGGTATCAGTTAGATTGTGAACCTGCCAGAACAGATAGGGAAAATACTTAAAGAGAACCAGATTATTCTTCAATGTATTGTAAACTGCTTTGGGTGAACCTCTTCACAAAAAGGTGGTTAAATCCCAATAAATAAACAAAAAATAATATATACATATACTGTAGACCTTAATGGATGAATTTCTTCATAAAGGCAGTTAATAAATATAAATAAATAAATAAATATAACGTGGACCAAAGAGGGCGTGGAAAATATGAAAAAGGATCTGCAAAAGTTAGAGGAATGGTCTAATGCCTGGCAACTAAAACTTAACTGTTTTCTTAAAGTAGTAACCCCGATGGAAGCAGAAGGTAACCAGAAGATGAGCTTTCCAGTGTTCTGCACGAACTGTCATATGTATGACTACCTCCCCTCGGGGAGACAGTCATACGTATGCAGTCGGTGTCAGGAGCTGAAAAGCTTGAGGAAAGAAGTCAAGCGACTTGAGGACAAGATACAGGAGCTAGAAGGACTTTACACCACAGAGGACCCTACCAGGGCATTTGAAGACTTCAAGAGTGAGAGACACATCGAGAAGGAAGTCAGGGAACTCGAGGAATTCATTGAGGAAGCATACAGGAGGAGGGTGGAAGAGAACGAACTCCAGAGGAGAGATGAAGTTACACCAACACCAACTTGGAAGGGGGAGCAAGAAGAGGTGACCTCATAGAAGACACCCACAGAAGAATACCGCACGAGGGGGAAGAATTGGCTAGTCGATGCCCAGAAGAAGAGAGAGCAAATCACGCTGAGGACATTGACCTGAGACCGAAACGAGAATTGAAGAAGGGAAAGTCAACGATCCTGGTGGGAGACTCGATACTGAGGCATGTGGACAGCCACATAGCAGGAGGGAGAGAGGATCGACTGGGGACCTGCCTCCCAGGAGCGAGAACCAAGGACATCGTGGACAAAATTGGGATGATCCTGGATGGAGCGGAGACAGAAGAGACCGCAGTAATGATCCACATCGGGACGAATGATGTCAGCAGGAGAGACTACAGAAGAGGCATGCTGATAGAACAGTTCAAGATTCTGGGAAGGAAGCTGAAGATGAGGACCCAGAAGATAGCATTCTCAGAGATCCTACCGGTACCGAGAGCAGATGTGAAAAGGCAGGAAGAACTACAATCAATAAATGCGTGGATGAGGAGATGGTGTGAGGAAGAAGGATTCCTCTTCGTGAGAACTGGACAACGTTCTGGGGCAAGAGCAAGCTCTACAGGAGAGATGGACTGCACCTGAGCACAGCGGGAACAAGACTTCTAGCAAACAACGTCAAGAGAGGAATAGAACAGGCTTTAAACTAAGAGAAAGGGGAAAGCCGACAGTCGACCTAGCGTCGATGATTCGGAAGAAGGTTTCCCGTGAAGATACTGAGGGGAAAAAAGGCTGGGAAGAAACAATGGAAAAATTACAGGAGTCAACTAACCCAGAAGAGGAGGTTAGAAAGATTGTAGCAAAAGAGAAGACACCAAAGACCGAAGCACAGGGAAAAGAAATGAAGACGACAAAATGCCAGGATCTAAACTGCATATATACTAATGCAAGGAGTCTAAGAAACAAAATGGGGGAACTAGAAGCCATGGCCAATGCAGAGGACATAGACATCATTGGAATCTCTGAAACGTGGTGGAATGAGGAAAACAAATGGGATACAGCACTGCCGGGGTACAAGCTCTATCGCCAGGACAGGTCAGGACAGAAAGGAGGAGGAATAGCCCTATACGTAAAAGAAAGCATACAATCGACAAGAATGGACACAGCGGAGACGACCAACAAACTGGAATCGCTATGGGTTAAAATACCGGGTAGGAAAGGGCATGAAATAAAGATGAGCCTATACTATCGTCCACCCGGGCAAACCGGAGATAGCGATAAGAGGAAATGCCACTCTGGATCTAATCCTAAATGGACTAAGGGGACCTGCAAAGGAAGTGGAAGTAGTGGGTCCGTTGGGAAACAGCGATCATAACATGATCAAGTTCAAGGTTGAAGTAGGAATACCGAATGGAAAGAGAACCATAGCGACAACTTTCAACTTCAGGAAAGGAAACTATGAAGCAATGAGGGAAATGGTAAGGAAGAAACTTAGGAACACTTCCAAAAAATGGCAAACAGTAGAACATGCCTGGTCTTTTTTCAAAGACACGGTGAGCGAGGCACAAACTCTGCACATCCCCAGATTCAGAAAGGGGTGCAAAAAGGGATGAACAAAAGACCCAGTATGGATGACTAAAATAGTGAAGGAAGCGATAGGCAATAAGAAAAATTCATTCAAGAAATGGAAAAAGGACTAAACTGAAGGGAACCAGAAGGAGCACAGGAAGTATCAAAAAGAATGTCACCGTGTGGTTCGAAAAGCCAAAAGAGAGTATGAAGAGAGGTTAGCCAGGGAGGCACTAAATTTCAAACCGTTCTTCAGATATGTTAAAGGGAAACAGCCAGCTAGGGAGGAGGTGGGACCGCTGGACGAAGGAGACAGGAAGGGAGCGGTGAAGGAGGAGAAAGAAGTTGCAGAAAGACTCAACATGTTCTTCTCGTCTGTATTTACAAACGAAGACACAACCAACATACCGGAACCTGAACAAATCTTCAATGGAAATCAAGCAGAAAAATTAACATCCATGGAAGTGAGCCTTGATGATGTACACAGGCAGATAGAAAAACTTAAAACTGACAAATCCCCGGGACCGGACGGAATCCATCCCAGGGTTCTGAAGGAATTAAAGGAGGAGATAGCGGAACTACTGCAGCAAATTTGCAACCTATCCTTGAAAACAGGCATGATCCCGGAGGATTGGAAGATAGCCAATGTCGCGCCCATCTTTAAAAAGGGATCAAGAGGTGACCCGGGAAACTACAGACCAGTGAGTTTGACCTCGGTTCCGGGGAAAATGGCGGAAGCACTGATTAAAGAACACATCGATGAACATTTGGAAAGAAACAAACTTTTGATAACAAGCCAACATGGTTTCTGCAGGGGGAGATCGTGCCTAACGAACTTATTGCACTTCTTCGAAGGAATTAACAAACGGATGGACAGAGGAGACCCCATAAACATCATATACCTTGATTTCCAAAAAGCCTTTGACAAGGTGCCTCACGAGCGTCCACTCCGGAAACTGAAGAACCATGGAGTGGACGGAGACGTACATAGATGGATCAGAAACTGGTTGGCGGGTAGGAAACAGAGGGTAGGGGTGAAGGGCCACTACTCAGACTGGATGAGGGTCACGAGTGGTGTTCCGCAGGGCTCAGTGCTCGGGCCGCTGCTATTTAATATATTCATAAATGATCTAGAAACAGGCACGAAGTGTGAGATAATAAAATTTGCGGACGAAACAAAACTATTTAGTGGAGCTGGGACTAAAGAGGAATGCGAAGAATTGCAAAGGGACTTGAACAAACTGGGGGAATGGGCGGCGAGATGGCAGATGAAGTTCAACGTTGAGAAATGTAAAGTATTGCATGTGGGAAACAGAAACCCGAGGTACAACTATACGATGGGAGGGATATTATTGAATGAGAGTAACCAAGAAAGGGACTTGGGGGTAATGGTGACATGACAATGAAGCTGACGGCACAGTGCGCAGCAGCCGCTAAGAAAGCAAATAGAATGCTAGGCATAATCAAGAAGGGTATTACAACAAGGACGAAAGAAGTTATCCTGCCACTGTATCAGGCGATGGTGCGCCCGCATCTGGAATACTGCATCCAATATTGGTCTCCGTACCTTAAGAAGGATATGGCGTTACTCGAGAGGGTTCAGAGGAGAGCGACACGTTTGATAAAAGGGATGGAAAACCTCTCATACGCTGAGAGATTGGAGAAACTGGGTCTCTTTTCCCTGGAGAAAAGGAGACTTAGAGGGGATATGATAGAGACTTATAAGATCATGAAGGGCATAGAGAGAGTAGAGAGGGACAGATTCTTCAAACTTTCGAAAAATAAAAGAACAAGAGGACACTTGGAAAAGTTGAAAGGGGACAGATTCAAAACGAATGCTAGGAAGTTCTTCTTTACCCAACGAGTGGTGGACACCTGGAATGCGCTTCCAGAGGGCGTAATAGGGCAGAGTACAGTACAGGGGTTTAAGAAAGGATTGGACAATTTCCTGCTGGAAAAGGGGTTAGAGGGGTATAAATAGAGGATTACTGCACAGGTCCTGGACCTGTTGGGCAGCAGCGTGAGCAGACTGTTGGGCATGATGGACCTCAGGTCTGACCCAGCGGAGGCATTGCTTATGTTCTTATGTTAAAATTCAATGCAAAGAAATGCAGAGTAATGCATTTGGGGATTAATAATCAGAAGGAACCGAATATGCTGGGAGGTGAGAAGCTGATATGCATGGATGGGGAGAGGGACCTTGGGGTGATAGAGTCCGAAGATCTAAAGGCGAAAAAACCAGTGTGACAAGGCAGTGGCTGCTGCCAGAAGGATGCTGGGCTGTATAAAGAGGGGCGTAGCCAATAGAAGGAAGAAGGTGTTGATGCCCCTGTACAGGTCGTTGGTGAGGCCCCACTTGGAGTATTGTGTTCAGTTTTGGAGACTGTATCTGGCAAAGGACGTAAGAAGACTTGAAGCAGTCCAGAGGAGGGTGACAAAAATGATAGGAGGCTTGCGCCAGAAGACGTATAAGGAGAGACTTGAAGCCCTGAATATGTATACCCTAGAGGAAAGGTGGGATGGGGGGGATATGATTCAGACGTTCAAATACTTGAAGGGTATTAACGTAGAACAAAATCTTTTCCAGAGGACATAATTTGAGGTTGAGGGGTGATAGATTCAAGAGCAATGTTAGGAAATTCTACTTTATAGAGAGGGTGGTGGATGCCTGGAATGCGCTTCCGAGAGAGATGGAGAGGAAAATGGTGACGGAGTTCAAAGAAGTGTGGGATGTGAACACAGAGGATCTAGAATAAAAAAATAATAGTAAATATTGAACTAAGGCCAGTACTGGGCAGACTTGCACGGTCTGTGTCTGTATATGGCCTTTTGGTGGAGGATGGGCTGGGGAGGGCTTCAGTGGCTGGGAGGGTGTAGAGGGGCTGGAGTAGGTTTTGACAGAGATTTTGGCAAATGGAACCCAAGCACAGTACCGAGAAATAGCTAAGAAGAAAAAAATTTTAAAAATTTAAATTGAATCAGGTTGGGCAGACTGAATGGACCATTTATCTGCCATCATCTGCTATGTTACGTTGAGTCCAAGACATTTGACAGCATTATAAGTGAATCCATGTGCTATGAGATCTACAATGTAATACCTAAAATCTAAACAAGTTCCAAAATTTGACTATGTTATAAGCAATCCAGAGTTATACCAAGCCACATTACACAGTATCTTCAGTGTATTTTATACCAATACAAATAAAATTCTTAAAACACAAGAAAACAATTTCAAGTGGGTGAATGTGACTTCTTGAACACCTCTATGCTTCTTACCAGTTAGAACAGCAGAATGTCCACCACCTCCTGTAATACTCCTAATGCTTACAAGACTGACTGGGAACTCCTCCACTGCTTGTGGCAACAGCACATCATTTTTGTGTCCAAGACCAAGCTGTCCGTAACTATTAGCACCCTAAAGGCACAGAGAGACAAAGAACAAAACAAAAACATTTAGAACATAAGAACATAAACCATAAAGAAGATTTGCAGCTAAGAGTACATGAACCAACTCGGCCATAAGTGCGCTGCTCACCAGCAAAAAGCCGCCTTGGAGGACCCAGGGAGATGCCAAGTCCTCCGAGGTCCCGGGTTTATAAGCTCCGCCCGTCCGTTGCCCTGCGCTTCTCCAATCAGGTGGCCGCCCAGTGGCGGGACAAACAGCCCACCGCTAAGCTACCTCCTCTACCCCTACGCCCACGCAGAGCGCTCGTCCCCATGGGAGGCAATGCGGGCCCTCCATCCCCCCCGTTACCACCGCCCATCCAGACAAGGGCTCTCATATAACAGATTTTCTTACTTATTTAAAAAAAATTTATATACCGCAAATCTACAAATCTAAGCGATTTACAACATACATACATAAAATTGATAACATTAAAACATACTACTCAAGACATGCATTAGTGAAAAACATGAATAATGTCTAAAATTTCTGTTTTAATTCATAAAAATACAAAAATGCCTGAGAAAACAAATGTGCTTTTAAAAGTTTTCTAAATGAACTCAAGGGTTCAATCTTTCTCAATTCCTTTGGGAGTTCCATAACTGAGGTCCCATGACCATAAAGATCGAGTCCCTATCCATCTCTAATCTAATTTGCTTAAAATCTGGATCATCAAGGAGTGCCTGATTACTTGAACGAAGGGGACATCCTGGAACATGAACCTTTAGACTTGCAGCCAAAGTGGTTGTTCATAAAGAATTTTTAATTAGCATTACAATTTTTAAATGAATACGCCATTGAACAGGCAACCAATGAAACTGCTTAAGAATTGACGTAATGTGACTATACGAAGAACTTCCCGAGATTTAACAAGCAACAGAATGTTGTAAAGCTCTTATATCTTTATTAGGCAAGCCAACTGACAATGAGTGACTGCCTAGAAGAACCAGCACTTAACATCACAGGAAAACTATATCCAGACCAGGGAGAGAATTAACCTAGGCCTCCTTTTACAAAACCGTAGCACGGTTTTTAGTGCCAGCTGCAGCAGTAACAGCTCTGACGCTCATAGACTTCCTATGAGCATTGGAAATGCTACCGCTGCTGCCAGCATTAAAAATCGCACTATGGTTTTGTAAAAGGGGTGTTTATAGAAGAGTGAAATGAGCAATATTCAGGGATTTAGGACTAATAAGACTTTTCTATATTCCCTCCTCTTGAGTTTTTAACAGAGTGCCAAAATTACATCTATTTTAATCCTATTTTATAAGGGCAATATCACTTCTCCGCATTAAGGGCTATTAACTGCAAGCAAGTTAAATCATTTCTACCTTAATGTACCTTCTATTTATATTAGGATCTCAGCAGTGATGCTCAGTGGTGTATAATCTTTTTTCACCAATGAGTCTTATACTTCACCCTCATTACTGGTCCAAGTCTATTATAAGTTATTTCTTTCTTCATCATTTATAGCACCTTGGTTAATTTGTAAAGATTAAGCCCTGATGGTGTCTGAGGGGTACGGACTGTGGAACCAAGTAGTACAAGTGAGTTATTCAGCCAACCACTAGATGGCATCATTGCATAATGATTGAAGACCCACCAAAGAACTATGAATGCAGACTCTTGCTATACTCCCAGTCTCTAGAAGAGAAGCAAGAGCTGAGTTTAGAAGCTGAAACTGATCCTCTCAAGTGCAACTACTAGCTCACTGGGGCAGACCTTGAAAGAGGCAATTTTTAGATTACATTAAAACTTTTTAAATTTTGTATGCATTCTTTTTTATTATTATTATTTTTTAAAATGGTTGCAGAGAAAATTGTATTGTACTGAAAATTGATTTATAACCCGCCTTTATCCAAGGCAGGGAACACAACATACATAATTAAAATCTATTCGGGATTCAAGCCAAGTGATTCTGACAACAACAATCCTGAAGAACTTATAGCATTCTTTAGCACAACTTATGATTCTGCTTACTGTCTTAGCCAATTTGCCCAACGCCCTTATATTTCCAGGCCTAGTAAGCCATTAGGCAAATCTAAGCAATAAACTAACCCCCCTTTTTATAAAGACGAGGTAGTGGCTCCGATGCCCTTTGAATCCCAATGGGCGTCGGAGCGATTGCTAGAGCCCACTGCAATAATCACCTTTGTAAAACTGGGCCTAAGGCAACTTTTGTAATATGGCAAAGAGCAGCTGCAAACACAAAACACTGGATCTTGACTAACTCACAGAACCATCAGCATGTACATTTATTCAACATTCATAATACACTACATATATACAATACAATTACAGTGTCTTATATACCACAAATTTCTGCAAGGAATCTATGCAATTTACAATAAGATTCTGAAGAAGTTCTTAAGTTACAACGTTTGCAGGAGCATTGCTTTAGGAAGGAGGATTTAAAGGTAAGAAAGTGACTAAAGTGAAAAGAGGTATGTCTTTAGTTTCTTCTGCAGTTCAAGGTAGTTGATGGGTTGTCTTAGGCTTACTGGCAGTTTGTTCCAAATGAGAGGTCCTTGGTATTTGAAGGTGATTTCATATATCTTCTTTCACCATACTTGTTGAGGAGATGGGAAGGATGGTTTGTAGCACTGCGTAGTGCTGGAGTTGAAGAAGGAATATGGGACTTTAGTGCCAGCAGTTAGTCCCTCTGATTTTATTTATTTCATTTTCTATCCCGTTTCCCCCAAATTGCTCAGAATGGGTTACACGTTAAATATACATAATATACCATTAACAAGTTACAATCTGCACTGGATTTATCTTAACTTGACACATACTATGGATCTAATGCAAATATGCATAGTATATAGTTTACAGGTTACAATTTGCTCTAGTTCCAATGCAGGTTTCTTACCATAGATCAAATTGTGGACCATACAGATGAACTAGATCCTTTTTTTTTAATTGGCAGCCAATGTAGTTGCTCTAATAGTGGACTTGCCCTCTCTTATTTGTTCCTTTTTAGAATGAGTCTTGCAGCTGTATTTTGCAGTAGTTGAAGTCTCTTGCATTCTTTTTCTGTAATGCCTCAATACAGCGAGTTGCAATAGTCCAGGCATGGTATGAGGACAGATTGTGCTACTGTCCCAAACCTAGTTTCGGTCAGGACTGATCTTATTGTCCTCCGTTGTCTCATCTTGAAAAATATTTTTTTTCACTAGAGTGGTAATGTGTGTATTGAAGGTTAAGTTTGTGTCTAGTGCGACTCCCAGGACTTTGGAGGTATTCTCTGTCTTTAGACTCTCACCAGTGGAAAGTTGTAGCTCTGTGCTCGGTAGCACAGAGTCTCCGAACCATAATATTATTGTCTTAGATTTATTCAGTTTGAAGAAGTTTCTCATCGTCCAAGTACTTAGGTCATTGATGGTATTTTTCAGGTATATTATGGTGCTACTGAAGGATTCTTTGGCTGTGCAGAGAATGAAGATATCATCTGCATAAGAAAAGATGTGATCCTGGGTTGAAGAAAGATTATTCCCCAGTGCTCTTAAATAGTGCAGGAGATATTGGTGAGCCTTGTGGGACGCCGCAGTTAGCCTTCCATTTTTGAGATCTCTTGTCTTTTTTCCAAATTTTTTAAGTTCTATTTTTTTTTTTTAGGAATTGTGAAAAACATTGCAGTGCTACATCCTGCACTCAAGTTCATTTATGATTATGCAAAAGAGAGGGCATAAGATGAAGTTAAGAGATGATAGGCTCCGGAGTAATCTAAGGAAATACTTTTTTACAGAAAGGGTGGTAGATGCGTGGAACAGTCTCTCGGAAGAGGTATTGAAGACAAAGACTGTGTCTGAATTCAAGACAGCCAGGGATAGGCACTTGGGATCTCTCAGAGAGAGAAAGAGATAATGGTTGCTGCAGATGGGCAGAGTAGATGGGCCATTTGACCTTTATCTGCCATCATGTTTCTAATACAGTACTGTAAAAGCAAAGTTTAACATTTAAAAGTGTTGTGCCCATCCATGGCTTTTTACAGGATTGATTGAAAAGTGGTGTTAGAGTAACCATGATTGTTGAGTTTAATTAGCAAAACTTGAGAAGGGGAGCTAGGAACCTGAAGGTTAATGGAAGTTATGGGTGACATAAGCTGAATGTTTGTTAGGACAGCATTTCCTAAGTCGTTCCTTGAGTACCCCCCTTGCCAGTCAGGTTTTCATGATATCCACAATGAATATGAGATTGATCTGCATACATTGCCTCCAATGTATTCAAACAAGCACAATGAGCCCTCCCCCTCCATTATAATATAAACATATTAAAGTCTCCCACAAACAAGGCTCTCTGCTTGGTTCTGACTGCAAATGAAAATTGGCAAAGGAAGAAGCAGCAGCAAAGCAGCATAGCTCACTATTTCCTTCTGCTAACTGGAAAATACAAATGAAAGTCAGTTCTGTAAAGGGCACTAAAAATTAGGCATGAAAGTAGTATTCTGTAATTGCAAATTTGTGTACCTAATCCATTACAGAATACAGTAAAACCTTGGTTTGCGAGCATAATTAGTTCTGGAAACATGCTTGCAATCCAAAGCACTCGTATATCAGTGAATTTCCCCATAAGAAATAATGAAAGCTCAGACGATTCATTTCACAACCCAAAAACTTTAATAGAAAATACTGTACTATAATACGTTCTTGAATTGCAAGACCTGCAGCATCTTCAACTCAGTTGTGATGACATGGCACGCGTATATGTGCTCGTATTACAAAACATCGCTTGGTTATCAAGTTAAAATTTAATAAAACATTTTGCTCGTCTTGCAAAACACTCGCACACCAAGTTACTCGCAATCCAAGGTTTTACTGTACTAGCGTAAATCGAAATCAGGTGCCTACATTTAGATGCCAACAATTACACTTGCTCTATATGACAGCTGTAACTGGGTATGCCTAAATAAGGTAATTAGGCACCTGACAGTATTCAATAAAGCAAGCACTTAGTCGGAACTCCCACGTTCCACCCATGCAAACGCTCCCTTTGCAGTTGTCTTAGAACACATTGACAGCAAGTTAATATATGAGTAAAATTGAGGAGTGGATGGGAAAACATGGTTTGAAACTAAATGTAGATAAAACTGAAATAATGTTGGTAGGAAAATTGGATCCTCAATGGCCTATGGAAGTGAAAATTTCTGATGATGTTCTTCCAGTGCAAGAGTTCATGACTATTCTAGGTGTAAGATTAGATTCTGGGCTAGCAATGAAGTTGCAAGTAACCAAGACTATCCAGGCTTGTTTTGCACAGATGCATTTATTGCATCGATTAAAACCAATGCTAGCACCATACGATTTTTGAACTGTAGTTCAGGCTATGGTCTTGTCGAGACTCAACTACTGTAATGCCCTTTATCTTGGAATAACAAAGGTTAGATGTAAAGCGTTACAGGTTACACAGAATGCGGCAGCAAGATTGATAATAGGTTTGTCTAAATATGATCATATTTCACCTCATCTCCAAAAATTGCACTGGCTACCAGTCGTCTTCAGAATACAGTACAAAGTTATAATGATCTGTCATCAATTTTTGTATGGAAATATTCCAGAATTGATTAAAAAATAGCATATCTAGTTATATTCCGAAAAGATCTTTGCGTTCTGAAAATTTGGCCTTGCCGTAGACGACTATGAATCCAAGGTTAGTTGATACTGGCAAAAAGACCTTTTGCTGTGCAGGAATTAAGATTTGGAACTCTCTGGTAGGACAGCTACAGATTTGTTGTGAGAGAGGTATGTTTAGAAAATTACTTGAAGTGCTTGCTTCGGCAGCACATATACTAAAATTGGAACGATACAGAGAAGATTAGCATGGCCCCTGCGCAAGGATGACACGCAAATTTGTGAAGCATTCCACATTTAAAAAAAAAAATTACTTAAAACACAGTTATTTGTTGATGCTTTTTTTATACCTATCTTTTTTAGCAAACCTGATGAACTGTTACGTTATTAATCCATGTCTATGATATGCCATTAATTTTTATTTATGTTTTTTTAAGTTCTGTTTCTATGCAAAGTCAGCTTTCAACTTTAAGGCTTTGTTTGTTTGTAAGTTTATTTTATTATGTTTTAAGATTATGTATGTATATTCTGTTAACCGTTTAGTTGTAAACGGTATAGAAATTCTTAAAATAAATAAGAATAGTGCTTAACTGCCATTATCCCACATTTTGACATTGAATTTCAGTCTGAGCACCACAAATTAAGCATCTATTTTGTGCACTATATAGAATTACACTTAACACTGTCCATTATCCTCCTAATCCACACACCCTCTTTTCTTATACAAATTATATAATTGGGACAAAATTCTGCCTCTGGAGACACTGTATCTGAGGGGGCTCATCCTAAATATCTGGGATGCAGACTAGAGAATGACACGGGGACAAATTTTTTCCCCATCCCCACAGGAACGCCTGTCCCTGCCCCATTCCTGCAAGCTCTGTCCTCACCTGCACAAGCCTCAAACACTTTAAAATCATAAAGGGCTCCTTTTAGTGTTTTTAGCGCATGCACCGGATAAGCGCGCACTACCCAGAAAACTACCGCCTGCTCAAGAGACGGCGGTAGCAGCTAGTGTGCGCTATTCCGCACGTTAAGGCCCTAACGCACCTTTGTAAAAGGCGCCCAAAGTGTTTGAGGCTTCTGCGGTTAAGGCAGAGCTTACAGGAATGGGGCAAGGACAGCGAGAGCAACAAAATGCGCGGGAACGGGGAAAAATTTGTCCCCGTGTCCTTCTCTAATCCAGACATGTGCTTAAATTTTCCTAACCCTAATCCAGTCCTGTGTATAAGGGCTGTTGTGAAGACAGGATTATTAAATCACCTCTTACAAAAATAAAAGGAACACAGGATACTCACACCCTCAAAACTTAATAAAAGTCCCATCACAGAATAGGGAGAATGTCGAAAACTTCATTTTTTTTCTCCTTATAATGACTGATCTCTACCCAATGCGCTCTCTAAAATCTAATTGCTGATGTAATAACTAATCCCAAATCTTACTGCAAGCCGCAATGATTCCTTGTTGAAAACTGCAGGATACAAGAAACTATATGGTATGGAATAGAGAATGACAAGGTGACAAAATTCATCACCGTCCCCGCCCCCGCGGATAACCGCGGGAAATAACCCCATGTCATTTTCTAGTGTCTATTTCAACTTCGGTCCTTCTACACCAGCATTCTTCAAAGCAAAGCTTGCAGGTCAGTGGTTGTGGCCATTCATACTCTGATTCTTCCCTCTCTCCTTAAAGAATGACATGAAGATGGTTTCCCGCGGTTATCCGCGGGGACGGGGAGAACTATAAAATACTTTTTTAGCATAGGCAGTGGAATATAGTTGGCACAAGGACCGCGGCCCCACTAGTATTTTGCCCAAGACAGCATGGGCAACTTGAAAGCTTGGGGGGAGGGGTAGAACCCAAGACTGATGGGCCCCTCTGGCCAAAAATGTGCTCCGCAGCCCCCCTGAAGGGCAAATCGGCTTTACTTGGTCATTAAAACATTTTCCAAGTCATCTGCTGAACAAACAGGAAAGCCTTCCAGACGCTCATCACTATTGCAAAGAAAACATTATGGCTGGTAGAATGCAGGGCAGCATTCCGGCGGCATTTTGCACGGCTCGTGTTGAACTAACGCAGCTGCAAACCATTCTTAGACTCACGGCACAGCTCTACTGCCCAACGAGAGAACAACATTCGGACCGAGTTCTGAGGGGGGGGGGGGCCGTCTCTTATATTTCGCAAAGGTTTCCCGCAACAGGCGGCAAACAGCACTGAAAGCTCCCTTTTAGCAGCAACCTCTTGTCTTTCGCTCGGACCGGACCGCGCCGCGTACAGACAGGACGTACCCAGGTTAAAAGCAGCTCGACCTCAGGCTTGCCGGCCATTGACGCGCGCACAGGCGGGAACCGTGAGGTCACTCCAGCCCTGCCGCCCGCCCTTCCTGGAGTGACGTCACGGATAGGATTTCCAAGGCGACCGAGAGCGCCACGGAACAGTAGTGCGCTTGCGCGGTTGTGCAAGCACACGCGGGGGAGGGCGGGGTTTGCGCTGTGGAAGGGGTTTTGTTCATCCGGATTTCGCAAAACCCGGCACTTGTCCAGTTTTGGGAAAATCCCCGACGTCAGATAGGGTTACCAGACGCCCGCATTTCTCCGGACGGCTTTTCCAAAACCTTTGGCACTTTTTCCGGGTTTTGGAAAAGCTTTCAGCTAGGACATCGGGACGGCATCTGCGCATGCTTGGATGCAATGCGGTGATGTCATGCGCGCATGCGTGTGACGTCATCGTGTCACACCCGCACTCGCCCCGATGCCCTACCAACAAGTGAACAGGTTGGGCTGGGGATGGAACTGGGTGAGCCTGGGGGCGGGGCCATGGGGGGTCTGGATTTTAGTTCCCGAAAATCTTGTAACCCTAGACGAGCTCCAGCTGCGTCTGGACGGCACGGATGATGTCACACACATCCGCGCATGCTCCAGGCCCTCCAAAGGTGACGAGCTTGTGTGGAAGAGAGGAGGCGTTGTGGAGGCGTAGCTGAGGGGCAGGAATGTGTGGGGATGAAGGCAGAACTGGGTGGAGTCACGTGCCCAGTTTTTCCCAGAGAAAAATATGGTACACCTGATGTAGTTTGCCAGCTTTCTTGGGTAGAGGGCGGTAGCGTAGTAAGGGGAGGCAGGGACAGTCCGCCCCAGGCACCATCTTCGTGGGAGCGCCAACTCCCATCCTCCTTTCTGCCCCCCCCCCCCCACTCCTTCCCTGCCCCTGTACATCGTTAACGTTCGCAGCACGAACAGCAATCCCAACATGTTACTCGCGCTAGCATCAGCTCTTCATCTGACGTCACAACCTCCCTGGGCACCTTTCACTCTCTCTTCGCCACTGGTAGAGGGTAAGGATTAGGAAGTCATTTTGGCAGTTGAGTGAGGGGAACAAATTCAGAATTGTTATCCTCAACAGTGGGGGATTCCACCTCACTTCACCATGGTCCAAACTACACTCATGGAGTTGGAGGTGGGCAATTTCTTTGCCATTTGGGCGTGTTTGGTGTTCACTTGGAGCAGTGCAGTGTCTGTGACCTATCTGAAGCATTTGTGTCACTTCAGAACATAACTTATAATGATGTGTTTCTCAATACCTGCTAGTTCTACTGGTCTGTCCTCTGAACCACATGTTGGCTTCCAGATTTAATCTTTTCAGCCTTGGTTCAAGGCTATGAATATAGCAAACAAAATCTGTTTCATAATACACCCCATTCTCAACTTGCTCTGTCACAGATTCTAATAATCACAAGGGCTCATCTTCTATTTCCGTGCATATTCATTGCACACTTTTCTTATTCCTTGATCATGCATGTCATTCCACTGATTTTGGTTTATGCTGATCACAACTATTTACCAGTTAAATCAGTAGCATTTGACATTTTTAATATGTTCTCTCAATGTGTTTTCTTTCTTCACATCAGTCTATTTATATTGATGCATTACTTATGTGTCATGTCGTGTTTTATTTGCCGTATGTTTTTTTTAACTCCTATGTTTATGTGTTTAATGGTTTCCATAGTATCCCCTGAGGAAGGCATCTTCAAAACGACAAAACTTGGATCCTTGTTGGGACCACTGTTTTGAATAAGCTCGATCATTGGTTGAAAAGATATCTCCCTTGCCTTTTGTTAGATTGCTTTTATCAGTGCCACTATTTTGGATGCTGTTTATAGAATTTATAAGTTAGTTTTCAGAATAGGAGCGTAAGTCAATATCACACACAGCTTACAATCTAAACAGCCAAGACAGACAAACAGGATGTCATGGATACAGTTAAGGGGAACGGTTAATCAGCTGGCTGGGACAGTGGGCAGAGGAGTAGGGTTAAGGATTGAAGGCTATATCAAAAAGGTGAGTTTTATATATTTATTTAAAATTATTTATAACCTGTCTATCCACAAATCTAAGCGGTCTGCTTTTAAACAAGGGAAGAGGCTTGACGGACAAACTCGGGTAATTTATTCCAGGCATAGGGGGCAGCTAGATGAACGAAGTCTAGAATTGGTAGTGGAGGAGAAGGGTAAAGCTAAGAGCGACTTATCTGAGGAACGGAGTTCTTTGGGAGGTGTATAAGGAGAGAGAAGCGAGGTGAGATATTGAGGGGCAGCAGAATGAACACACTTGTAACTCAGCAATAAGATCTTGAACTATATGCGATGGCAGATAGGGAGCCAGTGAAGTGACTTAAAGAGAGGGGTGACATGAGCGTAGTGAGGTTGATAGAAGATGAGTCGTGCAGCACACTCTTGGAAGCTGGTTCTTTTTTTTTTTTTTTTCAAATTCTTTATTCATTTTTTCATCTTACATCAAGTGTACAATATTACATCAATTGAATCATACACATCACTTGAAAATCTTTCTATTATCTTCTTAAATATATAAATTAACCCTCCCCCACCCACCCTTTCCACAAATATTGTAATCAAAAATATCATACATGTGTTATATTCATAAATATTGATAAAACCTATAATATAACTATATATCACCCCCTCCCATTATTATAATTATACTTTCAGTGTAAAAAGGTGTCTAATCATGCTATCAATGGCCCCCAAATCTTTTTAAAATTATTATAATTCCCTTTTTGCATGGCAATTGTTCTTTCCATTTTGTATATATGGCACAACGAATTCCACCAGAAGGTGTAATTAAGTCTAGTGTAATTTTTCCAATTTCTAGTGATAGGTTGAATGGCAACTCCTGTCATCCTATTTAATAAAACCCTAGAGCGCGCATGCGCTCTTGAAAAATCGTGATCCCTGGGGCCGTGTTTCTGATCCGTGGCCGCGTTCCATTTTAGAACACGGCCAGGGATCACTCTGGCCACTCCCCTCCTCACTCACCAACCCGAAGCAAGCTCCTCACCAACCGGAAGCAAGCACCTCACCTCCCGCCCTCGCTCACCGCTGCTGCTGATCCTTCTCTTCGGTGCAGCATGCGATCGTGGCCGGCTTTGGTGGGCCTCGAGGGCCGCTTTCCAGCCTCGGTGGCACGTTCCCTCTGACGCACGGGATCGCGTCGGGAGGGAGCGTGCTTCCGGGTTGTGGAGCGGCCTGTGAGGTTCGCTGGGGCCGGCCACCACGATCGCGGCCTGGAACAGGCCAGAAGACGCCGGGATGCAGGGAGGGTAAGCAGGGGAATCAATACAGGGGGCCAGAGGGAGAGGGAAAGGGGGTTGCTTTGGGGGGAGGGGTGTGCTGAGGGGAGACAGAAGGGGCCATGGAGAGACAGGGAGAGTGAAAGGGGGCTGCTTTGGGGGGGAGGTGTGCTGGGGACAGACAGTTTTGCTCTGGGGGGAACACAGAAGGGACCATGGAGAGACAGGGAGAGGGAAAGGGGGCTGCTTTGGGGGAGGGATGTGCTGGGGGGAGACGGAAGGTGCCATAGAGAGATAGGGAAAGGGGGCTGCTTTGGGGGGGAGTTGTGCTGGGGACAGACAGTTTTGCACTGGGGGGAAGACAGAAGGGGCCATGAAGAGACAGGGAGAGGGAAAGGGGGCTGCTTTGGGGGAGGGGTGTGCTGGGGGCAGACAGCTTTGCTCGGGGGGGGGGAGACAGAAGGATACAGACAGTGGCCAAGGAGAGCGAGATAAAGAAACACAGACACATATATTCTAGCACCCGTTAATGTAACGGGCTTAACGACTAGTTATTAATAAAAGTTTATTATTGCTTGATGAAATTAGACTTTTTATTCTCATTGACGTCCCAAATAGAATTGCATCATATGATAGAGCTACATGGTTTTCTAATAAACAATTGACTTGAGACCAAATTGATTTCCAAAAGGCCATGATACAGGGACAGAAGTATATTCAATGATCTAGAGTCCCTGCTTCCAGATTACAATGCCAGCATCTATTAGACTTAGAGCTGTCCAACTTTTGTAATCTAACTGGGGTCCAAAATGCTCTATGTAACAAAAAGAACCAAGTTTGTCTCATAGATGCAGACACTGTACATCTCATTCTCCAAGACCAAATTTAATCTCAATGCTCCAAATGTCTCTAAGACCAGTCTTTGGTTTTTTATTCATATATCCAGATATCAATTTATACCACTGTGCGGCCTGGTGTCCCAAGAAATCCGCTTGAAAGCATAAGAATTCCAGACTATACTGATTGTTAAGAATTTTCCATTCAGGGAACCCCTTCTGAATAGTCTGCTTCAACTGCAACCATTTAAAGTTTTGTGATTTGTTTAGACCATGTTTATGTTGCAGCAGTGAAAAATTAAGCAGTTTAAAATAACATCACCTAAAGTCCGTATACCTGCAATAATCCAGTGCTTCCATACGATTTTAAAACTGCCAATTTGCCAATCCAATACACAAATCAACAAATCAATCTTTAGGGCTAACCATAAAGATTGATTTGTTGATTTGTGTATTGGATTTGGAGTTAAATTGCTGACATAACGCAATGTTTTCCATGTGTCCATCAATATTCTGTTCTCTTTATATTTCCTAGGCATCTTAACACTAAGAACATGAGATAAGTTTATAGGAAACATGAGTCGCCATTCCAAATACAACCAATCTGGGATATTTTCCATGAGCTCTGGGAGGACCCAATACATACCCTGACGTAAAATATAGGCTTGATGATACCTATAAAAGTTTGGAAAATTTACCCCACCCTCCGCAATTGGTTTTTGCAAAGATACTATGGCAATTCTAGGCATTGTACCCAGCCAAATAAATTTTGTAAGAATACCATTTAACTTTTTATAAAAGGACCCCTGAAAAAAAACTGGTATCCTACTCATTTGATAACAAACCACAGGCAATATCATCATTTTAATCGTTTGGACTCTCCCCCACCAAGAAAGATGTAAAGGATTCCTTTGCTCACACATTTCTGTTACTTTTTTTAATAAATATTTTTCATTCTCTTTCATTGTGTCTTCTAGTGTATTTTTAATTCTAATACCTAAATATTTTAAATGAGAATGAATCAAATAAGCCTTTAGTACAATGTACATTAAGAGGAAGAATTTCTGACTTGCTCCAATTTATCTTATATCCTGAAAATTTTCCAAATTTCTTTTTCAACTCAAGCAAGCATAGAATGGTAATTTCTGAATTTCTCAAATAAAGCAGTACATCATCTGCATAAGCAGAGATTTTATATTCCCAATCTGTACGAGGAATACCTTGTATCCCCTTTGCCTGTTGAATGGCTAATAACAAGGGTTCTAATACAATATGAAAAAGCAAAGGTGATAATGGACAGCCTTGTCTAACCCCCCTTTGCAAACTAAAACGCTCTGATAAATTATTATTAATGTATAACCTTGCAGCAGGGGAGCTATACAACGTCTGAATCATTTGTATAAATCCTGAACCTATACCAAACCAATCTAATGCCTGATACATGAAAGTCCATTCAACTTGATCAAAGGCTTTCTCCGTATCCAAAGAGACAGAGAAAGCAGGATCGTTCATGGATTTTGTTAAATTTAACATATGAAAAGCCAATCTAGTATTGTTAGAAGAATGTCTCTTAGCAACAAATCCTGTTTGGTGCATATCAGTAATAAAAGAGAGAGCCTTAGCCAATTGTAAATCTTAGCTAAAAGTTTTCAGTCAACATTGATTAACCAGATAGGCCTGTAGTTTGAAACCAAAGTGGGATCTTTGTTTGGCTTTGGCCAAACAATTGTTAATGATTCTGCCATAGTACCTGTAGTACAACCTTTAGTCAGTTGAAACTGATATAAATTTAATAGATAAGGTAAAAGGATACTTTGAAATGATTTATAAAACTCTAACTGTAAAACCATCACCACCTGGAGCGGATCCAACTCTAAGAGATTTCAATGCTGTTTCTAATTCTTTTAGTGATATAGGCTCCTCTAAACTTCTTTTTATATGTTCAGGAACTTTTGGTCCAATAATTAGATTTAAAAATTCTAAACCATCTTTTTCCCTATCTTCATAAGGCACAGAAGAATATAGATCTTTATAAAAACTTAGAAGTTGACTTAAAATACTTCCAATTTTAGTATGTGTCTCACCGTTTTCACCCTTTATTGCTATAATTTTTTTCTTCTTTTCTTTGCTTTAAGATAATTTGCCAATAATCTTCCACCTTATTTGAATTACCATAATACTGAGTTTGTTGGGAAAACAAATCTTTCCTTACGAATTTAGAAGTTATCTCATTATATTTGTCTTTTGCTTTTAATAAAGCCTGTAGGGTATTTTGCTCCCATTTATCAACTAATTTATTTTCCAAATGTTTAATTTCTTTTTCCAAATTATAAAATTGTTTTTTAAGTTGCTTTCTAATATAAGCTGAATATGAAATAATATTACCTCTCATGGTAGCCTTAAAAGCATCCCATAACATTTCTATGTTAATATCTTCTGAAGTATTAAGTTGAAAGAGATCAATCATTTTTCATTTAAATTCTTCAAGGAAATGTGAATCCGCAATCAAAGTATTATCAAATCTCCAAACAGACTTACAATACTCCTGCTCATATACCTGTAATTCAATCCATACTCCACCATGATCAGATAAAATAATAGGATCTATGATGGCTTTTGTCACTCGCTGAACTATTTGATTTGAGACAAAAATATAATCTATTCTTGAAAAAGACTTATGAACCTGTGAACAAAAGGAAAATTCCCGATCATTAAAATGAAGTATATGCCAAATATCTATTCAATTACAAGATTGTGCCAAATTATCTAACCCTAATGATTTCATAATTTTACTTGGAAGCTGGTTCTTTGAAAATCTTTATCTACCCTGCATGCAGTTGTAACGCATATCTTGCCCTACAACATGCATTCTTTCACCTACATTTAGCAGAGGAATTCCCAAGAATGGGATTGCAACAGCATGTGAACTTTTGTATTTTGAAAAGCACATATGTTGCTTTAACATAAGAATGGCCATACTGGAACAGACCGAAGGTCCATCAATCGCTGTTTTCAAAGTGAAATTTCATAGTTGCTTTCACTTTGTAAACAAGTGCCATAAACTTTACATGTATAGGATGATCCCCATAATTTTATATATGGTGCAAATTTGGGCACATACACAGTTTGCATATGCAATTTTAATTGCTTAGCGAGCCACGTAATTTATCCTATGCAGATCTGTTAAGGGGGGTGTAGCCATGAGAGAAGCATGAGCAGATCAGGGGTATTCCTGGAATTTGCTTCCGGCGTTACAGAATAAAGTCGTAAATCCTCACACCTAAAATTCAGCACGGATTCCAGTGGCAAATGCTACTCTATAAACTTGGAGTGTTCTTTATAGATCAGCACTTAGCCCTCATATATCCAGAATCTGGCCCAATATGTAAAAATGTAAGTATTTATGCAGATTGAGAAGTGATAGAAATATTGCATGTTATTTATCTTATTTATTTCTCATTTAATTGTTTTATTGACATATTTATATCCTAAGCAAGAATAAAGGAGCATTTCACAGATGCATGGAAAATTGAGCGCAACACATCATATAAACAAAGGAAAAAAATTCTCAGGAACTTGTTAATACTCAAAAAGGAAATATTACTTTATGTAAAAAATTTATAGTCTCATAGTATGGCATTATTTATAGAATATACTATACATTTTCAGAAATGAAAGTATCATATTTTGACCAATGGAAGGACTAGATCAGGGGTGTCAAAGTCCCTCCTCAAGGGCCGCAATCCCCTCAGGTTTTCAGGATTTCCCCAATGAATATGCATAAGATCTATTAGCATACAATGAAAGCAGTGCATGCAAATAGATCTCATGCATATTCATTGGGGAAATCCTGAAAACCCGACTAGATTGCGGCCCTTGAGGAGGGACTTTGACACCCCTGGACTAGATGATCATTTAAAAAAAAAAAAATTTAGTCAGCAGGAAAGCAAATAAATGGGACAGATCGTCTGATTTGTGTCAAGAGTTAATTCCACAGGCAAAACAGATTTTAGTCATTTCTTTGGGAAGGGGGTCTTGCCTGGCCGGGGCCGGCCAAATCCCGGGCCTGCTCTCCTTCCCCTAAGTCCTGGTCCCTCACTCCGTGCCATCTAGTGCATGCGCACTCTTGCCGCTACATCCTGACAGATCAGGGATCAGGTAACACGTGGCGAGAGTGCGCATGCACGCGTAGCGTTTTATAATTATAGATAACAATCAGGGCCAATTTTAGAGGTAAGATATATGCAGCTGCAAAGGGCCCGGGCCCCAAAGCCCAGCACATCATACCTTCTCTCCACCCCATCCAAGCTTCCCTCACCTGCACAGAGGGGTGCCAGTGGCAGTGACTCTCATACGCTTCCAGTGACCTTCTCGACACTGTCCCTCTGCCATAGTCTGTCCAAGAAGCAGGAAGTTACATCAGAGAGAGGCAGACTATGGTGGAGGGACAAGGTTGGGAAGGCTACCAGCAACATATCATAGTTGCTGCCACTGGCGATCCCCTAAATAGAATGGGAAAGGGAGGGTGGCTCAGATGGGACAGAGATAAGGAGATGACATGCTGGGCTACAGGTCCCACTGGAGTAGCTGTTTTTTATAGTAAGCTGAGGAGGGGTCTAAAGAAAGGGGGAAATGGCAGATCAGGAGCAGAAATGGGCCTGGAACAAGGAGAGGGAGAGAGAAATGGTGGACAATGAGAAGGAGGGAGGGAAGAGAGAAGAAGAATGGGGAGTGTTGTGGAAGGAGGGGGAGAGAGATACTAGATGGGAAGGATGTTGGGAAGAGTTGGTAAATCCAGGGGAGCTATGGAGGAAGGAAGATATATGAGTTGTGAGGGCAGTTGAGAAGAGACATGGAAAGATGATGGACCTGGGGATGGTAGGGAGGAGAGAGAGAAACTGGATGGGAAGGCAGTCTGGAAGTAAAAGGGAGATGCTGGACCTGTGGAGGGGAGGGAAGGAGAGAAGAAGACATGTTTGGCCTAGGCATTGAAAAGGAGAGAAGCAGCATCTCTTTCTTCTTTCCATCCCATTGTTCAGCATCAATGGGGGAAGAAGAAGAACAGAAAAGAGAGCAATGTTAGACCGTGGAGGTGGAGAGAGAGAGAGAGATGGACCCATGGGGGACTTGAGGAAAGAAAGATGAGAAAGGAAAATGCTAGGGGGTAGAAAGAAAGGGACAGGGAGATGTCAGGCAATGAGAATGGAGTGAACTATGAGTAAGGGAGAGGGAATTCTGGAAATGGTGGAACCAGTGGGAGAGTTCAAAAGGATAGTGGCAAGAAGATGAGTGAGAAGAGAATAGCAAGTAGAGAAGTAGAAATGTGGTAATGGGGCATGATTGGAAAGGACTGGACTAGAAACTGGAGAGATAGGGACTGAGAAGAGAAGGAAAATTGTTAGGCACCTGAAAATTAAAAAGAAGGGTGTGAAAGAGGGTGAAATTTGGGTGGACAGAAGCAGAAAAAATAGAAAGGAAGAGCTGAAAGAAAAATTAATATTTTAGGGATAGGTGTAGTGAGGGAATAGAACAAGAGAGAAAAGATGAGAAAAGAAAATAGACAGCAGACACTAGAAAGAATTAGTAGAAGACAGACAAGAAAGCAGAAAAGAGAAACTAGGACCAAGATGATGGAAAAACAAAATGTCCAGACAACAAAGGTAGACAAAAAGTGTTTTATTTTTAATTTATTAACTGGAATTTGTTAACTTTTGGATATGTACATCACATATGTTTTTATATTGTATTTTCAGTGGCATAGCTGGATGGCTGATAGGGGTGGGGGGTGACTTATTTGAATCAGTTTTTCTGTTCAAGTTTTGGTTAGTTTGACATTATCTGAAATTTCACAAAGAAAAAATTTATACAAATTTTAAAAATTTTTTGCAGCAGGAGGTGAGTCTGGGTGTGGCTAGGTAAGGCAGGGGCCAGGGAGGGATGAATAGAGGGGGCTAAGTGAATTGATCAGTTACCAAGACCAGCCCTGTATAACATGTTAGAAGAACTAGGACTTATTCATGTTAGAACTGACCTTTCTGATCAAACATGGAGGCCTCCCTAGGTCATATGCAACAATAGCTCTCTTTTATAGAGATGAAAATGGAAGCATTTGAAAAAATAGGTTGCAGTTACTAAGCTTTTTCTCACCAAAACTCAAATTAACAGCTTTATTATAAAGAACCCCATTTCTCCCCACTTCTACTGAGTGGCAAAAGAACATTGGAATGTAAAATTCTCTGTGATCTGGACCATTTGATTTGGCTATTCAAAACTATTGGGTTTTTGTTCAAGTACAATGAAGAGTTTTAAACGTGCCACTTGAAATCAATAACAAATTAAGGTCCTTCCCAAGCATGCACCATGAAGCAGTTTGTAAGGACCAATGCATCTTAGTAAATAAATGTCACCAGTCTCCTTTCTTAGATAAATGTTTAAGTTTTGACACTTATATATGGCACATTGTCTCTAGAAGGACAGTGAACATGTTGATGATATCAGACCCCTAGCTGCTTGTTCATTTTACTGAGGGCATCACTGACAATGTCCAGTTCATGGCGCAGCTCGCTCACCACAGAAGTGATACTCTTTGTATCCTTTAAGATTTGCACGCTCTGTGTGTATGGATTATACTTCAGGCCAAAGGGACGCTTAATTGTTTTTGCAAACTCCCTATGGAAAAAAATAAAACAGAAATCTAATGGATCGTAAATATTGCAATGCCTAAATTCTTACAACATACTTTGCAAGGTAAGTGGCCCATACCCTTCTTAGAGCTCAGATATTTTTAAGACAATGGTTTTCAACCCAGTTTCAGGATATCCACAGATTTGGCAACAAAGGAACATAAGAATTGCCATCATGTTTCTATGTTTCATACCTCTTTTTTCCTGGATTTTCTTCATGTTATTTTGGAGAAGACATGACCAGGTAGCGTTTAGTGCCAGCAGCTCTAAATGGAACTTACCAGGTCTGTAGAAAAGAACAAACCAAAGTGGAAATGTCCAATCAGAATGGTGCACAAAAAAGTGTATTTCAACTCATCTGATTAATCCAATATCTTTATTCATCTAAAGTAACTCAATGACTCGACATGTACATATTTCGGCCTCCTGGCCTGCATCAGGAGTCTTGGGAGTCTTTGGGTATACAAAGGGGTATGAAAACTTATGCTGCGGCGTGACGGAGATTTGGCAGAAGCAGCGTTTTGAGTGGCCGGCATAAGTTTTCATACCCCTTTGTATACCCAAAGACTCCCAAGACTCCTGATGCAGGCCGGGAGGCCGAAATATGTACATGTCGAGTCATTGAGTTACTTTGGATGAATAAAGATATTGGATTAATCAGATGAGTTGAAAGACACTTTTTTGTGCACCATTCTGATTGGACATTTCCACTTTGGTTTGTTGTATTTTGTGGATTTGTTCCCCCTGTTCTTGTGTACGTACCAGGTCTGTGCCATTTATTTTTTCAAACATGTACTGTATATTTGTAAAATGGTTGCTCCTGCTGTACATGCTGGCAAATACGCATATGCCCCTTCAGGTATTTTAGAAAAGACTCTGTGTCGACAGATCTTTTCCTAAAATACCATCAGAACTGTGCATGGCCTGACCTGGATGTCTCGATTCTGATTTCTACTTTCTAAGTGAAACAGGGTTTTCACGCACCTCATCTTCTCCTTGGCCTCTTCGAAGCTTTCAGAAACAAAGTAAACATCCTGGAAAGTTGTTATGAGGCATTCTTGCTTGCAGGTGATCTTGGGATCGAAGGGCTTTACTTTTGCACTGCCGGAGATTGCATGCTATATACAAAAAGCAACAGAGTTATGAGGAAGCTCAGTGAAATGACATATAAAGCACTTAGGCCCAGATTCTGGAAATGGTGCCGTTATTGGTGGCTGCCTATAAAACAGCCGTCGATCGCATGTCAATTACCTCAGAGTGTATGTATAATTTGATAACTATATGTAGCATGTATAATTTTTTGTAACATATTCCTCTATACACAGGAATGGCCCAAGGCAATCTGCTGCCTCAGGTGAATGATAAGAGGGCACCGCCCCCTCCCCCTCCCAAAATGATGAAAGAGTCCCTCCCCGATCCTACCTTTAATTGTTCCAAAAGTTGGTAATTCACACAAGCTGCCTGTCTGAGGCCGGCCTGACATCTTCTCTCCACTGCAGCTCACCCTCTTTGCCATAACTTCCTGTTTCCTCTGGGGTGGGCCACAGTAGAGAGAAGACGTTGGGCTGGCTTCAGATGGGTAGCATGTGTGAATCTTTGGAACAATTAAAGGTAGAATTGGGGAGGGGGAGTTGAGGAAGGAAGAGATCCCTGCTGATGGGGAGGGAATGTAAGGAGAGATGTCGGGGAAGGATTGCGGCAGAGGTAACATGAGCAGGAAGGCTGACGGGCGGTAGTACGCCGCAACCCAGAAGAGCCTGAGGTCTCAGTTGGCCTCATTTTAGGGCCCCCCTGTCTATACAAAATTCTATGTAACAATATGTTGCCTGTAACCCACCTAGAACTCTAATAAGAATTCAGCAGGATATAAGATTGCATATGACATTGTGGCACATTTTTAAGGCTTTTTTTGCTTTTTATTTCCATACCGCATTTACCCTCTCCTATTTAGGTGGCACTAAGGCCCGAATTCTGTTAACAGTGCCTAAATCGGAGCTGGCTTGGGTCAATCACACTTAGATGCCCGTTAACAGAATTGCAACTAGCAGCACCTAAGAAAAAACTTAGGCGTAAGTAATGTAGGCCAGGGTTTTAAAGATCATCTTTACCAGCACCTGGTTTTTTGGTTTTTTTTTGAGAATCGGGCCTAGCAGCACCTAAGATCATCTCTTCCCCCTAACCACGCCTACTATGACCTTAGGCGCTGCTAGCCACCATGCTGTAGGCACGATTCCGGCACCTACTTTGTTTAATGAGTTTTTAATTGGTTTTAGTTTAAACAATTTTTCTTGACATTTTCCAATATTACAAAAGACACATCAAACTGTAAAGAACAACAGGGAAAACAGCTCTATCTCCAACTAACCCCAGTAATCCCACCATCCACCGCCACTCAAAACCAGCCCTCTCATGCCACTCATTAACACAATTAACAAAACAGCCCCTGAAGACTTCGATTCTTATAGTCCTCTGAGGAAGTAAACTCCCCTTTCCCCTTGACTCACATACACCAGCGACAAATGATGCGGTCAATTACCACGCCAATTACAGCAATTAGGGCCTAAGTGCTCCCATGTTAACCCCCAGATTCTATATATGGCCCAAAAAATTATGAGCACAAATTTGGCCATATGCCTAATTTAATTAACAAGCAAATTATTACTAATTGGTTACTAATAATAGGTCCTAATTGGCAATAATAAGCATGTATGTTCTTGAATGTGGATCCAAAAATGGGGAGGGGCCATTTGAGGGCAAGGGTGAGTGGTGGGCAAATTTGCATGCAGTGTCACAGAATACAGATCCTTAGGTGCAAGGATTTATACCAGGTTTCAGTTGGGATAGATCCTCATGCCTAAATAAGAACATAAGAACAGCTGCTGCTGGGTCAGACCAGTGGTCCATCGCGCCCAGCAGTCTGCTCACACGGCAGCCCCCAGGTCAAAGACCAGTACCCTAACCGAGACTAGCCCTACCTGCATTCATTCTGGTTCAGCAGGAACTTGTCCAACCTTGTCTTGAATCCCTGGAGGCTGTTTTCCCCTTTAACAGACTCCGGAAGAGCATTCCAGAGTTCCACCACTCTCTGGGTAAAGAAGAACTTCCTTACGTTTCTACGGAATCTATCCCCTTTTAACTTTAGAGAGTTCCCTCTGTCTATCTACTAAGTCTATTCCCTTCATTATGTTAGGCTTGGATCCTGGAGTTATGTACTATTCTACAAACAGCATCCAACTTGGAGCACCGTTTATAGAACAACGATTAACGTTCTTTTTTGGTGCCAATTTTTCAGGTCAATGTAGAGAATTTAGTTGTACTTGTATTATTTATTTAGGGCCTGATTCTATATATGGCACCTAAAAATTAGGCTAACTCTACTGCTGAAAAGGATTAAAACCACAGAGAGCGTGAATAACGATCTATCTGCAACGGCAGCGGGTGGAGAAAAAAGCCTCAGAATAAAGTGACAGTCATAGACATAAGTAGTATAATACTGTCAGGAAATCAGTCATTGATGGCATAGAAAAAAACCTCCAACCTGTATGACCAAACCTTGCAGCATAGTTGAAACATTCACAGCTGGGTTAAAGGTGCACTAGAGGTCCTGTAAATCCAGGCTTCTTCTCACAGCTATATAGCTTCCGAACGCTGCTCAAGGATCAGTTTCAACAAGAAATCTTGTTTCACCGGTCAAGCCGGCTGCTTCAGCGGAAATCTACCAACCCTAAAAATTAGGCGCCAACTAGTGTGGTGCCAAGTGTGATTCTATAGAAGTTAGGCTCACTTTATAGAAGCACACTTAGGGCCACCTAAGCAATCATAGGCATCCTACCTGTAGGCCCATCCGATTTAGTTTTTCGTGGCCTAAATGCGTGCGCCTAGATTAGGTGTCTATTGGTTCCATAAGTCCAAAACAGGTACCTACATGCAAAATACGCCTACAATCTGCCCCCTAACCATGCCTACTTTGCGATAGGGGCTTTGGACTAGATGCCTACCTCAAAGTGGTAGGTGCCTATGAAGTTAGGCACCTAACATCCAATTAAATGCAATTTACATCAATTACGAGGTGCTAATTGTCAGTTATTGGCATTGATTAAGTCTAATAAACAATTGAGTTAGGGGCCTACATCAACTAGGCGTGCTAATATAGGCAACCTAACTTTAGGCAGACTATATAGAATTTGCAGGTTAGTACATAAGCACATAAGCATTGCATACTGTGAAAGACCGCTAGATATTCCCAACCCTGTATGTCATGTCTGTCTGTCCAAATTAGATTGTAAGCTCTTCCGAGCAGGGACCATCTATAAATGTCAAAATATACAGTGCTGCGTTGCCTTTCAGCACTATATAAGTGATAAGTAGTAGTATTTATTTATTTATTTAACTGCCTTTATGATAGAAAATGTGTCTGTATCTCTCTTTATGATCAATGAGCCGGGAGTCAGTGACCCCATAACAGTAGAATTTGACTAATACTGCACAATATTAATACAGGATGGGCCATGGAAAAGTAGCCCACCTCTAATACCGGTGCCAGAAAGATGGTGTTCTCCCTGGAACAGCAAATAAAATAGTGATTGTGGAAGGCTATCTACGAAGCCAAATCAATTAAGAAAACGCAAGTTGTAACCTATGGGTAGCTGAATAAAAACAATCCACCATCCATCTTGTCATACTATCGCCAGAAGAGGGCTACTTTTTCATGGCTCATCTTGTATATAGATGAAATAAAATCTTGGATATTTGGCTAAACTTTTTTCAGACAGAACAAGGAAAACTTGGGATTGTAATTTGAGGAGATATGATCTCTTACTTTGAGTTCACTGATAGAAGAAAGTAACCCAGCTCCATATACTCTCAGCTTTCCCTCTTGCTTACACAAACCAAACTCGATGGTGAAAAAATAACACTAGAGAAAAGAAAGAGAAATTTAAAAAAATCAGTACTCACTTCGTTACTTTCAAACTGAGTAATTTGTGCATGATAAAATGTGTCCTTGGAGTATTTTTTTGAGTATACACTTTTCTAGGGCTTAAATTGCATTAATTTCTATTGATTATCAATCATTTATTATTACTTATGTTAGTCGATATCTGATTGGTTGAGTGGGGCTTGGAACATTATGAAGGTGCCAACATTCACATGTAATGCACTTGCCTTTTTATGCCATTGTGCTACATTGCCAAATAGTTTGTTTTTTGAAATACCAATAAACTTTCATGGAAAAAAAAAAATAGTTTTTGAGGTGGACTGAAAGAGGAAAGCGGCCACCGATCTATACTGATCACAGAATTTATATCACTAACTTCATATGTAAGCGTGAATAGCTAACTATTCACACACCCACCTACCAGAAGGCTACTAAAATGGTATGTGGTTTTCGTCATAAGGTGCATGGGGACAGATTTAAAAATCTCAATCTGTATACTTTGGAGGAAAGGCGGGAGAGGGGATCTATGATAGAGATATTTAAATACCTACATAATGTAAATGCGCATGAGTCGAGTCTCTTTAATTTGAAAGGAAACTGCAATGAGAGGGCATAGGATGAAGTTAAGAGGTGAAAGGCTCCAGAGTAATCTAAGGAAATACTTTTTTACAGAAAGGGTGGTAGATGCGTGGAACAGTCTCCTAGAAGAGGTGGTGGAGACAGAGACTGTGTGAGAATACAAAAGGGCCTGAGATAGGCATGTGGGATCTCTCGGAGAGAAAAAGAGATAATGGTTACTACGGATGGGCAGACTAGATGGGCCATTTGGCCTTTATCTGCCGTCATGTTTCTATGTTTCTATGGTTGTCCTGTGTGGCATGAACTCCAGAAGCAAAAGTCCTTCATCTCTCCAGAAGACAGTTGCCATGACTTTGCCTGCAGATTTTTCTGTCTTGAACTTTTTTTAGGGTGGGGGATGACTTATGCTCCCGTTGTATTGACTTTATTTTGGACTCGGGATCTCTGCGATAGACCCAAGTCTTATCTACAGTCACCAAATGATGAAAAAAATTCACTTGGTCTTCATGGAGCATCTCAAAGTTCTTCTGACAGCACTGAAGTCTCGTGAATTTCTGACATGGCGTCAGCATTCTTGAAGCCCATCTTGCACTAAGCTCGGACATGCCTAACTTTTCATGAATTATTTTCCAAACCCTACCTGCCGAAAAGCCCATTTCAGCTATTTGAGAAACCTTAATTCACCTGTTTGACATAATTAAATCCTCAACTTTCTTGCACATTTCTGTGGAAGTTGCTTCCACAGGCCGTCCAGTGTGAAGGCCATCTTCAATGGACTCTCTACCCCAATTAAACTGCTTGCTCTACAATTTTGCTTTGGCTTTTACCTTCTTTCGTGAGAAATTTTATCACTTAAAGGTGTTCCAAATCTAGCAGTTTCATAATTTATTTGCACGAGGACTCTCCTGACATCCTGTCTCTTGGAATGTTAGACTTGCACCGAGTCGCAACTATGTATGAATAATCTTGAGATACATCACAACATGCACAGACTTGTTTCAACACGTTTGCTACTTTCTGTCATACTCAGGTAGATAAATTGTTGAACGCCCCTTGTATTCATCCATAGTAACATTCATTCTAGCCATTATAATCAGTGGGCCAATGAGAAGTGGGGCAGGAAAAAATGTCAGCGGGATAGTTTTAGCTCATGGACTATAATTTTCCACATCCTTGATCTAGAGGCATGGTAATCAATCAAGATTCATCGCTCTATTTCAGTTTAGCCAGGGGGCTAAATACTAGAAAGCAGTACTGGACTGGTCCAATATTCCATATTCCTGACTGGAGATTCCAGTGATTGGTCAACCAATCTTGAATGAGAATTCTGTTCCACTCATCTACTCATAGGTTACCACCATCTTCCTACTGATCAAATACATATACATTAGGGTCTGTACCATGCTTATTGCTAGAATAGCCTTGTCTTCTTGCTAAAGTTGCAAATATTTACATATTATAGCATCAGTATTACATACATCAGTAGAATTCTTGACAGTCAAGCAATATCTTACTGTTGTCGGCTAATTGAATCGCCTTCTGGTAGACAACTATGCTATGAACTGAAATCCTTTTGCACCCACAGAAATACTTACTGTGGCCAGTTTTTGAACAGCTTCATCTGATGCCCCAAGTGAGGCCAAACCAATTTCCTGGGAGAACTGGGCAAAACTAGGTTCAGCTAAAAGAGGTACGTGTCCCAGCAGCTCGTGGCACGTGTCTCTGAAAAGGAAATGACCTCATTTCAGAATATATTTTAGCTTCAGGACATTTTTTCTTTTGGGAAAATAAAAATAATATTGTTTGATCCATATAATTATGTATTTGGAGACAGCCACTCAAGAGTGACAAAACACTTTGGGGTCTTTTTACTAAGGTTCAGCAAAAAGTGGCATTCATGCTTCCTCATTCAGGTCTTTCTTGCACACTAAGGCCATTTTTACCCTAGTGGTAAAATGGCCAGTTTTCTATTTTTTTGCATTAATGGCCATGCTTTAATATTGTGAAAACACACAAAACTATCTTAAAAACGTACATATGGTGGGCCTAAGCCAACATTGAATCCACCAAAAATGACTTATACTTTATTAACGAGGGTTGGAAAAGCTTCAGATTCAGAGTACTGTATATATTCAAATATAAACCAGGATTTTGGGGCCAAAAAATTGGGGCCCAAAATTGGGATTCCAGTTTATATTTGAGCCAGCAGAATTATTGCAGGCCGCCACCACAAGGCTCTTCACCCTGCCCCCCTCCCTGCCTGTTGTATCTTCTCTGCCGATCCCTGGTGGTCCAGAGGTACAGTGGGCAGGAGCGAGCTTTCTGCGCTCCTGCAATCTCACGGAAACCGGTTAGCAGTGGGGCAGGAGTGTGGAAAGCTTACTCCTGCCCACTGCACCTCTGGACCACCAGGGATCAGCAGAGAAGGTACGACAGGCAAGGAGGGGGGCAAGGGCAGAGCCCGACAGGGGAGAGAGGGAAGGGGTATGGGTGCAGTGCCTGACCCGGGGGGGGGGGAAGTAGGCTGGGTGCAGGTTGCAGTGCCTGACAGGAAGGGGATTGGGTGCAGAGCCTGACAAGTGACGGAGGGAGGGAGGGAACGAAGGGGACTGGGTGAAGTACCTGACAGGGGAGGGAGGGAAGGGGACTGGGTGCAGTGCCTGGCAGGAAGGGGGCTGGGTAAAAAGCCTGAGAGAGATGGGAGGGAAGGAAGGAAGGAAGGGGGCTGGGTGCAGTGCCTGACAGGAGAGGGAGGGAAGGGGGCTGGGCGCAGAGTCTGACAGTGCAGGGCACTTGAATATTAACACCCGACTTATATTCGAGTCAACCATTTTTCTTCCTTTCTGGTGAGAAAATGGGGGTTCTCCACTTATATTCGGATGGACTTATATTTAAGTATACAGTATTCGGTACTTCACTAAAATCAGTGAAACACCTTGCTAGGTCATCAGCATAAAAACCTGGATATGCTGCTGAATTGAAAGCCCTGATGCAGTGGCTAATTGTGCCATGAAACACTGGCCATGTAAGTTTTGTGAAGAAATGGCTATGCGCAATCCAGTAAATGTGGAAGAATTAACTAACCTCCAATTGAGTTAAGTACTTTCTATTCTAAAATGTGTGTTGCTAATAAGTTGGAGAAAGTTACATGTTGTTATTTTTTTTGTGGTGTTAATGAACAGAAGAAAGTTTCCTTCACACTGATGGTGATTGATTCTGTTTTAAATTGGAACAGTTAAAATTTTTTTAAAATACAAAAATTAAAAAGGAACAATATCAGGTTGGATGACAATGTAGTTTTAACATTTTGAGACTTACAAGTGATTCTAAAAAAAAATTTTTTTTAAAGATTTTGGAAAGGGGAGGTTTTTATGCTAATGACTGAAGCGGGAGTTTATCTGTCCCCACCTAATAAGATATTTCACTGACTTTAATGAAGTACTTTGAATCTGAGGTGGATGCGCATATGCATTTGATGTCATCACATCACACCTGCATTCACACTAGAGATGGCACTATTTATAGCTATACTTTTATAGTTGGGGATTCAACACCAAAAATATCAAATATATCACCCAACTTGTGTGCATACTCTTATGAAGTATTTTATATAACCGAATGTGGCCCCATTCATATAACCAAATGGGCCTCATTCAGTTATATAAAATGCTTCATAAGAGTAAGCACACAAGTTGGGTGATATATTTGATATTTTTTATCGCATCACACCTGCGCATGTGCAGATGCCCTCCCGACACTGCTGCAAACAAGTGAACAGATTGAGGGGGCTGGACTGGGGTGTAACGGGGCATGACTCAGGCGAAACCTGATGGGCTGGGGGCGTGGCCATGGGGCCGGATTTTACTGCCATAAAATCTGGTAACCCTAACCACGCCTGCAGTGACATTAGGCATTGCAAAGTGCCTACTGAACCATGATTCCGGCATTGGTTTTTTTCCAGTGCCAGTAGGCACCTTGAAAATCAGTTTATAACATCACTTAAATGGTGTTTTTCACTTAGCTTAGGCTCTGGTAAGGTGCCTAAAAATCCCGGCACCGTTTATAAAATATGGGCCCTATGGACTCATGCAGTATCCCTGAGCTAACACAGGAATGCTCCTGACATACCCTATTTTCAAAAAACATTTTTTTAGTGTGCACATATTTTGAAGTTAATACAAGACTCTTGAGCACATCCTGAGGTACTCCATTTATAACCTCCCCCCCTTTACAAAACCTCGAAAACCATTTTTAGCACTGGCCAGAGTGCTGAATGCTCCGTACTGCTCCAACACTCATAGAGTTCCTATGAGCATCAGGAGAAACACAGAGCCGGCCAGCTAAAAAACGCTTTCACAGTTTTGTAAAAGGAGAGGCCAGTGCCTAACTCAGCTTAGTAAAAGAATCCCTTTGTGATGTATGATATCAGCAACCCCTATTGCAGCTTTTTATCGAAACATGGTCCTATCAGGTTTCAATTACAGTACTGTAGCAGGTTTAAAAAATATATATTTTAATACATTTCCTCTTTATTTTATGTTTGGTTTTTACTTTTTGTTTTTGTTGTTGCTATGTATTTTGAGAAATGATTATTATTATAGCATCAGTTAATTTGATATATTTAAAATACCGGTAGTTTGGCTCTGTGGTGCTTACTACAATATTAGTGGAAACTGAAATCTCCACATATTGCCTATACATACACATAACGTAAAAATACTTACGGCTCTGGAGTGTAAAGTGGGTCAGAGCTGTGTCTAACGTATTGGGTACAGTGGAAAACCCTGAATGCCAAGCCAGCCAAGAAATCTCTAGGAGACAGGTAGCCAGCAACTGGACGGATAGTGAAGCCCGAGCGCTCTGAAAACCAATGCACAAATCATGTATCAGCCTGGTGCAGAGTGCAACCACTCAGCTAACTTTCCAGCTCTGCCATTTACCACGTTAACATGTCTTCTGACTCAATGGATGTCACGTTTTCATGGACCCTGCTTTAAACTTCTTTCTCCCTGTTACTTTTTGGTTCATTTCTGGTCTATATACAAAACAACATGCGTTAGCTTTTAATAAAAAGTTGCTCTCACTATTCTTAAACCTGAAACTTCTACAGTTTAAATAATTTAATTAATATACGGCCCCTTTTATCAAGCTACGCTAGAGGTTTTTAGTGTGGGCCAGCGCAGTAAATCCTCCTATGCTCATAGAATTCCTGCGAGCATCAGAGCACTTACCTCACAGTGGCAATTCCTTGATAAGGGCCAATATTCAAAGTGATTTAAGTGGCCAGTGCGTGGCTATCTGCTGATATTCAGTGACATTTAAGTGGTTAGTTAAGCTGAGTATCAGTATTGACTGCTAAACCGAAAGCCAGGTCCTTTTTACAGCCTAGCAACATTTAGAACATAAGAACAGCCATACTGAGTCAGACCAATGGTTCGTCTAGCCCAGTTTCCTGTTTCCAACAGTGGCCAATCCAGGTCACGAGTACCTGGCAGAAGCCCAAATAGTAGCAACATTCTGGAACCCCAAAGAGCATCAAGATTCCATAGGAGCAATATTCCATGCTACCAATCCAGGGCATGCAGTGACTTTGGTAGCAACCCTTTTCACATGAGGTTCACAGTCCCATGATTAATTCCAATCATCATCAGGCACACGTAACTAAAACTTAAGTTACTCTCACTTATTTCCTGTTGGCAAGATGCGGCAGTGGGAAGACCCAGAGTTCAAGTTTCAAGTTTATTCAAATTATTTGATGAAACGCTTTTCAAATTACAAAGCGTTTTACAGAAATAAAAATGAGATTTTAAAGAAATCACTGATACATAATATTTATAACTAGACCAACAGGGGTAATTAAACTTGTGAAACAATAGGAATGGAGGGCAGAAATACAATTTTTAAAGAAAAGTACATAAAAGGGAAGTACATTGGGTAGGGTAAGAGAAAGTAGAAAGTGGTTGTGAGAGATCGAAAGAGAGAAAAATAATGGTGAACTGGTTTCATGAATGAGAAAAATCATAAGATGTTGTCTCATGATAGACTTAGTAAATTCAGTTGAAGGCTTCTTTGAAAAGAAGACACTTTAAACTACTCTTGAATTTCTGCAAATCTTGTTCAAGTTGGCCATAAACAGCTTACTGTGCATGCTATTGCTACCGGCAAGCAAGGTAATGATTACAGGTCACAGGGGAGAGAGGAGGGAGGGAGAGAGGAGAGGGAGCAATGCCGGACTAAGTGCTTGAGAGAGAAAGGGAGAAAGCTTAAGCTTTGGAACTGGGAGCACCGCCATCAAAGTAGGGTCAAAGCGCCATAACCCTTTGAACCAGCCCTGGCTTTTGAATAACTTTCTCAATTTTGAAGGCCTTGGACGCAATCCCATCATCTGTTCTAAGCGCAGCATGTTTCTCAGTCTTGTTTCTTTTTCTGTTTCCATCAAGATATTTTGGAGCCATAATCTTGACATTTTCTCATTGCCAAAAACGTAAGACGCTACTCACACAGTGACATGTTTATCATAGATCAGTTGGGATTGTACCTTTCAAGAAGCGCGACACGTCTTCCAGTTGTGGAATATTATCTTCCCGGAAGCCACAGTATTTGGAAAGTAGAGGTAAGTTTTTCAGGTACTCTCTGCAAGCATGGGTTGGATAGAGCTTGTTGAGTTCTCGGAACACAGTCCCCCAGGTTTTAATCTCCTCCTCTGTGAATTCAACCCAAGGGATGGCATCACCACTATGCAAGAAGACAAGATATATTACATTACAGTACATTAGTATTTATGGATCACTAATATGCCTCAGAAGGAGTTCAATGCGATTTATAATTTAGAAGAGCTTGGCCATATCCAGGATTTACATTATTTCATTAGGGTTCATGACAAAGATATCTTGGTTTATGTTCATGTAGGTGTACGATTATGGTATATGGTTTGGAGAGAAGAATATGGACATATTGACCAATAAGATTATATACATATTTAAAAGTATAAACAGCTCTTGCTGTAATTATCAGATGACCTGTTATAGTAGAAATGTCAAATCATTTTTCTCAATACAAATGCTCAAATAAGAGCCAATGGGGAGAATTCTGTCAAAAACCTTTTTTTAAACCCAGGTATACTAACTGCTGTTACAACATCCTCTGACAACAAGTTCCAGAGCTTGAGCTTGAGCTTGAGTGAAAAAAATATATTTCCTCCTATTTGTTTTATAAGTATTTCCATGTAATTTCATTGAATGGCCCCTGGTCTTTGTATTCTACACCACTCAGGATTTTGTAGAACTCAATCATATCCCCCAGCAGCCGTCACATTTCCAAGCAGAAGAGCCTTAACCTCTTTAACTTTTCCTCATATGAGAAGAGTTCCATCACCTTTATCTTTCTGGTCACTCTTCTTTGAACCTTTTCTAATTCCACTATACCTTTTTTGAGATACTGAGAGACCCCTGACATACAGGACTAAGAAACTAGGCCTAACTGGAAAAACAGGCCAAGAACAAAATGGATTCTAAAATCTTCATCTCTGACCCACAAAAAAACTACATAAACTAGAAACAGCATGAAGACAGCTGCTGTGGAAAATTTCAAGAAGAAACACTGGTCAGGTCAACATGACCTGCCCTGTACTGATAGTTACAGGGCGGAAGCTGGAAATAACGCATATGACCTAAGAACACAACAAGCCGAAGGAACTGATAACCACAATATACAAGAAACAGAAGCAAGAATGGCTACTGAGAGGAGAGGGGCCCATGCTCAGATGGTCTAGGAAAAAGCACCAAAAACACCCTGTCATGGGAGATAGGGAAGTCATTTTCGACACCACCTTAAGTCTTGGAATGACCCAAAGTTACCTGACAGGGCATCCAATCAGTAATTTGAAAATGTAGCAACCAATCAGCATGACAAAGTAAAGACCAATCAAAGTAACCATGTAATCCTCTATAATAAAACCCTAAGCGCAGATGCGCACTTAGGAGGTTGTGATCTCCGCCGCTGTGATGTGTGCCTCCATGCTGAATTCGATTGGAGGCACAAGGGGTGGCTTGCAGTGTGTAGGGCAGCTTGAGTGGCGGTGGCAGTTTGACTCCTGCGCTGCCGCTGCCGGGACACCTTTTCTCACCCCCGGACCAGCAAAAGCAGCAGCCGCGGGGCATTTGCTAGGCCGGCCTACTTCAATAATACGAGGTGGGCTGGCCTAGCAAAAGCCCCGAGGCTGCCTGGGCTAGCAGATGCTGGACAGGGGGAGCAGGGAAAGGAGAAGGCCTACTGCTGGACAGGGGAATAAGGTAAGAGGTGCTGCTGGACAGGGGGGAGGTAAAATGAAGAGAGAAGGGGTGCTGCTGGACAGGAGGAGCAGGGAAGAGGTGCTGCTGGACAGGGGGGAGTTAAAAGGAAGGGAGAAAGCCTACTGCTGGACAGGGGGAGCAGGGAAGAGGTGCTGCTGGACGGGGGAGGTAAAAGGAAGGGATAAGGGCTGCTGCTGGACAGGGGGAGCAGGGAAGAGGTACTGCTAGACAGGGGGGAGCTAAAAGGAAGGGAAAAGACCTACTGCTGGACTGGGGGAGCAGGGAAGAGGTACTGCTGGACAGGGGGGAGTTAAAAGGAAGGGAGAAAGCCTACTGCTGGACAGGGGGAGCAGGGAAGAGGTGCTGCTGGACAGGGGGGAGTTAAAAGGAAGGGAGAAGGGCTGCTGCTGGACAGGGGGAGCAGGGAAGGGGTGCTGCTGGACACGGGGGAGCAGGCAAGGGGTGGTGGTGGACAGCCAAGGAAAGAGAGAGACAGAAAGAAAGAAAGAAAGAAAGACAGACAGACAGCGACCAAGGAGAGAGAGAGACAGAAAGAAAAAAAGACAGACAGACAGAAAGCGGCCAAGGAGAGAGAAAGAAAGAAAGACAGACACACACATCTATTCTAGCACCCGTTAATGTAACGGGCTTAAAGACTAGTATTCTATAAAAGAGCAAGCTTAATGTATCCAAGCCAGAGTGGATCGAGACTTCTACAAACTTAGCCTTTGGTCGTCTCCCCCACTTGGCACATTTGCTGAATATTCATCTTATTGATGCTAATCTTGTAAGCTGACTTTTTGATTTATTAATTAAACAGTTATTTGATGCAGCATATGTGTTGTCGTTGAACTGTCATTATCAAAAGACAGTAAAGGTATGCAGCCGCCTTTAATAAAGCGACTAGAACTGAACACAATACTCAAAATGAGGTTCCAGCTTGAAGCAATATAAAGGCATTATAATATTCTTGGTCTTATTTACCAGCCCTTTCCTAATAATTTCTAGCATCCTGTTTGCTTTTTTTGGCCACCTATGCACATTGGGCGGGCCTCCACTGCACACTGGGAAATTGCCCTGGTGGTGTGTGGGAGATAATGTTAGCTTTCTGTTTCACTGGTAGTAGAGGGGTGGGGGGTCATTTTGTTTTGTTCCAGTTTTTTCTGTTCTGTTTCATTTTTTCAGTGCACAATGTTTTACAATGGGATACACCAAATTATTTCAGTGTGTGCTACCTGTCAATGGCGTACCAGTTGCACTAAAAACCAACATCCAGCCCGGAAAAATAAACGCAGTTCTTAAATATAAATACTGTAACTCATACCATAATACCTAGAAACTCCCCAGAAACTCATCCCATCTTCATAGGATCACAAATGGGTAAGGCGCTGGTCCAGGAAGTGACGTCAGAGGAAGGACCAACGCTGGCGTGACAGCAGGTTGGGGGTTGCTGTTTGCCCCAAGAATGTTACAGAGATATGGGGGCAGGGAAGCAGCATGCAGGTGCGACAGTGGGGGGGCAGGGAAGGAGCAAGTAGGGCGGAGAGGAGGACGGGTGCCTGCGCCCTCACCAAGACGGTGCCCAAGGCGAACAGCCCTCCCCGCCCCACCCCCCCCTTACTACACAACTGCTTGTAGGTGAGGACTTTTTATTGGAATAACTATGACCCTCTTTTACAAAGGTGGGTGTGTAGATAACATGCACGCATTAGCGTTTAGCGCATAATATTTATCACACGTTAAAAAGCAAAGCGCACCTTTGTAAAAGAGGGGGCAAGATTTTACAATTGGGTCTCTGAAGAAACAGCACAACTACACTGGGTTAAACAGAACATATTCCAAAATGTTAAATAAGGAACAGGACAGGGTGAGGCAGCTTGTGAAAATGAGGCGTTCAATTGCATAGAAATGAGCATGTATCCGTAGGGAAAAAGTGCCAACTTACTATTTGTAGCTCAAGGCTAAATCTGCAAAATACTTTCGTCTCTTCCGATAAACGTTGTCTTTGAAACCCTGTTGGAATATATCAACACATCAATAAGCTCTCTTTCCAACTTGTACGATTGAGTTATCTAATTGAGCTTCCGATGGTGAATCCTGCAAACATTTCAGAGCTCAAATAAACCAGGTTAAATGAGCCCAGATAGACTGACCATGGGCTAGATTCACCAATCTGCCCGATTCAGGCCCGATCCGGGAAAGTCCGACGAATTCTGCAAACTTAAATATGCAGATGGGGGCGATCGGAGGTATGCCCTCATCTGCCTGCCCAGATCACTGGTGTGCGATTCCTGCGCAGACCATCTGCTTTCGCTGCAGATGGTCTGCACATGGGTTTTGTGTCCTTTATTTTTTCCCCCTGGGTTTTTTTTTTTCCAGGCCCTGACTCTCCTGCGGCGGCAACCTCTTCCCTGCAGTGCGAGCCCACGGGTTTAAAGCGGGCCTGCACCGCGGCATGCAACCCGATTACCGCGCTCTAATCGGTTTGCACACCTTAGTAAAAAAGGCCTTAGGGTGCCAGTTTTCCCCTAACTACACATGCCCAGAGAGATATACCAACACACACATTCTTAATCAGGTTGGAAGATTGCTGTTTATATAAAAAAAAACAGTACAGCAGGCAATGTGGAACTTTTCTACCATTTCAGAGCTGCAAAAGAAGTTAATAACCAAATAACTGTGAACTTTCAAAAATATCCTCCCTGATTCATACTCTTTAGATGTATTTTTGTCATGTATATGTATTTTTCTAAGGTTTGTTATTATTATTTCTTACGTTTAATCACCTAGAAATTTTGGCTAGGTGTCCTATGAAGGATTTAACATTAATTAATTAATTCCAAGTTTGAAAAAAAAAAAAAAATCACTTACCGGGTGATCTGCATCCAGGTCAGATCCATACATCAGAACACGGTTTGCACATTTGTCCAAATCTGAGATCTTTTTAGGGAACCAAGGAACATTCTCCATGTCTAGAAAAGGTACGTAAATACAATTATGGAAGAATGGCTTGGAATACATAATTTGCACCAATGTACATAATTCATTTTAGATTTTAGTCATTTTATAATTATTTATTAGATTTATAATCCACCCTCAGAAGGAGTAACCAGAGTGACGCACATTCAATAGAAAAAAAGGCAATAATAAGCCATAGAACAAAGAACAGTGGTTAAAGCTACAGCCTCAGCACCCTGGGTTTGTGGGTTCAAACCCACACTGCACCTTGTGACCCTGGGCAAGTCACTTAATCCCCCCATTGACCCCAGGTACACTAGATAGATTGTGAGCCCCCCAGGACAGACAGGGAAAAATGCTTGAGTACTTGAATAAACCCATGTAAACCGTTCTGTGCTCTCCTGGGAGACAGACTTGCTCACTATCATAACAACCAAAAACCCCAAAAACTAAACCACAAGAAAATGGCATCAGTAGCAGACCTCCTAAAGAGAAGCAAATAATCAACCATGGCTTCATTGTTCTTGCTTAACAGCATTATATAACATGTGGCGATTAATAAGAACATGTAGTGGGAGAATTGCTAGTCACCAATTAAGAATCCTTCTGGTGTTTAGAAAGATGATAGAATATAAAGACTGATCCATTCATACAATGAAAACGTGTAAATGACAAATGGTTTACACCTTGAAATAAGATATGTAGCTTTTGTCCAAGACCAACCTAGATAGAAGAAGAGTCTGTTACACCCATCTCATTACAGTACTCCCCTGAAATTCATGGGGGTTCCGTTCCAGCCCCCCCCCCCCCAAAAAAAAAATTTTGAAAACCGCGAATGTGGGTTTTCACCTGTCAAAAGGCAGGGGAGGGCAGCTAGAGCACCAGCGAGTGAAGGAAATCACTTGCGGTCTGCTCTGACCACCTCTTCCTGTAGTAAAGTCGGGCTACACCAATCAGGAGCTGCTTTGACATGCAGCTCCTGAATGGTGCAGCCCGACTTTACTACAGGAAGAGGTGGTCAGAGCAGACCGCGAATGACCGGGTCTGCGATTCGCGAACCGCAAATTCGCGGGGGAACACTGTATTTCAAAACTCCACATCAGTAATAGGAGAGAGAAAGAAGGGATTGGCAAGAACCATGTGCTAATGATCAAATCAACAAGCCAAGGATATTCATTCCACTAGGACAGCGGTTTTCAACCTATGTGTCACGGCTGCTCCCCAGGTGTGCCGCAGAAGTTTTCTGTCACTCCTCTCCCTTCTCTAGCCAGTGACCCAACGTTCTAAGATTTCTTCTGCAGCAGTTGGCGGCAGCGGGCAGCGATTCAGACAGCCTACTAGCACCAACCCCCAAGTCTTCTCTCTGGCGTAACTACTGCGGCTTTGTAAAAAGGGCCTCTCAAGTCAATTTTTCTTCCTTCTCTCTGTCCTACCTACCATCCTCCTGTACACTGCAGTTGTCTGGTGGGTTCATGGACACCACGTTGACATGAGACTTCAACAGCAGGAAGATTTCGTTCAGTTGCTCACAATTGCTGTCGCAATCCAAATAGATCTCAAACTCTGAGTTTCTTCTTTTAGATTTTCTGGACTCAATATGGACAAGATTCACATGCTTCTCCTGTTAGTTGAAAACATTTCATTTGATATTAATTGATTTTAATTCACTTGATATTCTACCACTCGCAAAACAGCATTGGATTTTTTTTTTTTAAGTTTAATAAAATGTATGTTATTGTAAATATTCTTAGGCCCAGACTCTAAAAATGGTGCAGGTAGGAAAGCACCGATAGGCTCTCTATTAGCGCCTAAGTTTTGCAAAACCATAGTGCAGGTTTTAACGCCAGCCACGGCGGTAACAGCTCCGACACACATAGAATTCCTAAGAGCATCGGAGCTGTTACCACCGCAGCTGGCACTGAAACCTGCACTATGGTTTTGTAAAAGAAGGGGGAGGGGTTAATTGGCTATTAATGGTGTTGTAATTGACCATGTGATTAAAAACGAATTCAAAGAAAAAGAAAAAAAGTGGGCACCACGAGGCACCTACAAAAGATGGCTCCGGAATCACATCTAGACAGATGCCTAGTGGCACTGAACGTCAAAAGAGGCATATTTATGGGTGGAGGTTGATGCTCAGTGCTGCTAAGCATGTTTCTACATCAATGGTGGGTGCCAGAAATGCAGTCATTTACCCCCTCTTATACAAAGGCATTTTAAATATTAGCGTGCGCTAAACGCTAACACGTGCATGTTATCCTATGGACACATTAGCGGTTAGCGCACACGTTGATTTAGCGTGCGCGAAATCTGCGCTAAAACGCTTAGCGCGCCTTTGTAAAAGAGGGCCTTAAAATCCTGGCCTACATTTCCAGCACCTACCTTCGATGCAGGCCGTGATTCTGGAAACGATGCCATAATCTGAGTGACCTGGAGCCAGTGCTCTTTTTTCAGGCACCTGGCCAATTGCAGCACTGCTTTTAAAATCTGGGGCCTTAATTGCGAAGTTACATGTATTCCGGCTCCTTCAGAAAATTAGGTTTAAGGAGCTGTTTTCTTGTACCTAGAAATATTCAATTCTATCAAATTACACCGTGAAAATCATCTATGCAGAACTGAATCACATTTATATTTCTAGTCATTTATAGTCCACCATAACGCAAATTTCTAGGTGGCGAAGATAATACAAGAGGCTAAGGAACATCAGGAATTACAAAATTAAAAATATAGCAAGTTTTCCAAGTTGATTAAAAATTTGATTACATCGTTTATAATTAATTAATCATAAATCTTCAAAACGGCAATGTTTTAAATTCATCTTTAAAAATGTTTATAAGGGAATGTCGAATCCAACAGTCTCAAAACTTCCTCATCCAGTTTAGCTGCCTGATGAGCGTATAAGATCTCCGATACTTTTAATCTTTTCTTCTCTTTAACAGTCGGACAGCTAAAGAATCCATGACCTCTACGAGATCATGTGTTTTCTAGCCATTTAAATCTCTACACGGTATTCGCTATGCAGGCAAACTGGGAAAATCCCTTCTCTTCAGAATCACAGGTCTTTGGAACGACCTTACTACCCCGCTGCGGAACTTGGGCTCCCTCCAATTATTCTGCAAGCAACTGAAAACCTGGCTTTTCACTAAAATGTCATTCTATCCCCCCTTACTCTTCTCTTCTATATATAAGCTCATGTAAACCTTTTTTTATTCCTTCTCTTCCTATATTTTAAGTTCTTATAAACCGTGCCGAGCTCCACAACATCCGTGGAGATGATGCGGTATATAGACTTAAGGTTTAGTTTAGTTTAGTTTGAGATCAAAGACAGAGGAGCTGAACCATATAGTACTTTGTAAAGCACATGATAAAATTTAAACTTTAGCCATGCTCCAATTGAAAGCCAATGTAATCTTACATAATATTCTGAAATATGATCAAACTTACAGCTGTACTTTGGCAAGTCTGCGTTTGTTTCAATAAACCCCCTGAGCAAAACAAATCTAAAATATTACAATAATCAAAAGTCCCTAAAATCAAAGCTTGGACTAACAATCGATATTGAGTATATTACAGCAAACTCTTCATTAACATAAAAGATTTTTGTATCACTGTGGCAACCTGCATACTTAGGAGCAAATTCTATAAACAGCGTCCCAATTGTAAGCGGTAGTAGGTGTCCTACCGCTGTCTAACCAGCTAATTGGGATGCATGTTTGTTTCTGGTTTTTTAAAAACACCCCGAGGCAGGCTGCCTACATTAAAGGCACTGTTGCAAGCCTAGGGAGGCACATAGGACTGCTTAAGCTCACCCAAGGCTAGGCGTGGGCATGGTTTCACCTGGAAGTGGCCTTAGGCGAGCTTAGGCGAGCTTAGGCGTTTCCCTAGGGCACCTGAAAAATGCTAGGCACCTGAAAAATGCTGGCTTACATTTCAAATAGGCGCGGCCGCAAAACTGATGGTAGCAAGGGAATCTCCCTGCCAAGATCAGTTTAGCGGCCGCAGCAAGGAACCCATCCCACCATGAAGTCGGCTGGCAGGAGGGATGCTCAATTCAGGGATACCTCCTGAATGTCCATGGCAGGAGGAATGCCCCAATTCCTCCTGCTGCCACCCCCTGTGTGGCCAACATGGCAAGAGAGATTGTAGCATGGCAGACCTAGTATGGCAAAACATAGCATGGTAAATATGGCATATTGTATAGCATGGTAGGATAAAGATGGTGGACAAAGTGTGGAAGAACATTTTATGAGAAAATATAGCAGGGAGAAATAATAATTACTTCAGTACTAAAGAATCCCAACGAATCGAAAGCATTACCATTTAATTATAGGTCTGTGGCCTCAATACCTACATATGTGAAGATTAAGAAAGGATTGGCAGCTTTTCATTTGATAAAAAGCACAAAGAAGAACACAATCTCTGGATGTCCAGGAAAACAAATTTATTCAAATCTTTGGTTAAAAGTCATATAAAAGTCAAAATAAAAGCAACTTCAGAATTTATTTAGGTACAAAATGGGTCACCAATGATATGTGCTCACAAAAGTGAGGCTCGGATCTGTGTTTCGGCACGTGATCAGCCTTCCTCAGGGATCCTAATACCCTCATCTCCAAAGTTCACCTGAGGCATTAAAACCCCTGAGGAAGGCTGATCACGCGCTGAAACACGGACCACTCCTGCTGCACATTCTGGAAAATGCACAAGTACATGTTGGGCCATCGAGAAAGGTGGTATATCAAATCAATAAACAAACATATTTTAGAAAAGGATCCCTACATCGGCAGATCCTTCCCTTAAAATATCACCAGAACCGAGTATATCCTGATCTGGACACCTCAATTCCGATCTCTGTGTTTCACTGTGGTACCATACCTGAAATAATTTTAAGGCCTTGACAAGTCCACCAATTTCATTCTTTAATGAAAAGATAATAGTGGCTCGAATCCGCTCTGATGAGTTGTCTTTGCTTTCATTGTTATCTTCAATCCTATTGTAATTTGTCTTATTCAGCTGCAAATCAATAGGAAGAAAAGATTAAGTTGCTAAAATCCACCACTGTTCCAAAATATAAAGCAATCAAACCATTGTGGGCACCCAAGAAGTGTTGCAAAGTAGCTACACACATCTGAGCACCGTTGTACCTCCAGAGCAAGAGTTGGGAATCTCTTGTCCTCAAGAGCTACAAGCCAGTTGGGCTTTCAGTATATTCTTAATGAATATTCATGACAGATTTTTATGCACTGCTTGCAAAATATGCAAATTTATCTCATGCCTATTTATTATTAGGAAGCTTAGTGGGAGTGTGAAATGAGGTCCGATTTGGATGTTTCATCTTGGCTGCTGTCTTAGCTGATATACAAGAAGGTATGGGAAGCTCCTGAAGATGCTATATAGCGAAACACAGTCCTGTGTCGGGCGTGACTACTGATGACCATTTATTGGCGTAACTACTGAAGAACTTTTGTGCACGAGCCTGGCAATTGATGAACTGTTATGAAAACAATATCGGGTCGGTGAATCTGTTTGCATGTTGTTGTAACTTTAAGGAGGTGCCCGGAGCAGCTGTTGATTGTTTCCCACCAGAAACCAAGATAAGTCATTACAGTTTTTTTCTACACAGATTTGGTTTATTGTATGCTCTGTACTGGTTCTGGTGGGTTAGACTGTGAACATTATGATGGTCTCTTTGCACAGCTATTCCGTGATCTTTGTTCACTGGGATAAAGTTGTGGGTCTGAATGTTCACTTTGTATAAGTCATATTCATGAATTGAACATATTTTGAGACTTATAAAATATTTTTAGGTGATCAATGATAGTGCATGAAAACAATATAGCCATAAGGAAATTGTGCATGAACATTGGAAGTCCTATGACAAAAGCCTTAGGCTGGTGTTTTGAGTGATAAATGTCAATGATTTATACCAGGGATAGGTAATTCCAGTCCTCAAGAGCTGGAGCCGGTCAGGTTTTCAGAATATCCACAATAAATATGCATGAGATAGATTTGCATCTCAAGGAGGCAGTGCATGCAAATCCATCTCATACATATTCATGGTGGATATCCTGAAAACCTGAACTTGCTCCGGCTCTCGAGGACCGGAATTGCCTACCCCTGATTTATACAAATGTCTTTTGTGTTCAAGTCTGTTTTCATTGTTTATCAAAGACAAAGTACAAAGCCAGGAACCAACAATAAAGATGTCATAAAAAAGACAACCCACCCATCCCAACTCCCTCAAATCCCGTACCCCCCTCCAAAAATATAACATTGAGAATGACCCGTAGATCTCAAACACTGCAAGGGCCCTTACTCTTGTGGCCCCAGGAACTCCAAAATATTCCTACACCCCCTCCCCCCAAATGGAAGAAAGGAAAGACAAAAGGCAAAAAAAAAAACACAGAAAGAATGTGCAATGTCCGATCCCCCGTCAAACCTAGAATTCACCGGTGTTATGGGGTAATGGAAGGGCTTCTAATGTGATTATATTTACCCCCTCTTTTACTAAGGTGCGCTATGTTTTTGAGTGTGCGGTAATCATGTGCTAAACGCCAATGTGAGCATGTTATCCGATGGCCGCGTTAGCGGTTAGCACACGCATTGATTTAGCGTGCACTAAAACGCTTAGTGCACCTTTGTATAAGAGGGCCTTAGTGTTGAAAGTATTTATTAGTATTTAATGAGGTTTAGAATGGAAAATTGAAAAAAAATATTTTAAAAAAGTAGTTAGTATTATAGTTAGTATTAAGTAGTTAGTATTATAGTTTTAGTGGCTTCTTTGTTTGTGATTGATGCCTATTTATTAGGGACATGTATAAGGACAATAACTGGGTTGTTATATCAGTGTAGAAATAAGCTTAATCGAAATACCTCAGCCCCACCACTCCACCGCAATAATGATTTCTAAAGCGGGAGATTTACGTGGTGCTTCATCACTGGTAAATCGTCTCTAGCGCCGTGGTGACATTTAGTTTTTATTTTTTAGTTTTTTTTATATATATGTGTTTTTCCACTTATCAATAAATAGATAGTTATAAAAGTATGTAAGATTATATACTTAACGTCTATACACAGCTAGACCTGGGAGTCCGACCCTAGGAGCGGGTTGGTTATAAATCTATATAAACTACTGGTTCTTGAGTAAAGCTATTTATTAGGGACAGCATGACAAACCCAGATGCTCCCCACTTCTTTCCTAGAATATTCTCAGAAGCTCTGCTTTATCAGACTTACAGTTAAAAGAATTGCAACCACCCTGCCCTGTCTAGTTGCTCCATTTCTCCTGGGCCTTCCAGGACTTACATGTCCTCATATATCTTTGTGCATGTTAGATTTCTAGTTTCCAAAACTTACTTTTTAAAAAGCTATTGTACATACATTAGAAGGAAACAAAAATAAATCCAATAAATTGGGAGGCTCTTTTACTAAGCTGCGTTAGGCGTTAGGTCCATGCTAACACAGTTTAATATAAGAACATAAGAATAGCCTTCCTGGATCAGACCAATGGTCCATCTAGCCTAGTGGCCTGTCTTCACTACTCACTAGTACCTGGCAAATGGTGTACCATTCAGGCATCCTGCAGTAACTGCCAAATTAGCATGCACCAATCCTGTGTAAAAAATGTTTTTAATTTTTTGTGGTGGAGGCATGGCAAGGCATAGTGCATATGCCTGCACTAATCAGTTAGCATAGATACATTTCTACATGCTAACTGATTAGCCCAGGCATCCTGCCACCAGCAAAAAAAAAAATTGTATGGCCACATGCTAATGGCTACTTTAACGCATTAAAAACACCCCACTATTGAGTCGTGATGTCTTAAGTAGAGAATGACAAGGGGACAGATTTTTCCCGTCCCCGGAGGAATTCAATTTCGCCATCCCGTCCTGCAACTTTTGTCTCTGTCCCTGCCCCATTCCTGTAAGCTCAGCCTTAACTGCAAAAGCTTCAAACACTTTTGATTTTAAAGTGTTTAAGGCTTATGCAGATGAGGATAGAGCTTAGGCATTGGTGGAATGAGGCATTATGACATCACAATCTAAGCTCTAGAATGTTGCTACTTAGGATTCTAAAGGATTTGAGGCTTGTGCATTGGTGGAATGAGGCATTATGACATCACAATCTGAGCTCTAGAATGTTGCTACTTATGATTTTAAAGGGTTTCAGGCTTGTGCAGATGAGGACGGAGCTTGCAGGAATGGGGCATGGACAGGAAAAGAACTCGCAGTGACGGGATGGGAAAATGAGTAATAGAGTAGACATGCCAGATGGCGAAGCTTGAAGAATGGTCTGAAATTTGGCAGCTAAAATTTAATGCTAAGAAATGCAAAGTCATGCATTTGGGCTGCAAAAACCCGAGGGAACAGTACAGTTTAGGGGGTGAAAAACTTATGTGCACGATGGAAGAGCGAGACTTGGGTGTGATTGTATGTGATGATCTTAAGGTGGCCAAACAGCGAAAGCTAGAAGGATGCTAGGTTGCATAGGGAGAGGAATGGCCAGTAGGAAAAAGGAGGTATTGATGTCTCTGTATAAGACTCTGGTGAGTCCTCATTTACAATTCTGGAGGCCGCATCTTCAAAAAGATATAAAAAGGATGGAGTCGGTCCAAAGCACAGCTACTAAAATGGTATGTGGTCTTCATCATAAGGTGTATAGGGACAGACTTAAAGATCTCAATCTGTATACTTTGGAGAAAAGGCGGGAGAGGGGAGATATGATAGAAAAGTTTAAATACCTACGTAATGTAAATGCGCATCAGTCTTTTGAAAGGAAACTCTACAATGAGAGGGCATAGGAGGAAGTTAAGAGGTGATAGGCTCCGGAGTAATCTGAGGAAATACTTTTTTACAGAAAGGGTGGTAGATGCGTGGAGCAGTCGCCCGGAAGAGGTGGTGGAAATGGAGACTGTATCTGAATTCAAGAGGGCCTGGGATAGGCACCTGGGATCTCTCAAAGAAAGAGATAATGGTTACTGTGGATGGGCAGATTGGATGGGCCACTTGGCCTTTATCTGCCTTCATGATTCTATGTCATTCTCTAGTCTTAAGGCTTACATAGTTTTGTTTAGTTGATTACCTTCCTTGAATTGCTTCCTATCGTTTATGGTTTATGGGGTAAAAAAGCCTCAGAGTCTGGAGCTATATACCCAGTCTGGGTTCTAAATGCGATAAATCACTTTGCTCCTGATAAAGTCATAGACAAAAAACCCCTTAAGTTTATTTTTTTCCTTTTTCTATTATTAATAAATCTTATTTCTCACAAGGAAGGTAAAAAACTAAACAAAACTATGGAAGCCATAAGACATCAACTGTTTATATTAACATACTGTTCTCTTATTTGAAAATAAATAAAACTTTTTGAGCTGAAAAAAAAAATAGTGGGGTGTGTTTAATTTTATATCATTTGTATTTGGACCACCGGGTCAGACTAATATTTTTTTGTCAGAGTACATTAACGCATGGATATTAATATAAAAACAATACAAAAAAGTCATTTAAATGGCTATAGTAAAAATGACCTTAACACATGGGGAAAACACGCATAAGGGTGCATGACGATCACTTTTTGCCATAGCTCAGTAAAAGTGCTACTTAGGGCTCCTTTTAATAAGGTGCGCTATGCTTTTTAACACGCACTAAACGCGTGCATGTTAGTCTATGGACGTGTTAACGGTTAGCACACGCGTATATTTAGCATGCCTTACACGCACACTAAAACGCATGACGCACAGGGGGTTAGTGTTACATAAGCCCTTGCTATTCTGTTGGAAGTAATGTTGTTAACTTGATTGTACAGAAATAAAGGTTAATAAAAAAAGAATAACATAAAGTAATACACTGGCCCCCTTTTACAAGGGCAATTATCGCAATGGGCCACGGTAATCACTCTGACGCCCATAGGGATTCAATGGGTGTTGGGGCATTAAATATATATGGGCAAGCTTTCAGAAGTTAAAATATCCCTCCTTCTCTCAGCACAGAATGAGCCAAAGATGAAATTATTAGCTTTTTTTGTCTTGACCTGATTAAGTGGTTTTAGGCTCTGAAATCTAATAAAACACCTATTAATCCAATTTTAAAAATCATCTTATATTCCTTCTTGGGTTTTTGTTGCTGGGTTTTTGTTTTTTTTAATTTATTAACATTTATTTCTGTGTATTCGGTAGCAGTCAATATAGCTTTTAAAAAAATGGGGCTTGATAAACTGGCGTGCTATTTTGAGCTTTTCTTTTCACCTTCATTCCTCTAGGGGGTGCTGTAGCATAATGCAGCTTCTCCCTGACTACCTAAATCAAGTAAGTTTTAGCAAAAAACAGTTTATAGATAATAAACCAGCAGTTAAAGGGCTAGATTCACTAAGCTCACCTTTGCTGGGCGATCCGTAGTCGAGTCTTCCCGGGCGACTGATTCACAACGTGTCCTCATGCAAATCGTAGGCACGCCCCACAGCTACCCCACGGATCACTGCAGAGCAATCCAGACACATGTGCAGACCATCTCTTTGCCTGTAGTTGCGGTCTGCACATGCGCTGGCTCTCTGCACAAGCAAGATCAAAACAAAAGTGGGGTGGCTACACTTGCTGGCCCCACGAGAATCCTAATCAGATTGGAACTGGAACAACGCTGAAATGCAGCCCCGCTTTTATCCCGCGGGTTAAAAACATGGGCTCACAGAGATGTAGGGTGGCAGAGAGCTTTAAGCACAAGAGAGATGTTTGATGGTTTCAGGACTGCAGGGCTGGGATTCCACGGCGGCAGAGAGCAGGACAGTCGGCAAGGACGTGAGCGACTGGTCTTCAATAGTCGCTTCAGTTTGGATCAGCCAGCCCAATTGGTGTTCCTTCTTCTCTTTAGTGAATCAGGCCTTCCTACTTTGTATGCCATTTCCCCTCATTTGCATGGGTGGATCGGATCGGGTAGAAGGTTAGGTGAATGGGGTCGGGGTCGCAAACTGGTCGGAACACGATTGGAACACGATCGATGTGTTTAGCGAATCTAGGCCAAAGTATTTTAGATCTGGCTTTTATACTGGGTATATTCTAAATTTGTAAGCATTTATTTACAAATGTTGAAATAATGCTTAATGGGGAGATAATGCTCAGCTACCTTTGACCTCCTTTCAACAGACAAATCAGCAATGAGATTGCCCTAGAAACTGGTACAGAAGGGTTGAGAAGTTCTTCGTCAAATGTGATAGCATAAAACCTTTGATGGTGCTGCATTCCGGTTCCTAGGTTTCTCTGTTCTTTATCAAGATCAATTCTTGGCATGTGCATTAATGCATGTTCTGTGCGCAGGAATGAATTAACTCATGGCATCGATGTAGCTTTGATTTGGCTCCATATGGCAGTTCTAGACACCTTTTGCCAATGCATGAAGCCCCAAAGTGCTGATGTAAGCTAGAAGAAATTCAGAGTTTCCATATAATATTCTGCTAGTCTCACCTCTGAACTCCCTTGCCTGAATTGTTTTTGCTTCTAATCTTCTCTATTTAGGGAAGAGGCAGAAGAAAGTAATAACTTCAGCTGCGGGATTAGCAAACAGAGAGCTATTCTTAGTCATGTTCTCTTTCCTAGGGACCCTCAAGAATGAGGCTACAGTTATGACCAGCAGGGTCTTCTAAATCTTGGCTGAATCGCAATCAACCATGAGAAACCATGGTGAGTAGGCAGGGTATAAATTAATATGTACCGTACAAACTCTTCACAGTCTGCTGATTAGGTAGAACCATAGGAGTAGTTTGGGGTGGGCAAATGTTATGGCGGGCAAATGTTTGGGGTGGGCAAACGTTACGGTGCTAATGCTGAATCGGTTCCCGTCCCCAACTTCCAAATATGACTTCCTTACCCTCTGCTTCTCCCCCCCTCCCCCCCAAAAAAAAAAGAACTCCCAGAGAGAAAACGTACACAAGTGTACTTCAATTTGTGTTTGCTTGGAAAGGCCTTTTTCGTCTGTAGCTCAAAGCCAGTTATATTTAGTCACGGTAGGCACTTCCTTGGCCCTGGAGGGTTTACAATCTCACATACTTGTTCAACAAATTCCTTGTAGAGCACTAAACCCTGTGCCCTCTTTGCGTGACTCTCACGCTCCTCAAGATGATAATAATAATAATAATAATAATAATAACTTTATTTTTCTATACCGCCATAGTCAGGCGACTTCTAGGCGGTTTACAATGTAAGAAGGCTGGACATTCAGCGAATAACAAAGGTCTTAGTACAGTACAATGCTAATACAATACAATAAGTCCACATATAATACAATACAGTAAGTCTAAATACAATACTATACAATAAGTTTAAATACAGTACCGAACAAAGAGTCTAGATGCCGTACAATAGTCTAAATGGTAAACTTACATATTAATTGGAGATCTAAGGGTAATGAGTGTCTGAAAGATTTAGAACATCCATGAGGGGGGTCTTAGTGATGGAAAAAGTGCTATGTACAGACTCATTCGACTCTTGCTACCAGCCCCCCCCCCCCCCTCACTACTCTCACCTTTTTCGGTCTCCATATCTGCGGGTTCCTTTTACTAAGGCGCGCTAACCGATTTAGCGCACGCTAACTGATTTAGCTTGCACTAATTGATTTAGCGCATGCTAAGGTGCCCATAGAATATAATGGGCGCCTTAGCATTTAGAACACACTAATCTTTAGCATGTGCTAAATCAGTTAGAGCACGCTAAATCGGTTAGCGTGCCTTAGTAAAAGAACCCTTATATTTGAACATAAGAAGCGCCATCTCCAGATCAGACCTTTGGTCCATCAAGTCCGGCGATCCGTACATGGGGAGGCCCTGCCAGGTGTACACCTGGCGTAATTTTTAGTCACCCATATCCTTCTATGCCTCTCATAGGAGATGTGCATCTAGTTTGCTTTTGAAACCTAGGACGGTCGATTCCGCAATAACCTCCTCTGGGAGAGCATTCCAGGTGTCAACTACTCTCTGCGTGAAGCAGATCTTCCTGATATTTGTCCTGAACTTATCCCCCCTTAGCTTCATTCCGTGTCCTCTTGTCCGTGTCACATTGGACAATGTAAATAATTTTTTTTCCTGCTCTATTTTGTCGATTCCTTTCAGTATTTTGAAAATCTCGATCATATCCCCTCGCAGTCTCCTTTTCTCAAGGGAGAACAATTCCAGTCTCTTAAGTCGTTCCTCGTATTCCAAGTTCTCCATACCTCTTATTAGCTTTGTTGCTCGTCTCTGCACCCTCTCCAGCAGTTTTATATCCTTCTTTAGGTTGGGAGCCCAATGTTGGACACAGTATTCCAAGTGTGGTCTGACCATCGCTCTATAAAGCGGCATTATAACTTTCTCCGATCTACTTGTGATTCCTTTCTTTATCATGCCTAACATTCTATTTGCTTTCTTTGCCATTGCCACGCATTGTGCCGACGGTTTCAAGGTCCTATCTATCAGTACGCCCAGGTCCTTTTCTTGTTCGCTCTTACCCAGAGTTGCACCTGACATTCTATACTCATGTTCCTTGTTCTTTCTGCCTAAATGCATTACTTTGCACTTTTCCACATTAAACTTCATCTGCCATTTCTCTAACTGACCAAAGCTTGAGTTCTTCTTGTATTACCTTAACCGTAATTGTATTCGACTCTGACCTTGCCATGGTCCTATGTTAATTGGGTGACCCGTCAAATGCGCATAGGACATTGGCGCGCTGACAATCCTGCCCCGACATTTGCACGCAGGACAAATGCGTGCTGCCCTATTGCCTTCCCATTTGTGTTCTGTGGAGGGGTTTAGGGGGTGTGTGTGTGTATGTGGGACCCCCGCCCACACACACACATTAAACTTACAACTCACGCTCTCCTCGCGTGAACTCAAAACTTTCCCTTTTCTGCTCTGAGGGGGGATCCCCCACTACAATCAGGGGGATGCCGACGTGCCCTCAATTACACCATCCACTTACAATTTTGCCCCGAAGGGAAGGCAATAGGGTGGGATTGTCGGCACGCCAATGTCCTGCGCGCTATTGATGGTGTACCATTATTTGTACTTGTATCCTCAACTCTCATGTACGACCTACTACTTAACTCCTGTTAACCGCATCGAACTTCACGGTGTAGTGTGGTATACAAATAAAATTTTATGTTATTCGTACCTGACGCAATGGTGGTTCCAGTCCTTTTGCAGTATATGCCACTTACAATAATCTCAACCATGCGTAGTGGGTATGACAAATGTAGCACCCTATACATTGCTGTACAGCCCAAATTATAAACTGATTCCCTGTCTAGCTGTCTTTATTAGTTTGTCCCGCTCATTGTCTGGGACGGAGCTCATACATAATCTCTCATCCTATAAAATCTTGTTTCTCCCATTAGATACCATCAGCATCTGAAATCTGTATCCTGTCCTCTATTCGCTTACTTTACTAAGAATGCATTTCAAAGATGAAGAGGTCCTTTTATTAAGGCGTACTAACCGATTTGGCGGCCGCTAAATGCTAAGGCATCCATTATATTCCATGGGCGCCTTAGCGTTTAGCATTCGCTGATCTTTCGCGCGCGCTAAATCGGTTAGTGCGCCTTGATACAAGGACACCTAGGAGTTGCACCATACAGCATAAATAGCCCAACCTAGAAAGTCTGAGGACAGGAAAGAATTTCCGTATGTAAGGTGAGACGTCACATTAAAAACCAAATCGTCTGAATGGCTAGTTTAGTAAAAAGTTGAACACCAGTAGCCCAGGACACAGCACAGCAAGCAAGTCTTCCGGCAGAATAAGGCTCTCCCGGATTTCTCTAGTCTTCTAAACGAATAAAAAGCCTGACTCCATAGGGCGCCTACCTCTTTATTCAGCTGGTTCTCTTCAAAGGTCATGTTCATGGAGTCAAAGGACCTTCCTCTCCTTGGCCCATCAATTCTGCTGGAGTACATGCTAGAGTCCTTTTGCTGGATTGCCTGGTTGTGCTCAGGATATCCCTCCTCTAGAGTTTCAGACGATCTGGTTTCTGTGCCGAGGCAGCTTGTTTCTAAGCTCTAGGCTGGTTCCTGCTATTTATGTTTGAAGATAAATAAGGGGGAGGGGGGGGGGGAATGGAGCCCTGGAATCAGACTCAGAGTTTCATCCCCAAAAGCATTATGGAAAAAAAAGAGCATATAGACGTCAGAAGGTTTAACAAAGTCTCCTTATAATTCAATCAACTTCAAAAAAAAAAAGGTAGAAAGAACAGATCAAACAACTGAGCTCTTCCGTTTCCTCTGTTCCACGGGATCACCAATGATTCACAGAAAACATAAAATCTATGAGACAAACATGGTTTTTTCTGTTACATAGATCTTTTTGGACCCCTGTTAGGTTACACAAGTTAGACAGTTCTAAATCTAATAGACATCTTTTTGGTTTATTTCTTGATTAAATTGTTGGATGGGAGGGGAGGGATATTTATCTTCTGTATTGTTATTAATGGAATTTAAGTGCTTATTTTGTTATTAATTTCTGTATAATTCATGGCACTTTGTATTAGCTTTGAAAATTAATAAAAAAATTTTAAAAAACACAAAAAAAAACCCCAAACATAAAAATGCTTATTTATATCACTGGGATTTTAATAAGTTCTGTGGGGTTGCTTCCCTAACCACATTACTTTCAGTATAACGGACTTCTCCCTATTACTGTCTTCCAGCTTTTTATTTGAAGGGGCACATAAGAACCCTCCTTTGAATTATTTTACAGAGGTGTTTCACGGTGGTTCAAAATGTTTGGTAAAAAAAAAATATATAAAATAAATAACAAGTTAAACAACAGTCTCCATGGAGGGCCACTGAAAAATTCTCAGCCCAAGCAACAAAGTTGGGGCAGTCTCCACCAAGGGCTAGCCCAGGGGTAGGGAACTCCGGTCCTCGAGAGCCGTATTCCAGTCGGGTTTTCAGGATTTCCCCAATGAATCTGCATTGAAAGCAGTGCATGCAAATAGATTTCATGCATAGTCATTGGGGAAATCCTGAAAACCCGACTGGAATACGGCTCTCGAGGACCGGAGTTCCCTACCCCTGGGCTAGACAATTAGTCTAGTGATTTTCCACTTTTTTCGTTCTGTCAGAAAAATACCGAATGAAAAAAGTAGAAAATCTCTAGCCCTCAGATGGAAACTTCCCCAACTCTGTTAGTTAGGCTGAGAATTTTTCCTTGGCCCCTCGTACTCTAAGGCCCTCTTTTACTAAGGTGCGCATTAAATCAACGTGTGTGCTAACCGCTAATGCATCCATAGGATCACATGCACGCATCAGCGTTTAGCGCGCGCTAATATTTATCGCACACTAAAAAGCATAGCTCACCTCAGTATAAGAGAGGGGTTAGTTCAGGGAGCTTCCAGTTTTGGGTTGGTTTTTCTTTTTTTGTATCGTAGAACAAATAATTTGTTGTTTAACTTGCTTCTTTTTTTTACCAAAATTTCAAACCACCCTCATATATATTTGAATTTTCCAACTTGGCAAGATGAGTGGGTAAAATTGTACTTAAAAAATCCGCTATCTTCAAATTTACAAATATGCTGCAAGAGCTTTGTTGAACCCTAGACTCACTTTGCCTACGATTTCCTAGTGATGTTGAATAATAACAAACAAGAAATGACATTAATATCTGATACAACTTTATGTTTACAGTGAAGAAGAAAAAAAAAAAAAATAAGCCTGGCGTCATTCATGCAATCTGTACAGCCATGAAGAGGTGTTTATTTGGTGTATCAGGGGATTTCCCCCCCCCCTTTCCCATTATACTATACATTAGAATCAATGTAAACATTATCAAGTGTTTACTGTATCATGGAATTACAGGTATCAGCCTGCTACTATGTGCTTTCCATTGTCCTGACTGCCAAAATCCAGCTGTGCTGACAAAGTACAGTAAATGGTGAAGTCAAATCCAGCCAGTTCTGATTGCCTGAACACACTAGGTTTGCCTCCAGCAAATATGGAAAACTTGTCACATGTTCATTGTTAAAGAGCTATGTATTGTATTAAAAAAAAAAAACACCAAAAAACATGCAATGTATTACCTATGTATTACATATTATATTTCTACAGGTTTAATTGGTATGCAAAATTGAAAGTGGAACTGTGGAGGAGGGTGGGGAAGAAGCAGCTAGGAGCAGGTAGGAGCCTGGCTAATCGCTACTTCTTTTTCAGGCTCACTCCTCCCCTTGCAATAAGAGCTGGTGCCCAAATAATAGCAGATAAGCACACAAATTACATTATTCCATAGCAGTGTCTCTCAAACTGTGTGCCACGGCACAGTGGAGTGCCCCAAAGAGATTCTGGGTGTGCCACAAGAGGTTCTGGAATTTTACTTTATTTAAATAAAATTCCCTTCATACTAGAATAGATGACATGTATGTCGCGTATGCAAGAGTCTGTCAATGTTATGAGCGTCTGTGTGCATAAGGATACAACTACACAGCCAAGCATCATTCTTTGATGTGATTGGTCCATGAAAACTAACAGCAAGTAATTTTATTTTTATTTTTTTATGCAGTAGTTATCCTAACTTGAGCAACAAAGCAATAAGGTTAATGTTTGGATCGTCTTATCTTTGCGAATTTGGATTTCAGCTCTGAAAGAAATTAATTTAAAAAAAAAAAAAGAAGAAGAATGACTGCAGATGGTGGATGATGAAATGTGTGTTTTCTTGTTATTATCGAGCTGCATGAGTTAATTTGCGCTCAAAAACAAGCACATCCATCGCATTGATTCACAATTCTAATCTATCTACTTTAGTTTCACTGTTGTTACAATTACCCATAAATAGCTTACAGAACTTTAAATAATTCTCAAATTTATCCCCCCCCCCTTTTTTTTTTTTTTTTACAAAACCGCAAAAGTGTTTTTTAGTGCAGGCCGGCACGCTGAATGCTCTGCGCTGCTCTCGACACTCATAGAACTCTATGAGCGTTGGAAGCAGCACAGAGCATTCAGCACACCGCCTCACTAAAAACCGCTTTTGCGGTTTTGTAAAAGAGTAAATTTTTAAAAGTCGTTTTGCAATTTTATCATTTCAATTATAATGTGCCGTGAAATCCATTTTCTATGTCTAGTGTGCCGCAAAAATCATTTTCTCCATTTACCCTCTCCTTTACAAAGCCGCACGAGCGTTTTTAGTGCCTGCCACGGTGGCAACAGCTCAGACACTCATAGGAATTCTATGAGCGTTGGAGCTATTACCACCGCGGCTGGCACTAAAAATTGGGTTAGCTTGCCAGAGCTAAAAAGTTTGAGAGACATTGTTCTTTAGCATTGTGTCTAAATCCTGAGAATGCCCCCAATCCACCCATGTTTCTCCCGTGGCCACGCCCCCTTTGGAGTTGCGTGCTATGGAATATAGGCAAAAAAAAAAAAGTGGGGGAAGGGACATTAGTCAAACCGCTGAAAGAACAATCAGTTTATTGAAGTATCAACAAATTTAAACTTGAAACACATGTATAACATATGCCTAGGATGTGACAGGCATAAACAAGTCCTTTGTAATGAAATATATACTGGACCCCAGTCCTTTATATTGTAATGTACACTGGACCCCAACACGGTCTGTGTTTTGGCCCAGAATGGCGTCAAATTTTAAGAAAAATTGAGCCAAAATCTGAACTTGCGGTGCACCCAAAAAATAAAAAATCCTACTGCCTGGCACAATATTCGAACAAAACGCAATCTTGGAAAACACCGCAGGAACCGATTGTCCTTGCAGCAGTCCCTTCCCCACTTTTTTTGGTTTCCATAGTTCCCATGTGGAGTTGCATTTTTCCTTTGTAGTATTAGATACATGAAATTTAGGCCTGCATGTTATAGCATAGGACAGATCCACCCCCATCTCCTAATTGCTGTCAATTAAGTGCCTGTTAACATCAATTATTGATTGTTAGTGCCTAATTAGCTAATTTGTGCATGGATCTTTGATCTGTGCTGAAATTTGCACATTCAGTGACCTGTACCAGTGTTTTTCAACCTTTTTACACCTATGGACCGGCAGAAATAAAAATAATTATTCTGTGGACCGGCATCGGTCCGTGGACCGGCGGTTGAAGAACACTGGGCTAAGTCATGGGCCAGACCCCGCCCATCTCATCTGGAAGCCTTCCCTCTGGCATTGCAATGTCAGAGAGAAGGCTTCCGGTTCAGACGCAGGACGCCCGTAGGAGCCACTGTCCGTGGCTTTGTGCACTGAATCAGTTAGGAAGAGGGAGCTGGCTCGAAGATAATGCCGCATCGATCGCACCGTGGACCGGCGGTTGAAGAACACTGTTTTGGGCCTGATGCATGTGCTGGCCCTGTGGACCGGCAGGAAATTTCTGTGGACCGGCACTGGTCCATGGACCGGTGGTTGAAGAACACTGACCTATACCTATAACTCAGAGACCTATAACTCATTCCACCTCAATCAGACACAGGAGAACTCACAATATTTGCACACCCGCCAACCAAAAATGTCAAACGAAGAAAAATATATGATAACCTTTTGGCCACCAGAGCAGCAAAACTGGACCGACAACTCATCAATCTGCTGACTTCGACCACAGACTACAAAACTTTCAAAAAAGAAACAAAAACCTTACTCTTCAAAAAACACATAAAACCAATATAACTTTACCAATAAAGTTCCAAACTCCATCGGCATTACCAATCTACTCCTTAGCTAATTAGAAAATGTTCCTTTATAACAATTCTTATGTAATCCGCCTTGAACTGCAAGGTAAAGGTGGAATAGAAGTCACTAATGTAATGTAATGTATACCGAATCTTGCAAAGTTGCTTTCCTTATGTGCCAGGAATGCCCCCCAACCATTAACACAGAGGTTGTGCCGTTATAAGATAGTAAGAGGCCTATTTACCAAGCTGGTTTAGCAATTTAACACGAGCGTTACAATGGTAAGTAACTCATGCAGATGATGCCATGAAATAGGAGTAGAAAGGGCAGGGATCGTGGATGTCATCAGGCAGATAATGTGGATCAGTTAACACCACTTTGAAAGATGGAGCTAAGTGCTTAGTGCATTATCTGGCATGCAATGAATAGGCTATATAGTTTTTCTGTTGCCTGCGTTGCAGTTGTCAGAAATGATGGGGATTCCCTCAATCATGAATATGCAGCTTTTACAGTTATCACATGTGAATTTTGAAAATTTCCATGCCATAAATTCATGTGTATGAAAGTTTTCTAACACGAGGACAGATTTAGCTAAGAAGCAAACACTTCTATTTAAGGCCCCCTTCTATCAAGTCAAATTAGGGTTGGTTTTTTAATTGCCGGCCACTGCGGTATAAACTCCAGCACTCATCAGAATTCTATGAGCATTGGAGCTTTTACCGCAGTGGCCGGCAATTTAAAAAAAAGAAGCCCTAACAGGGCTTGATAAAAGGGGACCTAAGTCTATATATAGGCCTTACTTAAACCCCCTCCCAATATACCTTAATTAAGCTAGTAGAATGTGTATATTGTACATCAGAGATCTCTAACCTTTTTCATGTAAAGCGTCACAGTGTAAATATGATAACGCTCTGAAGGTCATCCTAAAGATTTCAAGTTTCCACATACTACTAATTTTGTAAACTGCTTGTTGAGACAGGATATTAATACTAATATTGGTTCTACAGCATTTCAAGGATATATTTTTAAAACACACTTTATTTTGATTCCCAATTGTAGAAAATTCCATATGTGGAGGCACCTGATAGCATAAGAACATAAGAATAGCCTCACTGGATCAGAACAATGGTCCATCTAGCCCAGAATCCCATCTTCAAGAGGACAATCCAAGTCACAAGTACCTGGCAAAAACCCAAATAGTAGCAGCATTCTATACCGCCGATCTAGGGCAAGCAGTGGCTTCTCCCATGTCCATCTCAACAACAGTTTGTGGACTTTTCCTCCAGGAACTTGTCCAAACCTGTTTTAAAACCAGCTACATTAACTGCTCTTACTACATCCTTTGGCAATGCATTCCAGAGCTTAACTATTCTCTGAGTGAAAAAAATATTTCCCTGTAACTTCACTGAGTTTGTAATTTTTGACAGAGTGAAAAATCGATCCACTTGTACCCATTCTACTTCACTCGGGATTTTGTAGACTTCAATCAGCTATCTCTTTTCCAAGCTGAAGAGCCCTAATCTTTTTAGTCTTTCCACATACAAGAGGAGTTCCTATGAGCGTCTCTGCGTTAGAAACTATCACAGTTTTGTATAAGAGGGGGCTAGTTATTAATAATTGGGGTTACCACCCCTGGAGTCAAATTGTATCCTCTATAATATCTAACCAGTGTTTCTGCAGTCTTCAAATTTGACTACTTATTTGAGCAATTAAATATAATTAAGGCTCATGTCCTCTTAGCCTTTTTTTTTTTCCCTATACAACAGGGATTCAGTAAAATCCCCAGAATCACAAAGAGTTTCTTTTACAAAGCCGGTCTAGTGGCTGCCATGCAGCAAACACTCCGACATCCATTAATTCCCTATGGGCGTCAGAGTGATTACCGTAGCAGCAGCCGCTAACGTTGCTTTGTAAATAGGGGGTGGTGGTAAGATTTGTAGATATGGTTCTTCATGCCAAGGTATCCTCTGAAAATAACTGGTTATATATTGCCACAATACTTTTAAAAAACCACAAAACCCTACCACCAATTATATTTTTAATTTCCAACTTACTATTTGAAATGAAGGAATCCTGTTCACAATCACATGCTTTTTTCACCCTGTATCTAGATAATTTTAAGTATGTGGTGAAAATGGAAAAGCAGATCAAAGCTAACCCTCTGTTAGTCTCACTCGCAAGTCTGCCTTTAGAATGTCAAAAGGGGTCTCCACAAGTGCTGAATTTGGTTTGTTTCATTGAAGTGTGCCGGTTTAGAGCTGTCCCACAGCTGTGGTGCTGAAAACCCTGCAGCTGCTCCTTTGAAAAACGCTGACAGGGTGCCAGGAGAAGTTATTCACGTCACAGAGGATCTAAAACCAAATACTCCCAACAGGTAGCAGGAGAGAAGAGATTTACAACTTGATGTACAAATTACTGGCAGGCTACAGTTACACTGACATTATAATTAGAGTGGGAATCATAATTAAATTGGGGAAAAAAAATTTGTTTAAAGCATACAAATTCATGTACCAAATTCATTAATTTTATATTTAAAGTAGTCAAAGTCGTATTGTAAGTTTCTATAAAGATGTGCAAGTCTACTTTCTCATGCCATTTAACCAGAAAAAAAAGCAGATTTAATAGCCACATTATGTAAAATTGTAGCCTGCTAGGTCTGGAAGATCACATCAATCGTATGTAATTTAAAGAGCTTTTGAAATTTAGGGCTCCTTTTATGCACAAAATTACTGCATGCTCTAGCGCATGGTAACTGAAAATCTACCACCTGCTGAAAAGGAGGTGGTAGCGGCAAGCACGCTCGGGAATTTAAGGTGCATTAAGGCCCTAGCGTGCCTTCGTAAAAGGAGCCCTTACTGTAGCATCTATATAATAAATTCTAAAATTTACCCCTCTTTTTACAAAACCGCAGCGTGGTTTTTAGCGCTGGCCATGGCGGGAACAGCTCTGATGCTCAGAGAATTCCTATGAGCGTTGGAGCTGTTACCACCACGGCTGGCACTAAAAACTGTGCTACAGTTTTTGTAAAAAAGGGGTTTAATTTTTTGACTATGTAAATAAATATGTGCTTTGCCTCTCATCTATTACATACTGCTGTTGCAGAGTTTGCACTCCCAGTGCATGGTTCGGTACTTTTTGGCATTGGATCTTAACTGCCAAATATTGTCTACTCTGTGCTATCAATTAAAAGCAAATGTTTTCCTTCTAACTCCTCTGCAATATCGTTCACACAGATATTGAAATATATGGGGATATAGCCAGAACCTGCTTGGAGAGGGGCCCAGAGGTGGCTGAGGGGCCACACATTTCCTCTCAGACCTCCACTCCCACCGCGGCAACCTCCATCACTGCCATCAAATCATACCTTTGCTTGCAGGGATGCTCAAGTCCTGCCAGATGGAGATTCTTTGCTAGAGCCTCTACCCATGCTACAGAAGCTGGAAGAATGGACCAATCTTTGATGCCAACATTTCTGCACATGCTCAGTTCAAGTGAATGAACTGATCATGTGCAGAAATGCCTGTATCAGTGACTGGAGCGCTCCATCAGCTTCCTGCTGCTCAGTCAGCTTGCAGAGCTTGAACCTCCCTGCCAGCCATGAATCTGGACTTGCAGTTTTTAAACAGGCCTAAATTCAAACTGTCAGGGGGCCTAGGCCCCCTGAGGCCCCCTGCCACTGATTATATCAGTGGTTCCCAACCCTGTCCTGAAGGACCACCAGGCCAATCGGGTTTTCAGGATAACCCTAATGAATATGCACAGGGCAGATTTGCATGCCTGGCACCTCCATTATATGCAGATTTCTCTCATGCATATTCATTAGGGCTACCCTAAAAACCCGACTGGACTGGTGGTCCTCCACTGGATTATATAATCACAGTAGAAATACTTTGGAAATAAAATAATGATCATTGACATCAGGAAAAATAATTACAGATTTTCTACTTTGATTTTTATTAAGAAGTGAATTTTCAAAGCTTTACAAAGTATCTACAAAATTGTTATTCCTCTATTTATATAATTTAAGTGAGGAACTATTATGCTTGCACAAATTATTATATACAGATTACAGAGTGAACTACTCATATCACCTATATCTTACTTCTCAGTTAGTGTTTTTATAAAAGTAAGATATAGGTGAAGTATTATGCTTGCCCTGATCAGAATCCCATGAAGGTAGGATGTAAATCACCTTAATTGCTATGCAGAATACATGCAAAGAATAAACACAAGGTAAGCAGCAAGGTAGTCCAGGTGTGGAGTGAGTCACCATATTTATTAAGGAAATGGGAGAAGAGCCAGATTTTCACCTGCTTCATGAAGTTCCAGAATGTGGAGGCTACCCCGAGGTTATCACATTGTGCAGTTCCTTTTGATGAGGGTACATAATACATGAAGCTTCTTCAGATGATCTTAGAGGCCTCAACGTTATGTAGAGAGCAAATTTATTCTTTACATGCTATGGTCCATTTTTATTTTATTTTATTTATTTTAAAATTTCCGTCTCCGCTTAGTGCCTAAGCGGATTACAGTGTAAACATATACAATCAGGTATACACAGACACAGTCTAGTAACAACATTTTCCTATCAAATTTCCTCAACCTATAACATTTCCACTAAAAATAGCACATCGTTAAAAAGTTTAGATAAAGCAGACTAAAAGACATCTTATCGTTACATAATCCCAAATATTCCGGTAATGCTGAGAACCTGCCACAGAAATGGCTGTTTGTGTATTTTTATAATGAGTCTCACCGAGCACTTCAATTGACAACCTCTTGGCAGACTCTGACCTTAACGATCTAAGAGGTGGATATGGTTTTAACATCTGGCTTAAATGCCATAGTGTCACCCCAAAAGAGTGCCTGGTGTGCAATCATCAAAGTTTTATACTCAATTCTTGATTGGATTAGCAACCAGTGAAGACCTTTTAAAGTGTTTGAGGCTTGTGCAGATGAGGACACAGCTTGCAGGAACGGGGCAGGGACAGGAAAAGAACTCACTGGGATGGGACAGGAGAATGAGGGAGAAATTTGTCCTCGTGTCATTCTCTAGCCAAGCTCTCTAGTGGTTAATAAAACAATATTACTGTTAAGGGTCAAACTTCCAAGTATGAACCTGTGTGGCCTTTGTAAACCTACAGCTCATTGTTTTGTTTTCGTAATGCAATGTGACAGTCACTGAACCTTACATTCGCTCTGATTGTAGCCATGTGTAATCACTGCTGTCCTTATCCTGTCAGTTCACCTGTCCTTCTAGTGCAGCATTAATTTATTTATTCCATTTTCTATACCATTCTCCCAGGGGAGCTCTAATTTATTCAGGTACTGTCTGTCCCGGAGGGCTCACAATCTACCTAATGTATCTGGGGCAATGGGGGGGGGGGGGATTAAGTGACTTGCCCAGGGTCACAAGGAGCAGCGTGGGTTTGAACCCACAACCCCAGGGTGCTGAGGCTGTAGCTTTAACCTCTGCGCCACGCACTCCCCAATAAGAAGTTCATTATAGATTAGAATTGGAATGGGTTTGCTCCTATTCCGTGAGTAATTCCATAAAACAAAGCCAGGTAAATTGTATTGTTAAAGAAAAAGAGATAATTGTCCCGGGACAGAGGATATAATTTTAACTTCTGTTATTGATGAAGAGGCCTTCATCGAAGCCCTTTTCAACTTCTTCAAAAGGCTTACTAGAGTTTGAGAAACTTGTGGCCAGGGCCTGTAATGCATTCACTTTACCAGGTATGTATTCTCTTCTTGGAAGATCCAGGACAGACAGCAACTGACTCCTATATCTTCCAGCAGAACACCTCCATGATTCTCGATTCTCAGAAACGAGAGGATGATGTAGAGAAGAGCTAATCCGGCTCCTTTTAAGAGACCCATATGAAATCGTGTTTGTCCTCTGAAGGTTATCCCTGTCTGAGGCACATTTATCTAATGAGAGGACTGAGACTCAGATCATTGAATCCGCATTGATGAACTGCTAACCTGCTTCCAAGAGGCTTTTGGGAGCGTAAGAAATGACTGCAGAGGAGATAAGGTATCAAATCTCTTTATAGACTAAATTAAGTCAGTCTAATCCAAATCTGCTGAATCTTAATTTCTTTGCTCTTAATGCTTTCTGATGATCTCTTTAGAGGCACCAGGGCAATGGATTTTTTAAAACAGCAGGCCCTACACAGACTCCTGAGAGATACATGTTTTTAGGCTCCGTTGCATTCTTTTCTGGTTTTATTACAGTGTTTTCTTTATTCTATATTTTCAGGCTTTTAAATACTAAGAAATGAGGATCTATTATCATGGGTGTACATATGTCAATTTTTTTTAAAACACTTTCCTTCAGTGCCTGAAGCCTCCCAATATCTCTCTTCACTTATCTCCCCCTATGCTCCTCCCCGTGATCTCCATTCATCGGGCAAGCCTCTCTTATCTATACCTTTCTCTTCCATTGCCAACTCCAGACTTCGTCCCTTCTTTCTTGTGGCACCGTATGCCTGGAACAGGCTGCCTGAATCAATACGTCATGCTCCATCCCTAGCAGTATTGAAATCCAAGCTAAAAGCCCACTTTTTTGAAACCGCTTTCAACTCTTAACTCCCACTCGCTGCTGTCAGATACCTAAACCCACTGTGTCATTTCCTCTACCATAATCTCCCCAACCCTGAGATGTCCTGTCTGTCTAAATTAGATTGTAAGCTCTTCTGAGCAGGGACTGTCTATTCTATGTTAAAATGTACAGCGCTGCGTACGCCTTTCAGCGCTATAGAAATAATAAATTGTAGTAGGTGCACTCTTCAACTTTTTTGTGATGCAGTTAAGCTTTCCATATGTCATGGCTTAAATCAAAGTTAGAATAAGTTTCTCTTTTAGCACAGTAAGAATATGTCTAGGGGTACCTGTAACTGCAGAGGACATATTTGACACAATTCTCATCTTTCTCTTCATCTCATCCCTCCTCCCCCCCCCCCTAACAATCAGCAGGAGATGAGCAGATTAGAGAATGACACGGAGACAAATTTTCCCGTCCCGTCCCCAAGAGTTCTTTTCCTGTCCCTGCCCCATTCCTGCAAGCTCCGTCCTCATCTGCACAAGCCTCAAACACTTTAAAGTCATAAGTAGCAACATTCTAGAGCTTAGATTGTGATGTCATAATGCCTCATTCCACCAATGCCTAAGCTCTGTCCTCATCTGCACAAGCCTCAAACACTTTAAAGTCATAAGTAGCAACATTCTAGAGCTGAGATTGTGATGTCATAATGCCTCATTCCACCAATGCCTAAGCTCCGTCCTCATCTGCACAAGCCTCAAACACTTTAAAGTCATAAGTAGCAACATTCTAGAGCTTAGATTGTGATGTCATAATGCCTCATTCCACCAATGCCTAAGCTCCGTCCTCATCTGCACAAGCCTCAAACACTTTAAACTCATAAGCAGCAACATTCTAGAGCTTAGATTGTGATGTCATAATGCCTCATTCCACCAATGCCTAAGCTCCGTCCTCATCTGCACAAGCCTCAAACACTTTAAAGTCATAAGTAGCAACATTCTAGAGCTTAGATTGTGATGTCATAATGCCTCATTCCACCAATGCCTAAGCTCCGTCCTCATCTGCACAAGCCTCAAACACTTTAAAGTCATAAGTAGCAACATTCTAGAGCTTAGATTGTGATGTTATAATGCCTCATTCCACCAATGCCTAAGCTCCGTCCTCATCTGCACAAGCCTCAAACACTTTAAAGTCATAAGTAGCAACATTCTAGAGCTTAGATTGTGATGTCATAATGCCTCATTCCACCAATGCCTAAGCTCCGTCCTCATCTGCACAAGCCTCAAACACTTTAAAGTCATAAGTAGCAACATTCTAGAGCTTAGATTGTGATGTCATAATGCCTCATTCCACCAATGCCTAAGCTCCGTCCTCATCTGCACAAGCCTCAAACACTTTAAAGTCATAAGTAGCAACATTCTAGAGCTCAGATTGTGATGTCATAATGCCTCATTCCACCAATGCCTAAGCTCCGTCCTCATCTGCACAAGCCTCAAACCCTTTAGAATCATAAGTAGCAACATTCTAGAGCTCAGATTGTGATGTCATAATGCCTCATTCCACCAATGCCTAAGCTCCGTCCTCATCTGCACAAGCCTTAAACACTTTAAAATCATAAGTGTTCAAGGCTTGTGCAGTTAAGGCAGAGCTTACAGCAATGGGACAGGGACAGCGACAGCGACAACACCCATGGGGATGGGACAGGAAAATTGAGTTCCTGCGGGGATGGGGAAAAATTTGTCCCCGTGTCATCTCTAGAGCAGATCTTCTTCCCTCTGTCTGTCTACTTTTCTGCCCACTTCAATTTTAAGTCTGAACCATGTGGTTCCCAGGTAGGCAAAGAGCAGACCTAGAGGCTGGCCAAAGGCAGTCTGTCATGCTGTTGCTGCCACTGGCAATCTACATAAACTTTACAGAACCGCGAGGGAATAAGAGAGGAGAGGAAGCAGTGTCAGACTTATGAAGAGGAGAAAGAAAGAAGGGGAGACCTGACTTGGGAGGGGGAAGAAGGCTTAACTGTAGACCAGGTGAGGGCAGAAGCTTTGTATTTTGATGCCTTGAATCACCAACGCCCTGGAACACAGCCTCTCGTGGTCCAATAGCTAAGCCTGCCCTGGCTAAAAGAAGGAAGCCACCTGGCAAGGGGAGACCCTCATGCTTACCCAATAAAAGCAATGGAGCACTGGGGCCCTCCAATCAGGCTGTGTGGTGGAGCTTAAGGGAGGAGTCTACTGCTCTATAAAAGAGGGAAATTAGGGCATTCTCCCAGTAGAAGCTGAAGTGGAGCTTGCAGGCTGTAACAGGCATCCAGAAGGTACAGATTGCCCTATTTTGTTTGTATGTTAAGTCTAAAAAGGCCAATAGTTTCCTACTGGTGGATGGTTGTATTACATGAGTGGTGGCAGGTGGGCAGGCCAAGGCCAGGCCTAGCCCTATCTCATGAATCTTTATGGCAACTTGTGGGACTTAAAGATACTAAATATTTTGGATCTCTGCTGTTGGATGACTTGTATTAATTTTTGGTTTGAACATTTGTGAGAGCCTGGACAATGCTTGCACTGAGGAAGCAGAGCCTTCCCCAGGGAGGGTCTACTAGAGATTTGTCCCACACACATGGGTGGGTGGCATGAAAAGCCCACGCTTACAGGCAGGGGGGTGTGACAGGCACAAAATTGCACTACATTGACTTGTCATCTCAGCTCTATATCAAATGGTTCCCTCACTGTAATAGGGTATACGTCCATCACGAAGGATCAATAGATCTGTAGCCCTCAAGGAAAGGCAAAATGCTAAGACCAGCTGGGTTTGAGTGGGACCCATGAGGCAAAGTGAAGAGAATCCTAAATTGCATGTCATTTACATGATATACAACAAGGGAAAGATGTGACTATTGAAGAGAAACTTATACAGACTCAAGCCGTAGCCCAATGAAGGAAGGAGGTTCTTGGATATATCCCATCTAGAAGAGGGTCCACTGGAATAATCTTACCTTCTTAAGCCACTTCACAAGATTTCCAGAATAAGGAAGAACAGAATGGGAGTTCTTGGCAACAAGGATTCCTATAGGCATGGCCAAGGGCTCAAATCTTACCATTGTGACCAGAGGTGACTGGAGACTGGAAGTGACCACAAAATAACCAGAAGAGATCACAGAATGACTGGAGGCAACCAAAGACCGGAAGGGCCCCAGGAGGAACCCAAAGCAATGAGAAGAATCACCCAAAATGAAGATTTGACCAATCGACCGTCCACATTCACCTACAGTGCTTCACTTTTATCATTATTCTAACAAACACCCTACTAAAAACTGAAAAAAACCCCAATATTTTACAGAAGTGTAAAGAGGAGCTTGCACAAATCTAAATGCAGTCATTACTTTTATGCATTATTCAACACCAGAACGGCAAGGAAAAGGTAGAGATAATTAAATGCGTAAATAAACCAGTGAGTAACGAAAGATGAATGCTTTGTTGTCCTAATAAGGCAAATAGGTACAAAGCCATAGAAATAAAGTATCACAGTGCTGGTGCAAGCTTTTTACTTTTCAATGATATGAGTAAGTAGAAATTGGACAGAGCAAACTTCAAGCCACTCTCATCTGCAGCTGAGAGCTCTTGAGATCTTTACGACAGAAGCAGGCTTCATCCAAACGCCATAAACATTGCTATTCCATCATGCAGATGGCCAGCTTTAGAATCTATTTTCAACAATGTGTTCCCGTTTATAATTATAAACAGTTTCCTGGTTTGTTTAATAGGTGGGGACAACATGCCCACCTTTGCCACAGTAATAATGACCAATATAAATGAACCCAGCTTTTAACAGAAAGATAACATACAAAGTTTTAAAAAATTACCCCCGCCCCCTTTTACAAAACCGTTCAGCGGTTTTTAACGCCAGCTGCAACAGTAACAGCTCCGACGCGTCAGAGCTGTTACCGCCGTGGCCAGCGCTAAAAACCACGCAACGGTTTTGTAAAAAGGGGGGAGGGTTATTGCGAGGAAAAAGACCTCAAATTAAAGAAGCCCTTGTGTCAATTCATCCAACACTTTAGAATAGGTTAAAAGTAATACCAGTCAAAAATCTCATTTTACAAACTTTTTTAACAAAACTATTATACATAGCATGCACATAAATAAGAAAAACTTGACTTCCCTCACTCAAATGTATTGAACATGTATACAGCATTCCCCTGATGAAGCCATTTGAATGAGAGAAGTCATGTTTTTCTTATTTATGTGGCTGCTATGTATGATAATATTTTTTATGAAAATGTTTATAAAGTGAGGTTTTTGATCTGTGATATTACTTATAGTCTAAAGTGTTCAATAAATTGACAGAAGGACTTCTTTAATTTGAGGCCTTTTTCCTCACAAAAGAACATCAGAATAGCTTTACTGGGTCAGACCAAACCAGGTCAAGCCAAACCAGGCCAAACTAGGTCAAGTTTCAAGTTTCAAGTTTATTAGGATTTTATATACCGCCTATCAAGGTTATCTAAGCGGTTTTACAATCAGGTACTCAAGCATTTTCCCTATCTGTCCCGGTGGGCTCACAATCTATCTAACAGGTCCCTAGTACCTGGGCAAAACCCAAAGAGTAGCAACATTCCAGCATCTCAAAGAATAGCAAGATTCCGGAACCCCAATGAGAGCAACATTCCAGAGCTGAGATTGTGATGTCATAATTCTAACAAGATGGCAGCCGATTAAGTCACCATTTGTGCTGTCTCCCTTGCTCTCTTTTATTTCTTTTATTTATGGTTTTTCTTTCCTGCTGTTTTTTCTGTTTATTTATTTTAATTTATTTACTATTATCTTTCTTGATAATTTTTTGTATTCTTTTTTGTTTTTTATTCTGGTTATCATTCCATCTATGGATCCTGACTTGACAGTTCAGATTTGACCGTTATTCCTTGTTCTGTCAATAAGGCCTCATTCTCACCTGGTTGTTCCTGCACCGTTGACGATCCTGAATTATGCCTGACAACTTGCCTGTTTTCTCTCCTGATGTTTGTTGGCGATCCTGTGCTATGTCTGGCGACCGATCCATGGCGAGTGGCATTGGTGATGAGTTGGAGAGGGAGTGCTGCCGAGGTCGGCATAGGGCGACTGGCTCACCGAACAGAGGCGGTTGTCGAGGCGGAGGCGTCGTGGCTGGGATGATGGGTGTGAGCTGTGATCTCCCTGCAGCTAGACGTGCTCGGATCCCCTACTGGCAATACGACACCGACAGGATGGGAGGTCTGGAGAATGGCCGTTTTGTCATGCCGGAGTGTTGCAGCGTCGGATGTCCCACAGCTGACTGGATCATCGTTCGTGTGTTGCGATGTCTTCGGGGGCTGAGTGAACTGCTCTGTCCTGTCCGGAAAGCAGAGAATCGAAGCTGGAAGATCTGTAAGCTATTGAATTTGATGAACAGCAATCCAGAGGGTCGGAAAATGCTTCTTCTGCATTGAAGAATGATCCCAGGGCTGATGTACAAAGCTCGATGATGGCGGTTGCCCATTTGAAACAGCTAAAGCTCTAGAGACGATACTCATTGATGACTGAGGGAAATAAAATCAAGCCCTTCCTGAACTTTTGTCCTATTTATATATTATATCTATTTCTTTTTACCTTATTTTATTTTATTTATTTTGCTTAGCTTTACTTTTAATTAATTTTATTTAATTAGTTTCTTTTTATTACTTTATTATCTTGGCATGTACATTTTTGTTTTTCAATAGTTTTAAATATTGAGAGCTCTATGTATTCTTGTTAGGATGTTTTGTATCTCATTTCCGCTATCTTTATTTTCTTATAATATTTACTAATTTTGCTTGTCTTTGGTACTTTAGTTAGATTGTGAGCCTTCGGGACAGTAAGGGAATTTCAAAGTACCCATTCCTTATTTAATTCATCTTAACATCTTTTCTCTTTGTTTCTTCTCCTCTTTTCAAATGCTCTTGTAAATCTTTCTCCTCTTTCCTCCTATATTTAAGATTTGTAAACCGTGTCGAGCTCCACTTTTGTGGAGATGATGCGGTATATACCTGGCCAAAACCCAAGGAGTTGCAACATTCTAGAATCCCAAAGAGTAACAAAAGATTCTAGAACCCCAAAGAGTAGCAACATTCCAAGCTACCGATCCAGGACAAGCAGTGGCTTCCCCCACGTCTTTCTCAATAACAGACTATGGACTTTTCCTCCAGGAACTTGTCCAAACCTTTCTTAAAACTTTCTGTTACAAGCCGGGCTCATTTATATTGGGCATCATTTATGTGATTTTGAACACTGGACAACCTCCCCCTTTCTATCTGAATTGCACCTTTACCACAGTAACAAGACACTTGTATTTCTGTTATTTATATGCGTACACCAAAAATATGATCCATATTCACCGATTAGGAAAACCACTTAGTAGATCCAGTTTTGTGAGCTCTTTCACCCCCCTCCTTTACAAAGCCGCCCTAGCGTTTGTAGCGCCAGCCACCGCGGTAACTGCTCCGACGCTTGTAGAATTCCTATGAGCGTCCGAGCTGTTACTGCCACGGCTTTGCACAGGAAGGGGGGTTAAGTAGCAGTTTTCAATAAATTAGCATAGACGTCTGCTAAGCTGGGATATTCACCCATTGTGTGCCTACTGGAAAAATCATTCCTTGGTAGGTCACAGTATTGTGATGTGAGGCTTTTCCAGATGGACCCTCTGTTTTGTTGTCGCTTGTTGTTGTGTTGTTTTGCTTTTTTGTAGTTTATAAAGCAGTTACAACACCCCCCAAAAATTGTCATCTACATATTTACAGCAAACAACCTCCCTCTGTCCCCAAACTTCCTAACCCCCATCTCCCTCGGTTGATCTGCTCTTCCTTTAGCCAAACAGTCCTTTATGGTCCTGAATTTTGGGTTTGCCTATGAGTTTTCCTCCATACTTTGAAAGGTCTCCACAATCTTTCATGTTGCTGCAGTTTATGTTGTCTCAAGACAGCAATTTTGGCCATTGGATAAATTTTCCACTGTTTATTTTCCACTTTCTCCATTACCTCTTTCCAATATCTGCCTCTTTAGGATCATTCCCATCCGAGATGATACCAATTGCCCTCTTGTCCATAACCCCTCCAGCCGAGCCCTGATCCTTTTTGTTACCAGTTTTTAACCAGTTATGGAGAAATGCATGTTCTGTAGCAAACCAGCAGCTATAAAGAAATGTTATTTATTTCAGTCAAATACCCAACCTGGCCACATTTCACCCCAATAGGTAAAGCTGTTAAATCATATATATATATATATATAAACCCCAAACAAATCAATACAATATAATAATATTAAATGAAAATGTACATTGAATGTGCAGAAAAGCATGCAAATTATGAAAACTGCAGTTAAAAAGTACAAGTGGATCAATTTTTTACTCCAAAAATTACATAGACTAGGTGAATTCTGATGAAGTTACAGGGAAATGCTTTTAAAACCAATATGAGGACATTTTTTTTCACTCAGAGAATAGTTAAGCTCTGGAACACATTGTGAGGTAAGTAGGAAGGGATGGGCGTGGGTGATTAAAATTTGGAGTCAGGATGTGGACCTGAAATAGTATGGAAATTATAAGAGGTCCTATGATCTGATTACCCACGATTATGATATGCCTGTCTCTTACCACAAGTAAATCTATGGTTTAGAAAAAGATAGTAGCTTATTTTGTTTTATATGGGAATAGCGAACATTGAAGATAGACATACTTAGGCTAGCCTGTGGTAGGCCTTTTTATATATTCTTCAGGTCTCTTGGAAACATCCATATTAGACCTAATTTGCTCTATATCATATGTCATTCTGGGTAGGATGATTATACAATAAGGAAGTCCTCTTCTTCTTGGTTTACCTTGGTAGAGGCTGTGGTAACAGCAGTTAGCATAGCTGGTTTTAAAAAAAAAAGGCTTGGACACGTTCATCTAGAATGGATGGGATTTAAAGCAACATTGGGGTCAGATGTTCGGAGTATAATAGTTTTGTAAGTGATACAAACAGACATAGAAAATGCATTAGAGATAGTATCCCAAATTTGAGACCAATTTTGTGACAATTTATTACAAAAACAACAACAAAAAAAATCATATGAGATAGTGTTCCTGTTGCATTCTTGCAGGACCAACAGATATTGGGCAGTTTATGTGGACGTTTTGCAAGTTTTGAAGGAGCCCGATATGTTTCATGTATAATGAAATAAGAAGATTGCAATAAAGCTGTGGATAAAGAAAGACAAATAGATTTAGGAAGCTAGAGCTAAGTCCAATTTTGTATTCCATTTTAGAATAATCTCAAATTGAGTTTTGGATTCTTGAAATATTTTATAAACAATGAAGGCTGCTTTTGATGAATTCAAAAGGGAAGAACAAATGGAAGTAAAATCAGGATATTTGGAGGCAGCTGTATTAGTATCTCTCTTAACTTGAGTTAGCAATGACCATGTAGACTCCTGTAACGGACTTAAATCATATTTGTCTCTAAGAACCTGAAAAGGAATTAAAGTATCATTTTCATAAAGTTGAGAAAATGACCATATATTTGCTCTTCACCAATCTTTTCTAGTAATAATATAGTAAGTTTTTTAATAAACAATAAAGAGGTTGGGGCTCTTCAATTTCGAAAAAAAGATGGTTGAGAAGCGATATAATTGAAGTCTACAAAATCCTGAGTGGTGTAGAATGGGTAAAAGTGAATCCATTTTTCACCCTTTCAAAAAGTACAAAAACTAGGGGACATCCAATGAAATAATATGAGAACACTTTTAAAACAAATAGGAGGAAATATTTTTTCACTCAAAGAATAGTTAAGCTCTGGAACTCATTGTCAGATAATATGGTAATGGCAGTTAGCGTAGCTGGGTTTAAGAAAGGTTTGGACAAGTTCCTGAAGGAAAAGTCCATAGTCTGCTTTTGAGACAGATATGAGGAAGCCACTGCTTACCCTGGGATCAGTGGTATGGAATCTTGCTACTTTTTGGGATTCTGGAATCTTGCTACTCTTTAGGGGTTCTGGAATGTTGCTACTATTTGGGTTTCTGTCTTCGATTGGCCATTGTTCTGACCCACTATGGCTATTCCTATGCTCTTATAAATAGTGCCCAATTTCTAGGAATGTTCCTCCCATGGCCATGCCCTTTTCGAGTTGTATTGCTATAAAATGTACTTTTGGAATAACAGACCCTAAATAACCTGCAATAAAAAGATGGAATGGCAGAATACATGCAATGACGGTAGTTGTATTATCCTATGGTTTACATCTGCTTCAATCAGAACTACCAAGGAGCTGACCTATAAAAAGAAATCCTTATAATTCTGCTTCACTTTTAGGCTTAATGTATTTGCGTTACTGTTTCCAATCACCTAATAAAGCCATGATGCTGCTAATCCCTCTTTTTGTGTGTGCTCATTATTAATTTTCCTTACATTAGAGGTAGGATGACTTTGATGCAGCGTAATCACATCCACCCTCCTTCAAAGAACGGTGCTCTTAATGTGTCTGGAAATGAACGCCAGCTGCCTGAATCAGGGGTCTGTTAGAACAAACCTTCAGCCTGGTCCTTTAAACAGTTTTAGAAGAGTCAACAAGGAGCTACAGTGAGCTCAAAAATTAAGGGCCTGTACACGATGCCCAATCCAAATATAGGCAAATGTCCAATTTATAGGGTTCTTCGATATAGACAGGTGAATCAGATGTAGCAAATCAGGATGAATCATTAAAAAGGCAAATCTATAACAAATCACTTACATGTACACGTCAACTGTGCTGTAGCCCAGCTTTGCAAGTAGTGCGCAAGTTCAGCATTCAAGGTACAGAATAAGGACAATTGAGTGTATAACTTAATAGATTACACTTCTTCCTCCGTATTGTCGGCAAACAGTGATACCTTTCCCCTAAGTCCTTGCATCATGTCTCTTATGAATAAGTTGAAAAGAATCGGGCCCAAGACTGAGCCCTGCAGCACTCCACTAAGCACGCTCGACGCTTCTGACGGGGTACCGTTCACCACCACCCTCTGTAGTAGTAAGGGGGGAAGGGGGTTTATGTATTTGCTCCATAAAACGCACCCTTATTTCCACCCAACTTTTTTGGGGAAGAAAAAGTGTCTTATAGAGCAAAAAATACAGTATATGAAAATGCAGGAATCAGTCCCAGTTGATATTAGATGACAGCAAGAGTCAAGCTAATCTTCCAGTTTTACAGTGTGTGCTACTTGATGACAGAGCAGTGTATCGCTAACTGTGTGCCACGGCGCTTTAGTGTGCCTCTTGAAATTTCAGATGTTCGCGAGATGGTGAGGAGAAAGAGAGGTGCCAGCACCAACTGACTGGCAGCTCAGGGCCTGTGTGGAGGGCCTTTGCGTATGCACAGAAGTTGACATGATGAGACCACACATGCGCGCGATGTCATCGAATCAAAGTTGTGCACTTCCGGGATGCTGCTACATTTAGTGTGCCACAACTTAGAAATAAGAAACATAGAAATAGATGGCAGATAAGGGCCACGGCCCATCTAGTCTGCCCACCTTAGTGACCCACCCCTACCTTTCTCTGTGAAGAGAACCCACGTGACGATCCCATTTTGTCTTAAAATCGGGCACGCTGCTGGCCTCAATCACCTGAAGTGGAAGACTATTCCAGCGATCTACCACTCTCTCAGTGAAAAAGTACTTTCTGGTATCACCGTGCAGCTTCCCTCCCCTGATTTTCCACGGATGCCCTCTTGTAGCCGTGGGACCTTTGAAAAAGAAGATATCTTCTTCCATCTTGATACGGCCCTTGAGATATTTGAACGTCTCAATCATGTCTCCCCTCTCTCTGCGTTCCTCGAGTGAGTATAGCCGCAACTTATCCAGCCGTTCCTCGTACGGGAGGTCCTTGAGTCCTGAGACCATCCGGGTGGCCATTCGCTGGACCGACTCCAGTCTCAGCACATCTTTGCGGTAATGAGGCCTCCAGAATTGTACACAGTATTCCAGATGGGGTCTCACCATGGATCTATATAATGGCATAATGACTTCAGGCTTATGATTGACGAAACCCCTACGTATACACCCCATGATTTGTCTAGCCTTAGATGAAGCCTGCTCCACTTGATTGGCAGTCTTCATGTCTTCACTGATGATCACCCCTAAGTCCCGTTCTGCTACAGTCCTTGCTAGGATCTCGCCATTAAGGGTGTAACTTTTGCATGGATTTTGGCTGCCAAGGTGCATGACATTGCATTTTTTGGCATTGAAACCTAGTTGCCAGATCCTAGACCAGCGCTCCAATAGGAGTAGGTCGTGCGTCATATTGTCGGATATTGAGTTTTTGACCGTTGCACTCCTTTCTACTACATTGCATAGTTTGGCGTCATCTGCGAATAACGTTATTTTACCTCGAAGCCCTTCTGCTAAGTCTCTTATAAAGATATTGAACAGGATCGGGCCCAAGACCGAGCCCTGCGGCACTCCACTGATCACCTCTGTCATTTCAGAGGGGGTGCCATTCACCACCACCCGCTGAAGCCTGCCTCCAAGCCAGTTCTCAACCCATTTTGCCAAAGTATCACCCAATCCTATAGAACTCATTTTGTTCAACAGCCTGCGGTGTGGTACGCTATCGAAAGCTTTGCTGAAGTCTAAGTATACGATGTCCAGGGGCTCCCCAACATCCAGCTTCCTCGTCACCCAGTCAAAGAAGCTGATCAGGTTGGATTGGCAGGATCTCCCCATAGTAAATCCATGTTGACGGGGATCCCGTAGATTCTCCTCGTTCAGGATCGTATCCAATTGGCGTTTGATTAGAGTTTCCATCAGCTTGCTCACCATTGATGTGAGACTCACCGGTCTATAGTTTGCAGTCTCCATTCTGCAACCTTTTTTATGGAGTGGAATGACGTTAGCCGTTTTCCAGTCCAACGGGACTATACCCGTACTAAGGGAGAGATTGAAGAGCGCGGATAGTGGTTCAGCCAAGACATCACTTAACTCCCTGAGCACCCTGGGGTGTAGGTTGTCTGGCCCCATCGCTTTGTTAACCTTGAGTTTAGACAGCTCACAGTAGACACTGCCTGGCGTAAACTCGAAGCTACTAAACGGGTCTACTGAACAATCCCTTGTCTGTAGCAGAGGGCCAGATCCCGGCTCCTCGCGGGTGAAGACCGAGCAGAAGTATTCGTTTAAAAGTTTAGCCTTTTTCGGGTCCGCTTCTACATAGTTCCCGTCTGGTTTCCTAAGGCGTACTATCCCACCTGTGTTTCTGTTTCTGTCGCTAATATACCTGAAGAAGAATTTATCGCCCTTCCTGATGTTCTTCGCTAACGTCTCCTCGTTTCGGAATTTGGCCTCTCTAACTGCTGTTTTGACGGCTCTTGCCTTGGCCAGGTAGTCTTCTCTCGAGTCCTGATTCCCTGATTGTTTGTAAGAAATGAACGCTCTTTTCTTTTCTTTTATGAGGCCCGAGATCTCCGCAGAGAACCACTGTGGCCTATTGTTCCTTCGCCGTTTACTTACTGATTTTATATATCGGTTGGTTGCCTCCTGTATGGTATCTTTCAGAGCTGACCACATTTCTTCTACGTTATCTGTTACTGCTTGGTTTTGTAGCGCTTGATGAATGAATTCCCCCATGCCCTCGAAGTTGGCGTCCTTGAAGCTTAGGACCTTGGTCAATGTATTAGATTTGGTGAACCCCTTTTTGAGATTGAACCATACCATATTGTGGTCACTGGAGGCCAACGCTTCGCCCACTGAGACCTCTGTGACACTTTCGCCATTGGTAAGTAACAGGTCCAGTATTGCCTGCTTCCTTGTTGGCTCCAGTACCAGTTGTTTCAGTCTTGCTCCCTTTATAGAGTTCAATAGCCTCCTGCTGCTGCTGGATGCAGAGGAAAGTGTGTTCCAATCCACACCAGGCATATTGAAGTCACTAACAGTACTGTATCCCCACGCAAGGTGATATTCTCTATGTCTCCGATCAATTCCATATCCAGGTAACATAATAACATAGTAGATGACGGCAGATAAAGACCCGAATGGTCCATCCAGTCTGCCCAACCTGATTCAATTTAAATTTTTTTTTTTTTTTTTTCTTCTTAGCTATTTCTGGGCGAGAATCCAAAGCTTTACCCGGTACTGTGCTTGGGTTCCAACTGCCGAAATCTCTGCTAAGACTTACTCCAGCCCATCTACACCCTCCCAGCCATTGAAGCCCTCCCCTGCACATCCTCCTCCAAACGGCCATGCACAGACACAGACCGTACAAGTCTGCCCACTAACTGGCCTAGTTCAATCTTTAATATTATTTTCTGATTCTAAATCTTCTGTGTTCATCCCACGCTTCTTTGAACTCAGTCACAGTTTTACTCTCCACCACCTCTCTCAGGAGCGCATTCCAGGCATCCACCACCCTCTCCGTAAAGTAGAATTTCCTAACATTGCCCCTGAATCTACCACCCCTCAACCTCAAATTATGTCCTCTGGTTTTACCATTTTCCTTTCTCTGGAAAAGATTTTGTTCTACGTTAATACCCTTCAAGTATTTGAACGTCTGAATCATATCTCCCCTGTCTCTCCTTTCCTCTAGGGTATACATATTCAGGGATTCCAGTCTCTCCTCATACGTCTTCTGGCGCAAGCCTCCTATCATTTTCGTCACCCTCCTCTGGACCGCCTCAAGTCTTCTTACGTCTTTCGCCAGATACGGTCTCCAAAACTGAACACAATACTCCAAGTGGGGCCTCACCAATGACCTGTACAGGGGCATCAACACCTTCTTCCTTCTACTGACTACGCCTCTCTTTATACAGCCCAGAATCCTTCTGGCAGCAGCCACTGCCTTGTCACACTGTTTTTTCGGCTTTAGATCTTCGGACACTATCACCCCAAGGTCCCTCTCCCCGTCCGTGCATATCAGCTTCTCTCCTCCCAGCATATACGGTTCCTTCCTATTATTAATCCCCAAATGCATTACTCTGCATTTCTTTGCATTGAATTTTAGTTGCCAGGCATTTGACCATTCCTCTAACTTTTGCAGATCCTTTTTCATATTTTCCACTCCCTCTTCGGTGTCTACTCTGTTACAAATCTTGGTATCATCTGCAAAAAGGCACACTTTTCCTTCTAACCCTTCAGCAATGTCACTTACATACATATTGAACAGGATTGACCCCAGCACCGAACCCTGAGGGACTCCACTAGTCACCTTTCCTTCCTTCGAGCGACTTCCATTAACCACCACCCTCTGGCGTCTGTCCGACAGCCAGTTTCTGACCCAGTTCACCACTTTGGGTCCTAACTTCAGCCCTTCAAGTTTGTTCAACAGCCTCCTATGAGGAACTGTATCAAAGGCTTTGCTGAAATCCAAGTAAATTACATCTAGCATATGTCCTCGATCCAGCTCTCTGGTCACCCAATCAAAAAATTCAATCAGGTTCGTTTGGCACGATTTACCTTTTGTAAAGCCATGTTGCCTCGGATCCTGTAACCCATTAGATTCAAGGAAATACACTATCCTTTCTTTCAGCAATACTTCCATTATTTTTCCAACAACTGAAGTGAGGCTCACCGGCCTGTAGTTTCCTGCTTCATCCCTGTGACCACTTTTATGAATAGGGACCACATCCGCTCTCCTCCAATCCCCAGGAATCACTCCCGTCTCCTAAAAAGATTATATCCCGGTATGTTTGCATCCCATCCATGTGATTCACTGAACCATGTCTCTGTGATAGCAACAATATCTAGATCTGCCTCTAATATCAGGGCTTGCAGATCATGAACTTTGTTGCTTAGACTGCGAGCATTTGTGGTCATCGCTTTCCAGCTATTTTTCAGCGATAATCTCCTTTTTCGTATGGATTTTTGTGTCGTTTCACTTTCCGTTGCAATACTAAGAAATGAGTTGCTGATATTGCTTATGTTGCAGCCTTTACTACTATCACATCTTTTCTTTTGCCGGGGGTGGTCTCTATAATTGTCCTTCGTACATACACCACCCCCACCTTCTAGTTTAAATGCCTAGAAAAATATTGTCTAAATTTCTCTGCAAGGTTTCTTTTTCCTGCTGTAGTAATATGTAGCCCATCAGTGCAATATAGCTTCTTGTCCTTCCATGTATTTCCCCATCCTCCTATGTACCTGAAGCCTTCTTGATGACACCAGGCTCTGAGCCATCTATTAAAGTTCTCTGTGTTTTTCACTCTTTGCTCTCCTTTTCCATATGCAGGCAGTATTTCAGAAAAAGCTAAAGTCTTTACAAAAGGTTTCACGCCCTCACCAAGCTCCCAAAAAGCTTTCTGTGCTGCAAGTGTGGAGTTGTTGGCCAGGTCATTTGTTCCCAGATGGATAACAACATCAGTGTTAAAATCCTTAGTTTCTTCCTTAATTATAGTCAGTATTTGCCTGGAACTCCTGGTAGCTGAGGATCCTGGAAGACATTTCACTATTTTGGTCTCCTCGCCCTGTGTTCCAAGGTTAATGCCTCTGATGATGGAATCCCCCAACAGTAATAGTTTTCTGTTTTTGGCTTTTTTATTTGTACTTAGGGTGCTCTTGTTCTCTTGAGTTTCCTTCATTGGTTCAAGTCCCACCTCCCTTCTGTTTTCCTGAGTATCGCAGTGCACTAGTGGAGCGAAGGAATTCTATAGAGGTAATATTGGTGAAGGTGGATGTTTCTGTGTTATATGTCGCAGTCTTCCTGAGCCTACTGTGACCCATTTATTCCTGGGCTGTTTTATTCTTTGAGGTAGAGGTGGTAAGTTGGTATGATTTTGTGGAGTGATGGAAGCTGCTTTAATTGTATTCAATTCCTGTTTAAGTTTGCAGAGCTCCTCCTTAATACTGGCAAGTTGAAGACAGATGGGGCAAGCCTTAAGCCTCCAAATAGTATGTCTTGGAATTAAAGCACCACAGTGATTGCATAGAATAAAGGTCATCTTGATTGGTTGTGAAGTGACTTGATTGGTTGTGAAGTGACTTGTTTGGTTGTGAAGTGACCAGAAATATAGGCTCTATACCACCTAAAACACAGTATTATAAACAAAAATGCAGGTTCTATCAGTGCTACCCTAAAACACAGGATTTATAACAGGATTTTCCCTACTTTAGTCACCCTGAGCCACAGGCACCAGAAATATAGGCTCTATACCACCTAAAACACAGAATTTTAAACAAAAATGCAGGAAGAGGAAATAAGATTTAACAGAGGAAAGAGAAGGATTTATTTTTTTGTGCTTTTTTATATTTTTTTTAGTAAGAAACAGGGAGGAGAAGAGAAATTAAGCAGATATAATGCTGAAAACCAGTGAAAAGAGCAGAATATGAAATGCTGAGTAACTTAGCTTTTAGAAGTTCACAGGGCAGCCTTGTTTCAGCAATGTCCCAAAGATAATGCAATTAACCTTAGAAGTAAAACAGAGCCCTTCCCTTCTCCACCTATTCAGACACAATGGCTAAAAACTAGTGAGTCAGAAATATAGGCTCTATACCACCTAAAACACAGTATTTTAAACAAAAATGCAGGTTCTATCAGTGCTACCCTAAAACACAGGATTTATAACAGGATTTTCCCTACTTTAGTCACCCTGAGCCACAGGCACCAGAAATATAGGCTCTATACCACCTAAAACACAGAATTTTAAACAAAAATGCAGGAAGAGGAAATAAGATTTAACAGAGGAAAGAGAAGGATTTATTTTTTTGTGCTTTTTTATATTTTTTTTAGTAAGAAACAGGGAGGAGAAGAGAAATTAAGCAGATATAATGCTGAAAACCAGTGAAAAGAGCAGAATATGAAATGCTGAGTAACTTAGCTTTTAGAAGTTCACAGGGCAGCCTTGTTTCAGCAATGTCCCAAAGATAATGCAATTAACCTTAGAAGTAAAACAGAGCCCCTCCCTTCTCCACTAATCAGACACAATGACTAAAAACTAGTAAGTCAGAAATATAGGCTCTATACCACCTAAAACACAGTATTTTAAACAAAAATGCAGGTTCTATCAGTGCTACCCTAAAACACAGGATTTATAACAGGA